>NC_142613.1:47685785-48285785 GCF_059453375.1 Lepisosteus platostomus
GTATTCTTAATGCATGTCTTCCCATAAGAAACTACTGCTGCATGACTGTCCAGAATCAACAATGTTTTTGAGAATCTCTCCTGCTGTTTCTCGCCTATCCAGCCTAACACTGCTGCTCACAGCTTTTCTATAAAGAAAACCATTCAGCTTGATTAGAAACCATCTTTCATTCTCTGTGAATAAAATGCTAAAAAGGTAAATCTTAGAAAAACAGAACTACATAAACAATACAAAAATGCATTTACCATCCATTATGCACGTCAGAATTTCTTCTAATAACTTAAAGGTTTTGCTGTTTTTTGGAGTGTATGTGGAAAGAATGTTACATCAAAAACAGCAATGTATTGTGCTATGATTGGATTTTGTTTTGTTTTTATATGCCACTTTCTCTAATTTTAAAGAATTTACCCTGATGACCTAGAATATAAGGATTAGGAACCCTTAAGAGGCTGTCAGAGCAGATTTTAAAAATTAACTTGCAGAACAGAACCACAATAATCACACCATGTAATGAGTATTGTACTTTTTGACACCTAACCACAAATGCAGTGAGAGGCATTAAAAATGCAGCGATGTCTTCATAAGGAAAATAATTGAATAAATCCTAAGCTTTCGCTGCTAACATGAATTAAAGATTGTCAGGGAGTGCTTTGATGTGTGTGAAAAATATTTTGTCGGTGATGATTCAGAAATAGTGACAGATGTGTAACAAACACAGCTGTGCATGAATTTTGCTAAATGTGTTTTGGTATCAGGGTGTCATTATGTATATATCTTGTGCACATCCCATCCCTATATAAATCCATGAGAGATGTCTACCATGACTGGTGATTGTGGACAGGAGCCAAGCACATAGGACAATGAATACTGAAATGTTGCAGCAGTTAAAGGTATGTTATTTAAATTTGTACCCAGAAACAATTTGTAAGCTATGAGACTGTGTTAGAATGATTCTATTCATATTAGTGTCTCATGCGATGTGGTGAAAAAGTGCCCTATTTAAACATATATGACCTTCACCTACTCCTAACCAAGTCCTAATAGCAGATAAAACTAACCTGATTTGACAAATAATTCAAAATCTGCTTTGTCATTGATTTGAAAAATCAGCCAGTATTCAATATCAGGACTGGAATATCTGCCTTCAGCACCTTTGTTGCCACTGGCCAAAGCTACAGAAAATGCTATCATCAGGATACTAAACTGAATGATTCATGACAGAATAGTCTGAAGTCATCTGGGAAACTAGAGTGTGCAGTAGGCTTTTCACTGCCAATTCCTTATGCATCAATGTCAACCCGAACAGCAGTTTAAGCAGCTGGGCATAAAATGAACATAATCTGATGTTTCATCTGATGAATCAGCATTCATTCTGAGATTATTGAGGTCAGGGTGAACTATTTGAACTATTAGTAGGCTGGAACAAGATATGACTGAGCAGTCCCAATGTTGTGGAGATCATTCACAGTAACCTTATTGCTTGCTGTTTGACAACATTTGGGAGTTAATATAACATCTGGTTATTTATGGGTGTTGAAAGCTTTTTCAGTGGAAATGAAATATCTTTTAAATGGGAGAATCAAGCTTTGCTTTGTTATTATTTCTGCATCAAGCTTTGTGTTAGTTTTGTTTGCTGGTTCTATTATTTCAAGGAAATAAGTCATGCATTTTATTTCCATCAGAACAGTCAATTTAAAAAAAACAGAAAAGAGACATGCATACAAAGTGATAAGATACATAACAATGAAATATTTGCCTTTTTATGAGGTACTGTATTACCGCACACTGTGACAAAGCAAATTGTCTCAACTCTGTTATGGTATGGAAGATAAGGGTGGGATACAGAGAAAACAGTAACATAAAAAAAGTCACATTAGTATGTAGTAATTCAAATATTTCACCTCTGCTCAACAGTAAATGACTTATTTTAATATAGCAGGAATACTACATACAAACACAACTATGCTACATTTATTATTTTAAGAGTTTCCTTTATTTAACCAAGACTGATAAAGCTACATACTGTAGATAAAACTACAGTATATATAAAAGAGGATCTCAACACAGAGCATGGATGCCATCTATTGGAGATGTAGTGAAATATTGTAAGATTTCCTGAGTTGTAACACTTCAGCTGGAGCTCAACGAGCCTCTTCTGTCAACCTGACTGTTAAAGGGATGGCTTGTACATGTCAACAACATATACAGTATAAAGAGCTTCACTCACATTCTCTCCCTGCATTGATGAAGCTTGTTTATACACAGTGCCCTGGGAAATTGCTCACCCTTCCAATGATGTCCCATTTTGTTGAATTCCAAAGGAGGCACGCTCATTTTTTTAACTTGATTGCTTAATATTTGATATTTGTGGGTGAAAATTTAATTGACATAAAAAAACTGCAAAGAAAAAATTTAAAACAAGTATATGTTATGTCCAATTTATTTTGCACAGTAACTTTGACAAATCAGAAAATTAGCCAAAGGGCCTCTGTCCGTGCGCAATTACAGTGATTCACATGAAATATGGTCCTAATTTCAGCTAGAACAGGACAGGAGTCTGCAGAAAAGAAATGGAAGAGATACTAACTACCTACTTGGTTGCTGCTGATGCATTGCAGCCCAGCTCAGCAAGGATTTGTAGAATCATTTTTACGAAGTTGCCTAAGTACACAATCTTCAGAAATGTACTTTTTATTTATAGGTTTACTTTCCAGTTCCATGAATATGAAATTTGTTGCTAAAGGAAAGGAAATTACTGTAAATGTTCTCCGTTTATTCTTCATCTGTAAAATTCAAATAATTAATTGAATGACTAAATACTGCTACTGTAAGTGTTTACACAAAGCCTGTAGTAATAAGAAGCATGAAGTTACCTCTGAGGTCAAACGCATCGGTATGTGCAGAGTACCTTGTTCACTTGGGGGAGACACAGACAGAACCAAGACAATTTAAAAAAAAAGTCCAGAAAGAATAGTTTTTGGATTGCAAGTGTTGAAACAAAAGAAGGTAATGAACATTGTGAGAATGTGAATCATTTTGTGATGCCAAAGTATCTGAATTAAGAATGACCTGTATGTCTATGATTATGGAAGACAGACGAATTAACATGCCATGATTCAATACATTTTCTACTGAACACAACAATTAATACAGCGTAATAACGGAGCTAAAATGCAATCAACAATGGCAAAGACATACCCTATTATACTTTAAATATTTATACATTTAATTATTTATATGTACAGTATATATAGTGAGAGACTAGGGTGGCACAGTGGTTAGCATTGTTCTGAATCTGGGGTGCTATCTGCATGGAGTTTGTATGTTCTCCTCATGTTTGTGTGGGTTTTCAACAGGTGCTCTGGTTTCCTCCCACAGTCCAAATACGTACTGGCTTAATTGGCTTCTGAGAAAATTGTCCCTGGTGTGAGTGTGTGCATATACATGTAAGTGTGGGTGTGTACATTTGGGCAGCCTGGTGTCCCATCATACCTCATACCCAAAACCTTCTTAGAACCTTAGAAATTGTTCATTTAATCAATGCTTTTTGCGGAGGTCTGTAGCCTTCAGGAAAAAAAAGTGTTATTGCTGAATTTGTAAATAACTTTTGAGTATAGATTCCATTTTGCTTATGAGAGCAGCACAGACGTGAAAAAGACAGTTTACAAGTCAGTAGATGTTATACCTCATCTCTTATACCTTACGAAAGTGGAACGTTAGTAGTTGACCTTTGACCTTTCACAGCATTATTCTTGAGGAATCATCATGATGTAACAGGAACATTGCTATTCTGCACCATAAAGTTCCCATGTCTGGGGATGAATTTCTAAAACTGAAACAACATTTTTTAAGCTCCTCTTAAATACTTCAGGGGCTTTTATCGGGAAACTATAAAAGCTCCTAAGGCCACATTCATTATTTCCAAGTCTCGAAAATACATATTTTGACTGTTTTTAAGGTGCACATTTTGCACCATGGTAGCTTAGTTGTAAACTCAGCACATTCCTCATAACTACAGTACATGCATCACAAACCTATAGAAAGAAATTGGTGGAACAGAAAGCTTTGGTATTCAGAAAAAAAACAGGTGTTTATGGGATTTTGTCGTGACATTGAAATACTTTAACCAGCTGTCGAGGAGAAATTGAGTCTCACTGGTTGATGTCCAAGGCTGGGGGGAGGGGGAATGAGGGGGCTCAATTGCACAGTTGTGTGGTTCTGTCTTTTATACATATCTATTCATGTCTGTGTAAAGCATCTTGAAAAATTATGTACTGTACTTAAATAACTGTAGAACAATCCTTGGCACTTTTTACAAAAGCAAAAAACTGTAAAGGAAAGTCAGAAATTAATAAGTATGACTTGCCCCTATTAAAGCATGACTGCATGATCAGAAACATTTTTTCATTAAGGTGTATCATGTGTAGCACGGATCAGCATTGCATTCAACAGTTGTGCATCATTTTGGCAATTTGACAATCATCCTTTTCTTCCCTTTTACCAAGATTCATGTTGCTAAGATGACAAGCAAGAAACTTTGTGAGAACTGTATTGAGTAAGAATGAAGGATCAATGATATAATGGATTGTTTTGAAAATGAAAAATAAGACACATAAAAATCTCCTTTTTTTCAATATATACATTTCTTTTCAGGGCACCAGGGAGGTGATAATAACCCCGTTTTTATTAAACCCCTGAAGGCAGTGTTCCTCCAGGAACAGGGTTGGGGACCACTGCTCTTATAGTCACGATGAAAAAACTGTATTTCTTATATAAAAGAAAACATAATTATTCAACCTGAGTGTCATTTTCTAATGCAATTCTGTAACCGTGGCAACATTTTTTCATTTTCCCCATTTAATGCAGAGTGCATTTTATAAACAAACCTCAAACTGTTCCGATTTGACTATAGTTCTCTTCTGCACAGACTCACTCTTACCATGCTGGCTCTTGATCTGACCAGTACCTGCTTTCTCTGTCACATGATTACCCCATGAAATATTCCTGAAAGAGCACCTGCTTTGCAACATTCTGTCAATGTTTCAAGGTCTGTTGCAACAGATACTGTTGGATATTAATTATTACTACTGTATTTGCTTTTGTTTAGAACTAGTAACCAACTGGATGTTGACTGCAGTTGTGTTAAAGTTATTACAGTTTATACAGTATATAACTAAATTGGGAACCAAGGGAAAGTGGGATCGTACTGTATTTGGGACAGCTACTGTATATAGCAAGGTTCATTATATTGTTCCAGCTGTAGGCAACAAGTGTCTGAAAGAATGTAGAAACCATGGGTAATGCCTATTCATTCACAGCTTCAAAGCAAAAAGGGGATGTTTGCTGAGATGTAGGTATTACAGATCGAGTGATCAAAACAATTGTAAGGTTTACTTTGGCTTACCTCCTTACCTTCTTACATTCTTAAAAAGAATTGAAGTTCTTTTTGGGAAAATGATTAAGTGTCAATCAGCAGTCCAGAAAGACACCATATAGATACATAAACATACACATAAAGCATGTGCCAGGCGTGAGGTCCTTGTTCAAGATCAACCGGGAAGACTAGAAGTTAAGTACTTGAACTTTACTAAGAGAGGTTGCTGTTCTGTGGTTTTAGGGATCTTGGATTTCCTGAGTGATTCCCTTGGTTAAAAATGGCCTGTCTTGCTTAGTGGGGGCATTTTTAGAAGAGGGAGATGGGTTCCCATTTATTGTATGGCATCCCTGTCTGTCGAGGGAGAGAGAGAGATATAACCGCAGTTTGTATTTGATTTACATGGTTACTTAATTTACTTATTGACTTTTGTGCTTGGTCAATTCCACATATTCACTTCTTTCATAAGCCCCATTTGTAACAATAACAAGGCTTTCTGTATTTTTATGTTCCAATGTTTCTATATACAACAATTAAAAATAAAGCAAAAACCCCATTGTTTAATGTCATAATGAAATTTAAATATCTGTACCTATCACTGCCTGGTGGTTGTCTCTAACCGCTGTTATTTGAACCCAATGAACTTGGTTGTACTTAAGGCTGTCATGTGAACTATCATAGGAAAGAAAATAATGAAAGTTAAGTGACCAAAAGGCTCTGACATCTGGGATACAGTATTAGTACTGGGACAGTTAAACGTAACAGGTGAAAGAAAACTGCATAAATCTGTCACTCTTAATGGACAATATAGAGGACATGAAAATACCAAAAGTGGTAACTAAGTTAAATCACAACAGGAAATTGAATACCTAGAAAGGGAGAAAGACAGTGTTTCAAGTGACGGGGTGGAAGAGGACAGAAGATAAAAAGAAAAGGTCCCCTGGCTTCAAGATTTTAATCTCCAGGAGTATCACATTAAGTAGACAAGAGTGCATCTGGAGCACTAAGAATATTGTGGAAGCTGATGAATGTGCCGGGACTGATCTAAGAGTCCCAAAGACTCCATTAACAGCAGTTTCACTCAGTTTCCCTGCCAACAAGGCAAGATATTCTTCAGGATTGTTGCACAAAGCTTGCCAACCTATCTTTCGAAGAACAACATGATTGATACCTCAATACAAAAAAAATGGTGTAACTGGTTGATGTGTGAGCACATCAGTGTCATCTGGCTGCTATTTCAAATAAGGAGACAAAAAAAACTCCACAAGGTATTTCTTCTTTTAACAAATGCATATGGTTCTGTATCGTGAACTGTTTTAGGCAGAATTAATGTTTTTTACTATACGACTTCTAGTTCAGGCTCTAGGACTCTAATTCCTAGACTATTGCAACTCCCTCCTGGCTGGCCAATACTGTTGGCCCAATCCAACTCACTCCGAATTCTGCTGCTCATCTGGGCTTTTCTCTACCTTGCTTCTCTCTTTCCAAGCCTTTAAAACATTGGCTCCCTGTATGAGCAGTACACTCATTCTTGTCTATTGCTATCATAACCACCCTGTCCCCTCTACAGTATATCGTCCCTCACCTCTCCCTTTACCCCATCCAAAACCTCTCTGCTCCTCTTCCATGTTCCCCCTCCTCCAGGGCTCATTCATCCTTGGCACTGCATTGATATAATGAACTGCCATTGAAATCTGATCTGCTCAGTCCGTGACCTCCTTCTGGCTCCTCCTCAAGACTCATCTCTTTGGACAGCACCTGTGATCTCTCTCAAACTGTCATGAACTTTTACCGCCTACTTATACTGTACCTTGCACCATGGAATTCTTACTGTACTGTAGTAAATTATTCTTCATCTACACAATATTTACTGCTCAGTGGACATTATTTTCAATCTATCTGCAGTCAATGCACTTCCTCACATGTGCCATCCTCACTGTTTTCTTTCATTATTACCTTTATTTCTACTGTATTTTAATAATTTCCATAACAAGTTATTATGGAAATTATTAAATTTTATATTGTAGAATAAAAGGAAAATAAAAGCAAGAATAATTTAAATATGACTACTACAGTTTCAGATTCTAAAGCTTCCATTCAGATGATTTGTAAATACAAAAATACACATCTCTTCAGAAGAATTTGAAATCTTAAGTTAAAAGAAGCAATAACTGTAGTGATCAAACACTTGTCATGTCTTGTGTTTCCACCGAGACTTATTCCCAGTCCTAGCAGACAGTTATTTTTACTGCATTTGAACTCCAGTTGTTTTTGCAGTTTTCTAGGTCATTAATGCTGCAGACCTGATGAAAAGGGTGAAACCGGTCTAACTGGCTAGATAGGATCGCCTCAGTCCTTCTTCACATCATCCAAGTCCTATGAGATAGCAGTTTCTAGACCTTTAGCCAGACTTTTATTTTCTATAAGTCATTAGTTCAAGAAAGGGTCATGATGAACTGGAACAGAATGGTAGAATCACACCCTAAATGGCACACCAGTCTATCACTGGCCCCAGAGGACAGTACGGAGATGAAATCGTGTCTTGGGGTCGTGGGGGGAAAAAAGAGTCCACAGAAAAACCCCACATGGCCATGATGAGTATATGCAAACTCCACACAAAAGGCACCCCAGGCAGGACTGAACCTTATGACCAAAGAGCAGAAAAGTTTTTATACATGTCAAAGTTCCTAATAAAACCTATAGAGCCGTATTTGGAAAAAAAGAAGTGTCAAAGAAGTATGACATAACTGATTATACATCTGCAATTTTCCATGCTAATTAAATAATAAGGGTGAAGTAATTAACTTAAGTTCTCAAATGAACTTATCTATAGATTAAAACTCCTGTAGACAACATTGTTTGGTGCCTTTAAGAAGCTTTATTGTGCCTTTAAATACAGTTTGAAAATTTGAAATGACTGAAGGGGTGAAATGCCATTTTAATACTTATCTATGCTTTAGTGTATTTTAGAAATAGGGAAAAAAATATGGGAGTGATCAATGTATAACGCAAAACACAAACTTTCACAGCAAGTGTTGTGAAATATCAGTTTTCTATTTATTAAAAAAACAACCTACCAGTATGTCTTTGGACTGTGGAAGGGAACCAGAGCACCTGGAGGACACCTACAGTAAATGAACAGATGGGTAACATACAAACTCTGCACAGAGAGCACCAAGGGTCCAGAATTGAACCCATGGCCTCAGTACTACAAGAAAGCAATGCTAATCAATGCACCTCCAATGCCACCAATGACATAGCAATGTACTTTCCAAAACTCAAGTGAATAGATAACTGAATAGTACTGTTTGCCAATTTAATGTACTCATACACTCTGAGGGATGCTGAATTTGTGTAGAATTTATATCGAATGGATAAGGTAAGTCATATTTCAGCTTTGAATCTGTATTACGTACATATTGTAGGTTTATAATTAGACTGTTCTTAAAACACTGATAAGGTGCTGAGAAAACTCCAGGTTTCCAGTTACTATAAATATTATTCAATGATTTACCCAGCAGTGATTATAAGTGATTGGTAACACGGTTCAAAAGCATTGTGTCAATATCTCCTCATGCCCTAAATATTTGGTGTTGCTAGTACTGCAATAAAAATGAGGGTTAACTGTCCTTGAGCACTGCAGAAAATAACTTCACACACATGGCCGTTGTCACTGCTTGAAGGATATCACATTCTGATCATTCCGCTTTTGGTCTTCCAATTCTGTTCTTATGCTGCTGTTTTAAACTGTGGTAAATATATATATTTTAATTATTTCAGATTGTTTGCGATACTCTTGATGAATGCACAAAAACCTTATTGAACTGTTAATGACTTCACATTATCCTGGTAATCTTGGACTTAACCCTTGCTTTGGAACATCCTCACCCCCGGTTTAACAGACCAGTTAAACGGTTTCAGCCTCAAAACACGATTATATGAGATATGATACGTTCTTCCTTGATTTTTGTTGTTACACAATGGCCTGAGGAAGGCCAAAGTAGGTCTGTTTTATAACGAAATGGCTCTGTCACAAAAACACTCAAGTTAAATAAGTGCAGTTTATTTACAGTGCTCCCAGTCCCCCACACCAGAAAACAAAACCCCAAAAAGAAACAAAACTAATTCTTCAAATGAAAATAAATCCTCCTTATTGCTTTCTCTCTGTTTTCAGTCCTAACACCCAACACCCAACACCCCTTAGACTGAGGAGGCAGTTTAAATAGCTTGCAATTCAAAGTATGTGGTTTTTCCAATTTACTTAAATAACCCTTGAGAACCGGGGTTAGGTTTGGCCTTCTGAGGCCACCATAGGCTGACCCACTCCGGAAGTACCGACACCAAACAAACAGTATTATCCATTGAGAGCGCTCTCTATTAACATCACAGTACTCACTCATACCTGTGTTTAAGTATGTTTATGTACGTGAATGTATATGAAATTAAGTAATTGCAGTTACTAGTCAAGCCCTGAGTGTGCACCCTCAGGAACTTATTTAGCAACAGCTCAACGGAAGGTGTATGAATGTTGTATTTTCCGTACTATCTGTTCTTCGTGACAGGCTCCTCTGTCACATTTGTAGATATTTTAACACTTGCAATCCACACAATTACAGTCGTTTCTGTTTCTTAACAGGATGTACAGGATTTTTTTTGTTTTACGTCAGAGTCCGGATGCCTCAAGAAAAATATTTCAAAACTCATTCCGAGAATTTCATGAACTTTGAATTAGGCAGGCAATAAGAAGCCGTACCTTCTCCTGAATGTGCGACAGCATACAGGATGCTGCCGTAATATTCGTATGAGGTGCAGGTACAGTAGCTTGCTTTTCGTGCAGCGAGAATAACGCCAGATCTACAATGGCAGAATAGTTTGAACAATTCAAAGTGCAGTAGTCATTTAAACTTTATTGTACTGATCACTGCTATTCCAGGTAGTTTTTTTTAAAAAAACATGCATAGCCTCTTAGTTAAGAAGTACCGTCAAAATCGTTTAAATATCTAAAATACATAGACCTACATTATTTCAAAACAAGTATTTTCTGCTTAGCATCAGTGTCGTATAGAATTAAGTATCCCGTGGAAATCTGTATCCCCTTTTAAAGTGCGGAGGTGCTGGGTAAATCTAAAGTAAGATTTGTCTGACTGCAGGTGCACGGGCTTCGTATTGTCTGTAGTAAACGCGCATTTACATTTCGCCTCCGCACTATGAAAGGGGATACAGATTTCCACGGGCTACCGACACCTTGATAGGGTCTCAAATAGATCTGTTGGTAGAGCATGAGACTCATAATCTCAGGGTAGTGGGTTCGTGTCCCACGTCAAGCGCAAGGTTCTCTAATAACCCATACTGGGCTGCAGCAGTATGGGGGGCGGTATTGGTGGTCTCTGTGCGGAAGAAAGGCCTGGCAATCTACTTGGACACGGTGACGTCATCGCCCTCCCTGCGCGCAGCAGGGACCTCAGCCGCCTTTAGCTCATGTGCAGGAGACCTCGCCATGAAAACTCTATGGACAGTGACGGTGGAACTGTCCATAGGGTCCCCTAACCACAGCGACACCTTGACGCTGCCATATTTAATGTGACGTAAATATACAGGTACTGTATAAAATTCGCTAAAGCATACGAAACACTCGGTGTGAACAAATTACCTAGCCCTGTACAGTAAGTCAACAATGATATTGAAGAAGTCCATCACGAGTTTTAAAAGTAAGGAGAAAACCAAGACGTAAAAATAATTCACCTAAAAAAATTCCCCTCTTTTGTTCGTTCCTCATGTGTCGTATTCCACAGTTGTCCTATAGTTTTGATGTTCCTCTGTCAGGTAAAACTGAACAAAGTATACTGAACTATTTGTCTCATGTGCCTCAGTTGAACTTTGCCCCTCAATGTTAGCTGGGGAGGAGAATTGTGGGAGCTGTAGTCCTCCCTCACCTCGTCCAGTTCTTATGGTACTGTATTTCCACCCCCCTTCCCATAAATTACTGTCTGAAGTTAATTGAAAAAATCCACTTTTCGTGACATCTATCATAGTAATCCATGTTTACTGTATTGCAATAAGTGTAAATGGGCAATACCCATAGAGGAGTGTAATAAAAGACTATCAAAATGAGTACCCTGGTTGGAAATAGTACCGCACTGCTACAAGAACAGCTTTATAGTGCAGTAAGTGATGTTTAAGCACATACAGGAAAACAGCTGAACATTTGGCATGTCCTGGCTTATTGAATGCCATCTGTTCTATGGCAGTGGCTGACTTGTCCTTCAGAACAGGAAAAATGTGATGTGTACAGGAAGATTAAATACAGTGAATTAAAAATGAGATGAGGCCATTGGGTTTATAAAACCCATTTGGTAGTTAGCTGGTAGTTGATCCAAGGATTTTACTCACTATTTGTTGAAGTCCAAGATATCGGCTTCAACAACACGGCTGGGCAGGTAATTCCATTCTTCAACAACCCTTTGCGTAAAGAAGGCCCCCCCTGCATTCAGTTTTAAATGCACTTCCACATAGGTTTCATTTGTGTCTTCGAGTTTGCTTTTTCTTTTTCACAGTTTGTCATTTGACTTTTAAGCAACATCCTGTAATGTACCATATTCTTTGTCTGAAATATACTATACGCATCTTTTGCTTTTGTGCTTTCTGGAAAGTAGTGATCAACACAAACAAGTGTAAATGTTTGCTTTAGTAGGACATGTTGGTCATTGTCCACCTACCTGTATGTGACTCATTCAATTTTTCTTTTTGAACAGATACAATTTGTTTGAGACAGTTTGTATAAAATTATTGTTTATTAGAACTTGTACAGGAGTCCAAGATTTGCAACTCCAACAATTTTGAATTCCACTGTGTCCTGACAAAATTTGCTCTGACTGATCTCTGGTGTATTATCTGTTTGTAAGTAGTGAGTGACCTTTGTGTTCAATGTTTTTCTAACATTGATCCCAAACAGCTGACAATTTGGAACTGTTGTTTTTGTACTTTGAAGTAAGCACTGCTCCCCATCAAACTTCATTAGACATTACTTAAGCCCTATACATCTTCCATCACATTATTGTCATAACGTTTATGCTGGGGAAGAATTTCAAGATTTTGCTTTACTTGGACAATGTACACAAATGCTGTTTCTTAAAAGCTTTTAGCTTCATGGTATCTGGTTTGCATGAAACAGGCCTCGGCAGAGATTTTATCTCCTTTGATTAAGATGATTCAATTGTTAGGACTATTCCAACATTAAATGCTTACTGTATTCCATCTGCACTTAACTGAAGCTAGAAAACAATCTCTATTATTGCCTAAGAATCATAGAAAACAGCTCATACTGATAATCTAAAGAAGTGTTTTGTAAGGCTTGTTTTTTATTTTGTGGAATTTTGGTTTCACTGTTAAGAATCAACTAAACAGCTAACATAGAACTGTTGCTGAGGGCTCACTGGAAAAAAGTATATCGGAAAAAATCACATAAAAAAATCAACATGTAGTCACTGTGATAATTGACTAGCTTCATGACCATAATGTTAATGATGATGCATTCACATGATACATTTCTTTGTACATCATGTATAACCTGCAATCAGTTTTGACCCAGTTTCCTAATTTAAGTTGCTCAATTGGAACACCAGCCTCGTCCCAGGTCACCCTTGAGTCAGGTCGACTGTTCTTTTGTGGCTATTTTTCACTTCATTGTTCACTGCAAATGAACTTTCCAATGAAACTGATCAGAGGGGAAAGAAAACGCTGTAAGAGTCAGCGAGAGATGGAATTCTTCATCACAGGTCTCTTTCTGCTGCAAGAATATCGACTTTGAACAGGTCAGTGTTTAACGGCGAGGAGAACATTTTACCACCCTAATCAAAATAAAAGGTTTCTCCAGCCTTTCAGAGTATGTCACGAGTTCAAAATCGAGAGAATTAGAAGATATCGTTCTGCAGAGGATAGGCTTCCAAGTTGTAAATGACGGTACTTCGTCAGGGTAACTGTGTTTACTATATATGCAAGAACTCCTTTCTGGTCTGTAACTTATATTACTTATAATAAATATCTGACTTATAGTTTAAATTGTATATTTATATTTTAGACTCAAGTCCTACCTGAAACCCTCTGGTCCCCGGTGATTAATTTACAGTAGGTTTTGTAACGCTTCCCATTCGTTTATGTGGCATTTTATTTGAGTGCTGCTTAACCCAGTTCTTGTTACTGTTGCTGGGAAATTAGGAATAGTAATCAAATTTTTGAAAGACCATAATAAACCGCAGCACTCGCCAAATACGTATTAGGTAGAGGCATTAAAAACGTAATAAATGAAAACTGTGATGAAAACGCTAGCGATTGTTGCGCTTTTAATGACACGAAGTACGATATATACCTGTAAGGATCCGCTACGCTAGAATGAGGGCTGATCGCCTAGGAAACAAGGACGGTATTTTGTAGGTAATTTCTTTTGAGGAATGTCTTTGGTAAACGATGGATTTGAGCAATGGCTCAAAGGAGGCGGCACAGTATGAAAAGTTGGAAGTTTTTTGAACTGGAGAAAATACCTTTACCAAGGACTTGTACTCATATGGTGCGGTTTTAATGAGCAAATGATCAGGGTTAAAAAAATCTTTAAAGTGTAATAAAATAACGTGCTATCGTGCATAAAATTTAACAATATGGAAACGGCGGTACAATATTTTTAATTCGTGAGTTATGTAAACTTACACTAAAAGGTGCCACAACAGAGAAAGTAGCGTATGTTTACAAAGTAACTGAATAATTCATACACCGCTTATAATTGTTTAAAATTAATTGATTTTTTTCTAAAAGAAAAAGTCCTAGTTTTACTTTCAAAGACAAGGGCTGAATTTCTTTCCAGATTGGCACGGATATTGCAGTATCGACAGTTTTGGGGAACTTTCCTCCCCCCTACTAGTAGTACAGTACGTACAGGACTTAACATCAACGCGCCACAACAGCGTGGAAATTCACTTCACCCGGAGAAGTCGCTGCCCCTCCTACCATGCTCCTTATAACAAGAACACAACTTCTCTGCGTGCGCACATACCTCTTTTCACTGTTTCGAGACGGAAAGAGAGGCAGATCTACCTAATCTAGAACTATGAGTTCTGTGGAGCGATTGTTTGATGAGTTTGGACACTTTGGAAGGTAACAACTTTATATGCCAACATCTGTGGTATAGAAGAATACCTTAATGACGCACCTTTTTATAATACGCCACTGTGTGGTGTATTCGTGTTAAATACAGTGATTTCTGTTCGCACAATTCCTGAATATACTGTATACTTTGTTCAGTTTTCTCTTTTGACTTTGTTTAGGAAGACGGAACGTTTAGCACAATAAGAATCTCGTATAAAATAATTCATTAAGCTTTTTTTTTTTTTGGTCAGGCACTACAGTATTAGTTTTTTCTATGAGAATTTAACCACTTCTAGTCCTATATTTAAAAGAATATTCCGATTGCCTTGCAGCCCGTACAGTCCAAAAAGGAAATCTGTGTTATTAAATAGCATAAGATCAGTACCCCGAGTAATCACTTGTTGTAGTAAATCATTCTTTTGGAATGTAAGTATATTGATTAATGTGTGATTAATTCCTTATTAATAGACATATTTTGATTATTTTTCTTATAGCACAAACTAGTGCTAAAACTGGTTTCGAGCTATTTAGTTGTGTTCCCGAGCTTTTCTGCCTTCAGTAGGCCTTTGCACAACCTTGTAATATATTTCTTAATGGTCAGAAATAGCCTCGTTTAGAAAACCAAAACTGCAGCAGCAATGTTAATTCGTCTGGTACTTGAACACATGTCAGAAATATATCATGACGAACTGGTGGAATGAGAACTACTGCCGGACATTGAAGTGCTGTAAATAGACTTGACTGAGACTGCAGGCAGTGCCCTGACTGAGCACTGTTTGGACAGTAATTGGAAGATTGCTTTGAGAAGCTGTGTAAACACATTACATGTATATACAATATTTTGTAGTACAGTACTTCCACCTGGCTGAACTAGTTCCAGGTTACAATGCTCACCATGCCTCGATTTACAGTTTATCCAGTGTTAAAACTTCTCAGTCAATCTCACGACACTATCTTACTTGATAGAGAAAGGTAACCAGTCCGGTGATTTGTAGCACACTTTACTTCAATAGAACATCTGATGGAGTGAATTAGTTTGTCTGCATCGATTTGAGAACACCTTCATTTAGGTGGAGAGCATTTAGGTGAACACAATGTTCTCCAGCTACTCTGGTAATAGGATTATGAAGGGTACTTGGCATTGTCTTAAAACCTACTATACATTTTCTTCACTTTTTAGAACTCTTTCAACAAGCAACAACAGTCCTTTTATATTATATTATATTTATATATCAAATTTTCAGAAAGGAAGTTCTATAAGATGATTGATTCTTCAATTGCGGGGGGGGTTCTAAATTAATGTATTAAGAGCTGGTTAATAGAAAATTGAGGTAATGCTGGCTAACTAGTTGAGTAGCTCAGGGATCTGTATTTGAACCATTGTTATTCCTAATTTATATTCCTGCTATACATTCTGGTGTGGTCAGTAAGCTAGTGCACATATTGTACAAAATAAGAGGATAAGTACAAACTGTGGGAGGACTAAACAAAATTCAAAAGCCTCAAATTCCTGGCAAACAATTGTCAGGTGATGCTTAATATATAAATAAATCAGAGGACCCAAATAGAAAATATGAGGAATTGCATTTAACACAGAACAGGCAGCTGTTCATTACACAAAGGGTTGTTGGTGCCTGTGCTAAGCTACTCCGCCATTTTGATGAAACTGATACCCCGACTTCTTTCAAGAAATGGATTCTGGAGCAGCTGAATGGCTTTCGATAACATCATGTTCTCCCAATTATTGTGAAAACAGACGTCAAAGTAAGCAGCAGTGTGTAATCATGGCCTTGGGTAAGGCCCAAGCTTTGAAAGCTTTTGGAAGGTTTGCTTTGTTTATTTTAGTCTTTTACATGCTTGACCAAGTAACCTTGACACAATATAATACAAAAAACCAAAGAAACCTAAAAACTTTCCCACATAGCTAATATCAGGTTGTTCATTTGTGTGCTAATCCTGTATAAAATGACAAGATTAACATGTACGGTCCAAAACGAATGAAAGATTCATTCATGTTGTTCCTCTAAATACTATATATTTAATTTACAAAACATATGATGGGAAATGGATGAAGTGAACATACATAGACATGTAAGCCAGTTTGTGAATTGCAGGTCTTTTTGTAACATTTATACAATGCCCAGATAAATAGTTATTACTTCGTATTATGAGCTTATTTTAAGATGAAAAATGGATGGTAAAAAAACATTTCAACTTTCAATATATGTTTGTATTGTGTAGGCCTTTCCATTTTAAGAAATAAATTGGAAAGAAATCAAGGGAAAATTTAAATTAACCTTAAGGTATAAATGTTTTGTAGGACTTCAGTTCTTGCTACTGTTAATCTCTAGTGTGCATAAACTATGAAAGGAACAAATGTATCCATAGGGTAAAATAATATTACTTTTTATTATTAAAATAAAAGAATTACCTAAAGAAAAAAGCATTGCGGCATATCTCCTCTCTTCCCAGATTATACGTACAAGACAATCCTATGTAGTCCAGGTTGTTCTAAAATGCCAAACAAGTTATGATACACATTTTGGTCATGTTAGGTTTTCAGTGTTGAGAATCTCCCTAGTTAGAAAAAATGTTCTTTAATATGTGCAGGATCTTGTCTTTAGTAACCTTTGAGTGGCCATTTCAGTTGTCATTTTCTCAATGGAAAAACATCTGAGCAACCTTTACTGTTACACAAGTTACTGTTTAATGTATCTGAATTTCTATTTAAAGAACAATATGAATGCAAAACACTTTTTACACTTATTTTGTTGTTCTAAAATTAAGTTCAACAAATGGTGTTAAATAGGTGTGGGAGGAGGTCAAACTGTAATCTCACACTTCCGTAAAACTACTCGCCAGCTGCCCACAACTCTGTGGCCATCTTGTCTCCCACCCCTCTCTCACTCATTCTGTGTTAGTCAGAAGGTTGTAATGGCTCTGAGCTTTGGCCAGGGTTGCCATTGCCTCAAACAAGTGAGTTAATGCCAGTTTAAAGTATGAGTATGCTATCCTTTTATACTGCTTTTGTCAGATTGTAGAGTTAAAATGAGAATTTTTCAGAACTATTAACGTAGTTTATCACAAGAATTTTCACATCTACATTTTGTAAATGGTGATATAAACAATTCTAGCAGTTGCTTTGAGTCTATAGGAAAGTGTGCAATCTTTTGTTGAAGTCTCTTTCAGTAAAATGCTATCTAAAGTACTTGTATGTCAAAAATGACCACAACAGTAAGTTGTATAGGACGTTTAAAGCAGACAGAACTATTACCATGAGAAAAGTGAGAGACTTCAAATTTCAAGTTAATACAATTCAGCATACACTGTTGAGGGGATTCGATGGCACAAATTAGATTTACATGCAGTACTATCTTGCGGATGCTGTCTATACTTAGGACCCTAGGCAAGATCTTGGGAAAGGGGGCCCTCCAGATCAAGATTCGCACATAAACTACTATTATCAGCTCCAACCCCGACTTTTTACCATTTTTCCAGCTGAAGAACACAAGAACTTATGAAGAAGAACCACATTTTATAAAGATAGTATTAATGTATCCTGTATAACATACATTATTAGCACAGCAGCCACTGGAGGGATTTTTTGACTCGCATTTAAACGTCCCAATTAAAATAGTGTTGCACAATGGTGATTGCCTATGTCAAAGACCAATCCTGGTCCTCTAGTAGAATAAGAAAACATTTAATGTTATACTGAATATACAGTAAATCACTAGATACCTATTTAATAGTCTGAGTGATAGTTAATTAAATATCTTGTAAGTTGTCTAGAAAATAAAGCATTTCAGAAGGTGCATTTTGGGATGGTACAAAAGCACACCAGGGGGGTAATAAAGGTAAACACTAGCCACACAACTTCTTCATTGTGAATATACATTATATAGGGTAAGGTCTGTAATGCCTGCAGACTTGATATGCTCAGTGGAACCAGTGATTTTAAAACTGGAAAACCTATTTTTGAGTTCTGCTAATTCTTCAGTGTGGATTATTGTTACCTAACAATAGTGTAAGAATGTATATTTTTTTTCTTTTCAGGTTCCAGGCCTGTGTGTACTTCGCAGCTGTCTTTCAGTCTATCGCTTGTGGTATTCATTACCTAGCATCAGTGTTTCTGGCTTCAACTCCCAAATTTGTCTGCACTGCTCCTGGCAACATCACTTCTGTCCTGTATGGCAATTACAGTGGAGCAGCGCTCGATGACATCTGGGAGTACTGGTCTGCAGAGAAGAGCTATGTTCTGGTGGAGACGGCAAATGGAGAGCAGTGGGAGCTCGCACAGTGCGGCCGTGCCAAGAGAACTAGCGACGCAGACTTTGTGTACGAGTTCAGTGGCAATAAAACCGTGTACTCCTGTTCGGGCAGTTACATCTACGATCAGAGCGAAGTTCAGCAGAGCATTGTGACAGAATGGGACTTGGTTTGTGAGAAAGAGTGGCTTGCTAAGCTGTCCCAGCCCACTTTCATGCTTGGAGTACTCATTGGAGCCCTCATTTTTGGAGACATTGCAGATAGGTATCTTGTTCTTCTATGTTCTTTGACATCACTTGTCCATTGTCAGATCGAATATACGGTGTGAAATGCAGAGAGGAAGAACGTGTCGTGTTCCGTGGTGACCACGGCTCCCAGCTGTGGAGACTTCAGAAGTTAACAAGCAGCAGCTGTGAGCGGGCTTATAATCTTATAACAGCGAGAGAGAGATCGCTGTTGAGCTACAGCACCTGTGAGACTCGGCTGCTGTCAGTGCTTTGTGGTGGAGCAAGGCTGCAGCCTGCCTTTCTGCTCTTGCTCAATGCAGTTAGTGTCCTGGAAAGGGACAAGAGTGAGAATGAGTGTTAGAATCCAAGCCAGGGATTGGAGACTTGAGAGAGGGAGTTCAATAGAGCCAGCATTACTCACACTCCCGCCTGAGAGCGTGTGAGAGTGAGAGGATCCCCTTAATCACCCAAAAATTCAAAAGTAGACAGCTGCTTAGATCCACTTCTTTTGCACAACACTCGATTCATTTTACAAAAGCTAATTCAATCTAACAGTTGTGTTGACTATTTGTTATCATATCTCAAGAACCCAATCAAGCTCATCCTGTGCTCTACCTCCTGGTTCCACTCCCTTTTGTTCCACCTTTCCTATGTTTATCATGTGCTCCCTGTAAGTAACTTTTTCTCATCATTGATAGTGTGCTTAGCTTATTTGAGTCAAGGCCAAGTGTTGGATCTGCACAGCCTGATCCTTTCTGTCCCTTCTATTAACCCCCTGGCAATAGCCCAGGCAGGTTACCTATGTCCCTCTATGTACAGTTTACTTCAGCAGAGCCTGATGGTGTCTCCGATCTGATGTTTATGGTAACTTGTTCTCCTCTTACAGCCTCAGCCATTCCCTATTGGAAGGGCCTGAATGGGGTGGGGGGTTGTTTCGATTTGAACAGGGGGAACTATTTCCTGAACCCTGTTCTAGCACTGGTGATATAAATGGGATGGGGGTGGGGTTCTACTAAAACCCTTGTTTCTTTTCCCAACTAAAATTATGGAAAATTGACCTGTAATCATACTTCTATAACAAAAGAAAAAGCTGTTGCCAGAAACTAGCCCTGAGGACCCTGCAGTGGCAAGTTTCCAGTGTCTTAGTGTGCCTTGAGTTATGCATGCCGAACATTACAGGGTCTGAAGGCCTCGTAGCTGTTTATTGTTCTGGACTGCACACTCCATCTTCTTGAATATTTGTTCAGGCAGCGTAATTGTAGGCACCTGCAGCTTAAGCCATGCCTCCTGGTTCTCAGTCTTCAGGCAGCTCTGCACTCCACCCTCCAACAAGGTTGCAATGACATTAACCCCCTACCATGAAGGAGCCTTACCCTTGTGCGTAGAACATAGATTCTAGTAGCACAAGACAATACAAGACTCATGCACGTTGGCGACACTTGTAGAGTTCGAGTCCTTAATTGCTGTAGAAGAGATGACAATTGTACTGATTTTGTTTAGCATACAACCATTGCCACAGGAGCTCAGTGCAGTACTCATTTTGGTCACCTGACTGAATTATCTAACAGATTTGTCCATGTTCTTTGGTTCCTCCTACAACATTCAGTAACTTATAGGAGATAACGTATAAATCATATTGTTCAATGACAAGATGAGATATAATACAAAGTATCAATCGAGACTAAAGCAATAAGATAGATTCTGGGGCTTGTTTTCTTTGTTTGTATGCTGTAGTATGGAGCAACACAAAACAAGATAACGCTGGCAGACAGCATGCTGCTGCAGCTGCTAGCTGTGGTTTGGCCTGGGCCTAGTGTACACGCCTTCTGGGGGTGGGGGTGCAGTATGTCACCCAGAAATCTCTACCTCCCTGCTTGCGCTGGTACAGTATTGCCTTACAGCTTCAACTAATATCCTCCCATCCTGGTTCCCATTCTTGCTGTTCCTTTACAGCCAACTGGTATTACTTCTGCAAGCCTTCTTTGCACTGGCTGTGCTGTCTCTCAAATTCTGTTTCAAACTGCACATTCTTTTTGCCATTATTCCATATCTTGTAATGTATGCAGCTGAACTCGACCCTGGAAATCCTATCCTTAGATTGAAATACTTTTTTTTTCTTTCCCAGTATTCTTAATGTAATAACCTACAGTTGCAATGGAGGAAGGCTGTAAAAGAGGCATATCACTTCACTTGCACACATTCTCTGCACTGCTGTTTTAGACAATGCACAAATACGCCTCCACAAAACATGTTCTGGTCTAAGGTCTTTTCTTACCTCATTTTAGCTCTTGGAGTTTCTCCACTGGAAGTGGGTCAGCACTGTCCAGTGTTTAGAACCAGCTTCTCTTGGTGAGTTATGGAAACTTACTGGTTCACTGAATTAAATTCCCTAGAAATGGTGGTATTTGATGTTTTCATCATCTTGGATTAATACATCTGATTATACTTTAATGTTGATCTACATAGGTTTGAATCCTCTTTGGCAAGCTTGTGCTCCTCAGAATATTATAATTCCCGGATCACAACACACGATTATGAAGTTACAGTAATTGCTTTAAAATTCAGTCTATGGTTTATACAGTAAAATGATCTAGATATTTTTACATTCTTCTCCAATTCAGAAGTGTAATTTCACTACAAAGGGAATTGAATTTCTATTTATAGCCCATCATCAAAGATGGGCATTATAATTATTTTTATTATTCTTACATTAGTAGACAAATAAACTGACCTTTTTATGAATAATTCATCCATCCGTTTTGAAATAATCACTTGGTACAATAATGATTCCCAGTGAACCAGAGCCTAATCTACAAACAGTGGGTGCAAGGTAGAATAGAACCTGAATGGTTACATTTATACAGACAGCAATTTAGATACATCAGTTAATCAAGACAGATTTTCTTTGGGCTGTGGAAGGAAAACGGAGCACCTCGAGAAGATGTGAATAGCACCAGTGAGAACATGCAAACTCCACACAGATGTGTCAGTGGACTAGAATCAAACTGAGGACCCAGGATAGTTTGGACTGAATTATCAGACCTTATCATTATGCTGCCTGAACAATCATTTTTTGAGTGGTGCCTTCCACGATATTCTCTGATGATCATCAATAAAAGCAAAAAAGGGCCTGAAAACACATTTAATCAAATTAATTAAACATGATTAAAAGCTACAAAAGTGAGTTTTGACAGCATTTGAAAGTGCAGACTAACTTGTCTAATATCGGCTGGGAAATCATTCCTCAGTCTTGGAGCAGCATCACTGTCTCCTAAGGTTCAGAGCCTATTTTGGGGAATTGATAAAAGGCCAGAGTCCACTGGGTGCAAACGGCGAGTTGAAAATAAGTTTGCAGATGTAGTCGGGAGCCAAACCATTCAGTCCTTTTAAAGTGAGCAGCAATATTTCTAATTCTATTCTGATATCCTCAAGGAACCAGCACAAGGAGGCTTAATTGTCAGTTCTGTTAATGCCTTACAGTGGGACTATGTGAAAGAAGTAGACTCGGGGAAACTTTTCCACTTGTGCTATTATAAATATAAAGCTAATCAGTCATCCCAGCCAATTTCAGAGATAGTCTGATTCATTACTGTAATTACCTTTATACAGTAAGGCCTGGGTCATTCTGGCAAAAAATATGGTCTTTGGAGCCCCCTATATAATAACCAACAGGGTCATATGTAATTGGGTAAAATGTATGAACAGGTAATTGGATTCAGTGGCCTGCCTGAGGAGGGTACTGATGCGCTAGGCACTATCTTGTACTGTATATACAAATAGACAAGCCATCAGTACTTGTTTTTTACTGCACAACTTGCCACTGAAAACAGGGCATTTAACAATTCAAAAAACATTCTGCAGAGAACTATTCAGAACATTATATTAGCATATAGGAAGTTTCTGGTCTTTGACTGCCGTGCAGTGATGGGGTAGTTTAACTTTAGTAGAACAATTAGGAATTGGAACAGTCAATTGCAAGGGTTCTTGTATGGCTGCAATGAAACAATTGCATAAAACAAAAAGCAATATACTGTATGCACATGAATTCGAAGTGCAATTTTATTAATACAAGGACTAAACATGCTTTACAAACCAATATAAGAGTAAACATGTTTGGAATAATAGTTCTTAAGGTTTGTAATGTAAACCTTAAATTTGTAGTCATTCAGAATATGGACAGGTCTGAAGGTCTCATGGGGAGACAGAGTTGAAACTGGATTCATGGCAGCTGTGTCCAGTCTTCTTCCACAGGCTCGGTGCCAGAGGCTGTCCTGTTAATGTGAAGCAAAGAGCAAGACATTTTGTTTAGTCTCGTGTCAAAGACCACTCCTCACAGGGGAAGGATTCCACTTAGAACTGCTCTTAAGTAGCTTTTTAGCAATTTGTGTACACAAGTGAGTTCTAGGTGGGAGAAACTCAGGAAGTCCATTTGCCCTTGTTGTACTGTAGCTGCTAAACCGACGTATATTTCGATATACGAGTTGCAAGCAACAACCACAAGGTAGGGTACACCCTGGACAAGACACCTGTCCATGGTAGAGCACACACAGAGACAGACATGCACACTCACACCAGGGCCAATTGTCTGAGAAACCAGTTAACCTGCCATTATGTGTTTAGACTGTGGGAAGAAACCAGAGCGCCTGGAGAAAACCAATACGAACATGGGGAGAACATACAAACTCCACACAGACAGCACCTCTGGTCTGGGATTGAGCCCAGTACTGCTCACCTGTTCTACCTAAAAAAAACATTCTAATAAGAAATATATGTTACAGGCAATATCATATAAAAATGTGATACAATGTCCTTAATACACAGCTGTTTATTTATTTAAATTTATTGTGGTACATTTTTAGGTAAGTTTGAAGAATTCTGATCTGCTGTTTTAAGTATTCTGTGAAAACTTGCATGTTATAGAGAGCTAAAAATAAAAACCTTGTGAGAGCGCGCAAACTTTGTATTCCAGAGTTGGGACATTGCAGTGTAATCTTTACAAGTAAACTCATTTTCTTTCCCTTTTTATGCAAAGATTAGAGAGGAATTCAAGAAGTAGTGTGATGTTTCATTATATGTGTATTGGTAGCAAGATACTTTTTCCATAGAATGTATCATCCACCCATCTGTTATTGCTTTATCCAATACAAGGTCGCATTGTTTTTTTCTTCCAGAGTGGGGAGACGGCCAGTCTTGATGTTTACAAGCTTGTGCCAGTTTGGTTTTGGAATTATAGTTGCTTTTACATTCAACTATTATTTCTTTGTTGTCATTCGTTTCATCTTGGCTATGGTAAGTGTAAACATTGTCTGCAGAATTTGTATATTTACAAGAAATGATAAAGGAGAATGTGGAGGAGTGTAGCTTGAAGTCAGTCATTCATACAATTTTGTTTAAATAATAAGTAACATTTATAATTTGGATAATCTTTATTTTTTAATTAACATGATTGAAATATGGACATCAGATTGGCGTGGTAACTTGTACTACTGCCTCAGATTTTGAGTCCTGAATTTCAGACTGGAGAACCATCTGTGTTGAGTCTGCATGTTATCTGAAGAATAATGTGGGCTTGCACCAGGTGCTCCAGTTTCCTCCCATCTTCCAGAGATGCTGGCTAGTTCAATTGGTGTCTCTAAACTGTTTCTGTGTGCATGTGCACTGCAGTAGAGTGACCCTTACTAGGAATAAGCAGCTTTTCTGATAATGGATGAATGAATTTGGACTTCCCAAGAGGCACAACCAGTAAATATCCTTGTTCAGACCATACATTGAGGTCTAGAGTCTTGGCTTTGTCGGTGGGCTAACCACTGTGGAGATTACACCACAACAAACACTTTATCTTGCAGTGTTATGGTACTTGTAAGATCAACACTATTCTTTCATTCAGTGCTGTAAGTTGCTCTACACTCCTATACTTAGTATGGAGTGAAAGATGAGTGAAAGATGACACATACAGTAAGATGTTTTTAACTTGAGCAGAATAGCCTCTACTGGCCCAACAAAGTCCAAGAGCATAAGGAAGAACCGAGCAAAAAAGCAGAAATAACTTTGAGATTTTTTAAATTAAAACTCGCTTAACCAGTTTCTTCCATTTGGGGTATGTCGAGGGAAAATAATAATTTTCCTTTCTTTATGCACAAACGGGCAGGTCCAGCCAATTCTGGGTTAGACGTGGTTTATCTTAATTGATTTCACTTTATTTAGTGCACACGTATTCTTTTCACTGTCATAGTTGTGGCACTTCTGTATCTTTTCAATTGGGGCAGTTTGTTTTACATGGGAGGTTTGTGATTATATCCACAATATACGAGAAAAGGCTTGGCGGATTGGCAGGAACTTCCAATGGACCTGTTAGTCCATTTAATAAAGTCGGCAAGCCACATAATGGATACTGGGTAATCATGATGCTACCCACTTGCTTTCTGTTGATTTCATATCTCACAATAGTGTTTAGAAGTGTAGAAATGACTGGCAAACACGTATGCTTAAAGAGGGGAGTAGGGTGTTGGACTCTATCTTACCTGGCTGTACTTTATTCCAGCAGTGTTTGGGACCCTCCATGGGGATGGTGGAAGATTGGTTATCCGTAAATGGATGGGATGAAGCTGGTTGAGATCCCTAGGCTTTCTGTGCACAAGCAACTCTTGTTATCTGGTTGGTTACTTGTGTTATTGTCAGGAAGGGCCATGTCAATTACAGATAGAATCAGAGTAGTCTCCTTTTTGGGCTCAGTGTTCCCCTTGAAAACGGCAGATGGCTGACTGCATATTAGGATAGGACATGTTGTCTTTGTTAGTTTTTAAGAGCTACAGTAAGGGATCCAGTTGAAAAGAAATCGGCTACAAGCTATTGTGTATGAGGAATAACATAAAGGATAATTTACTGTTTGAGCCTCATGGATTTAAGGATTAAAACCAATTTTTAGAAAAAAATGGAAAAAAGACTGAGTAATTCTGAGAATATGTGATTCTCTGTCTCCTGATTTTAAAATAAGACAATGTTTTGTTCCCCAGACGATTTCAATATAGATGATTACTGTTTTTACTTTTCCTGAGTAGGTTTCGAGTGGCTACCTGGTGGTGTGTTTTGTCTATGTGACGGAATTCACTGGGAATAAAGTTCGCACCTGGACCTCCATGCACGTCCATGCTGCCTTTGCAGTTGGGGTTATGGTGGTGGCCTTGGTTGGATACCTGGTCCGTGTCTGGTGGATCTATCAGATCGTCCTGTCCTTGAGCACACTCCCCTTCCTCTTCATCTGCTGGAAGCTACCTGAGACCCCATTTTACTTGTTGGCCAAGGGAAAGTACCAAGAAACTCAAGACCTGCTGGACACCATCACCTGGGTCAATGGCATAAATCGCTCTTGCAAGGTGTCAGACCTGCTAGAATCTGATGGGGAAACAATGCTTGAGAGAAATGAGGTGACAAAACAGAAGAGGCTCAGTATTTTGGACCTCTTTGGCTCCTTGAAGATGGCAGGGAGATCCATCACCGTGTGGCTGGTTTGGTTTATTGGAAGTTTAGGCTATTATGTCTTCTCTCTGGGGTCTGTTAATCTTGGAGGAAACCAGTTTGTGAACCTATTTCTTGCAGGTAGGAACAATATTTTAATTTATTGTAACAGACTCTTACTTTGTTCCAGAACTGATCTTTTCTGATTTCTGTTTATGGACACAGCCATTTGTTTTTTAATTGCAAGGACCTTTTTGTAATATTAACACAATAATATGTCTGAGCCATATCATGTATTTTGTACATGATATGTTCCTGGAATGTACATCCTTGCCTTCTTTAAAATGCTTTTCATTAATTATATAAATTAAGGATCACTTGCTATTCTGATATTGACAGAACATTAATACTAAAAAGGGGTTAATGCATGAATTTACAACCTTTTCACTTTAGCGTGTTACTCAAGAATCTGTCTGTTCTATATAAAATCTATATATACTCGCCCAAATAGGATTTTCCTGTTTTATCTTGGCTCACATTGACCTCTGTACCCACATGGGGAGAAGTTCAGACAGTATCCTCTGAACCGCCCACCTATTGACGGTTTTTAGTAACGGGTTTTTTTGATGAAGCTAGAGCAAAGTCCAGGAGGCTCAGTGGTGATTGAAGATAGGTATGTCCCTCACCAATGTCACCACAAGCTTCCAGACACCTGGGAAATCTCAGGACTTACCATTTTGCTGGCACCTAAGTGAGGCCAGGTCAGCTAGTCCCAACTTAAAGCCCAGAGGGCTAATTGTGCATTGCCACTTGGAGAATCAGTCATAATTACTAACAAATGACATGAGAGAGGCTTGCATTTGTGATGTCCTTACCACAAACTGTGTTTTTTTTCTGCTTCAACAGGCAAAATAAAGGATAAAGCAAACACTTTATGAGTAGACCACCCAAGCTGGGGATATGATTGTTTTAACATTGTAGTGTGTAAATTCAGGTCTTTTGTATGCTTTTTAAAATACTTTATCGATCTTCATTAACTCAAGAGGCCTTAAGAACAGTTAAATGACATTTGGTGTAGTAATTTAAAATGAAACCAAAAGCAAACTAGGTTATACTTTGTAGTAATAGCTTACGCAGTATCTCCAATACATATGTGGACTACTCAGCAGAAAATGTGACTTTCCTGAGCTATAATGTCCATAAAAGATTTTATTTTTATACATGGAGAAATGTCATCCAGTAAAATTACTTGTTCCTTTGCAGCCTACGCATGCTGATGCAGCCACCCACCTGAACTATCCAGTAAAAATGCTTGAAATGGATTTTGTTTAAAACAACAATTTATAAAATGGTTTTGAAATCCTTATAAAACTAGATTGTGCTTTCAATCAGTGCACAGCTGTATAGACATAATTTTTCCATGTCTTTAATATTTGATGCAGAGCAGGAAGTTGTCTTATTTGAAGTGTCGCATGATCAGGTGTACTGTATATTGCCTTTTAAAGTGAGACTGACCCTCTATTGATTGCTTGTGTTAATTGTTCTCATTGCCAGGTGCTGTAGAGCTCCCTTCCTACATTGTTGCTTGCTTTGCCATGGACAGGCTTGGGAGAAGGAACACACTGGCTCCATCACTCCTTCTGAGTGGAACAGCATGTGCTCTCATAATAGTAGTGCCAAAGGTACAGTGCCTTGGCTTCTGAAGCACCACAAAACAATGCAGCCTCCGTTTTTTCCTTTTGCTTCTCTTTTCCCCATTTGTTTCAGATTACCGTTTTTTAAATATTGCAAAAAATAATTTACGTAGTACACAGAAATATAATTTGAATGGTGCAGATCATCAAGGGAAGCCCCAGTCATCATTAGAGCTTCGGTGTGCGGTTGTGTTGCCTGTGTGACGTATCCAAAGACAATTGGCTTGAAGGTGGATGGGTTGGGGCCTACGCTTCCACATTTTCCCCTGTGTGTGCTTGTGGGGTTTGTAGCCACAACCCAAGATATGCAAAACACATTTACTGTTCCAAATCAGGTAGGTGTAACAAAAAAAAAAATCAGTGATTCTAAATTTAAAAAAAATCTTCTCACCTTTTAATTCTCCTTCTCACATTCTTCTAATTCTGTGACACCGATTGATTTATTAAGTATTTATTCAGCTTTATTAAGCTTCTGGAAGCATCATAAATTATCTTGCGTCACCTTCTGCTGAGTAGTTAAATAATGACATGAGGTGGTTGTTAGTTATGATGATGACTATGTGCAGCCTTAAAGGGTAATTGGGGAGAATCAGGTGAATATCCAAATCTAAAGTTAAAGGTCTTCTATAGGTAAGCAAATCTCTTTCAAATAAGTGTTTCTAGAAGAACAAACTAAATCTTTTAGACAAATGGCTTTCTTAAATGCTCATTTTTGTAGTATGTCTTCAGGTGAATATACTGTGGGTAGTCCCTTTATTATTCAAATTACTTTTTGTTATTGTTTGATGGAACATTTTCTATTTTCAAAAGAAGCTAGTTTTGAATTCTCCTACCGCTTTATATGTAGCAATTATAAAAAGCGCTAGAAGGCCTTTGTTTATAAAATGCCTTTTCTTTCCTCAGACTATGGTGTAATATAACTGTGATGAATAGTGCCATTCAAAAACATTGGGATAGCAAAGTCAAAATTGTATTTTTGCTTTATAGTCAAGAAAGTTGTATTTATGATGAGATTGCCCCTGAAACTGGGTCACTTGTCTGTTGATCATGTAATGAATGATGTTCCTGAACTTTCCAGAAACATTTTGTCTGCAAAACTTTCCATAGAGTACATAATGGGACTTATGTATTTATCACATAGGAGTTGGTCAAGAGAAAAAAAGTGGAAAAATCTTTGATCGGACAAGTAAATCTCCATATTTAAATTTATTTCCGCAAGAATTATACATGCTTAACAAATAAAATAGAAATCAGAACACACTAAGAACAGGGAATAGCTCAAAATAACTTCAGCAAGGTACTTCTAATGATTTAAGAGCTTGATGAGCTCAGTGCAACTCAGATTTCATTCAGTTATTGTCTACATGGCATAAAGGAATAAGGAACCATTTACTGACCTTTACACTTTAAACTGAAGGTATCCCAATATCTAAGGTCACTTGAATCACTGGGTTGGAGACAAAGCATGTTTTTGTTCTTGTATGCATGTATGCATGAAATTATAAAATGTATATTGTACTTATTTTAGTCTCAATTATTTTGGTCTCAAGATCACAAACTGTTTGAGTAAAGTAAAAATAAGTTATGAATTTGTTATTCCAATACCCATGGAGGGCACTGTATATAATACAGTATATTCTGCATAATGTACAGTGCCCTCCAAATATGTACAGATGTAGCCATTCAGAATGTGCATTAAAATCCTGTAACATGTTACAGGGGCTTCGCTTTTCTGCGGCTTTCTTTGTCGTTGTGATTCACTGGACAAAGACGATCGATAGGTAGCACTTGTGTACGTTAGATGTTAGTGAAAACATGAACCTCCCACAACAAAAATAAATGAAATATTAATACTTTTTTATACTTTTTAAAATCCACTTAATATGTAATAATAATATGCAATCATGTAACTAAAGGGAAATTTGGAAAAAATGTTTCTGAATGTCAAACGTTAAATTATATTTAACTGGTTGGCATCAAATTTAACTTGGTCACCTGTGGTTAATTTGGTAACATTTTGACGTGTTTATGTATATTCTTTTTCCTTTCCTTTCATCATGGAATGAACCTTTACCTGTTCTTTTGCAGCCTATGCATGCTGATGCAGCTACCTACACAAATTTGTTATAGGCTTACTGCTCCGTATCCCTATGATCCGTATCACAATAAGAACCAGGTTTAATTAAAGAACAAGGGTTCCTATGACTGTCAAAAGTACAATCTTCCTTTGCACAGTTTTACATTCATAGCATTAATAGTCCTACTGATTAAAACAGATTTTGATTACATTTTTTTTACTATGGAAAGAAAAGTTCAATGGCTGTAGAAGATGGGGAGAGAGATTTTCTTAAAGCCTTGCTTTATTAAAGGCTGTATTGCCTTTCCCTGTAAAAAAAAGCAAATTGTTATTAAGATATTAGTTTTAGATTTACAGTTGTCTTGGAAATTGTATTTTTAGTGAGGTCACTACTGAAAGTATGTAGGTGTGGTGAAGCATCTTAGTGTACAGTATTTGCTCTTAATTCATAACTGGATTTTGTTGATTAGTGTCCCTGTTGCAGATACTGCTTTTGTGTCTTTGATCAAGGTACTGTACCCCAATTGCTCCAGTGCATCAAGCTGTATAAAAGGAGAATATAAGCTCCAGTCTTTAGTATTGACATGAATTTTTTAAACTTTCATATTGAATCTAAGAAGTTGGTTTACATAGATGTAATGTTTGTTATGCACTTTTACTCAAAAGTATGTTCATTTTCTTCCCAGGACATTGGTGTTTTGGTGATCATTCTAAGCATGACTGGAAAGTTTGCCATTGCAATTGCTTTTGGCCTTATCTACTTGTATACATGTGAGCTCTACCCAACTATAGTGCGGTATGTATATTTTATCAAATCATGAAATTAATTTGAGGACTTGTAATGATATACAGTAGGTGTAATGATTTTATTTAAAATTATATAAGAACTTGGAGAACTCTTAGATCTTTAGATCTCAGCTTTTCATCTGTTGTCTTACAGTAAATTATGTAAAGGAAGTTAATGATACAAAAAATTCAGGTTGCTGCTGCAGGTGTTGGTGGTAAACCAGTAGGTATCTCATCCTTCTGCAGAATTTCCAAACCAGTGCCCCAGTAAAGCGACTGCAGACACTGTTCTGTGCTAAGGAGTTGCTGCTCTGTGGATGAGGTCCTTTGGCCATTTTTCAAAAGAGGGCGATAACCCAGATGTAATCTCAGCAGACACAAGTGTAAACAGTTAAAGAATTCCTGTTTTATTTGCCTGCCTCAGGTCTCTGGCTGTTGGAAGTGGAAGTATGATGTGCCGTATTGGGAGTGTAGTGGCCCCCTTCTGTGTGTATTTATCAAGCGTTTGGACCTTCCTGCCTCAGGTAATACCACGGGGATGTCTCTGACAGCTGCACTAAAAGCCATGCAATTCTTTTGCAAATACAACAGCTACAGAATGAGTTGGGGGGGGGCAGAGTCAATAAACAGTCATAAGAGAGGAACTAGATAATTCTTTGGGGAGATTTCAATCATTTTATTATATGACTGCTTCACAGCTGCCTTTCTCTATTTTTTTTCTTCCATGGTACTGCTAATTTAAACTTTTGATTTTTGTCATTCTTACATTCTGAACTCCTCTTTTGAAAAGTGATTTGTAATTAACATAACATCAGTTAGTTTTTAAAGGTATTCTTTGTCCCACTAAAACTAAAAAGCTAGTTTTTTTTCCAGTCGAAGTTAGCATACATATTCGTTTAATCCCCTGGGATGTTTAGGGGAATGTTTGTGGCAGTGTCTAAGGACCTGTAAAGAAAAGGCCATCCTTTCTGTATGTCTCCCTTTTGTACACTTTATTTTTACAGATTGTTTTCTTTAAAATGCATATTTTAAATAGAAATAGTATTTCTGTTAATTTTATACTGCACTCATGAAACCAAAACTGTAGGTTAGTGAGTGTGAATAAGTATTCATGTATTATCTCTTATTCCCCTTGTAGTTAATTGTGGGGATTCTGGCTTTTGCCATTGGCTTGTTAACTTTGATGCTTCCTGAAACCCTTGGAAATCCTCTAACAACTACCTTTGAAGAAGCAGCAGCTCTGGGATCTAAGGTAACCAAGACAGATAGACAGGTCACTGGAGATCTTGGTGAGAAAATGGAAATGGACTATAATGCTCTAAATATGGTGAAAGCAGATGACCTACACGTCTGAAGAGAAGGGCTTTAATAAATGCCGGGATTGGACTGATTTTGTGCACAAATTTACAATTTTTAACCATTTTTAACGTTCTTCCTGTTAACCTGTCCAACTGAATGAGTTATTTAAATAAGCATTTTAAATTGGAGGTACCAGCCTCACATGTCCTCTTGTCATTTTTGTTTCCTATTCCTAGAAGTGTTAAAAAAAACGTTTGATTACCTGAATGTTATGTGATCTGTATAAATATAATTTCCTTTTATGGTAGGAGGTGGCAGCATCGCCTTCCCAGATTTAATAGACTGTGTTCTGTATTGAGTACAGCTACTCTATTGCAATACGATATGTGGGACTGAAAAACTACCTCTGGCAATTATATCTGATGTACAAAAAACAAACTCTGTCTATCTGGTCCACCAGTGTTACTAATTTAATGACTTAATTTAATTCCCAAAACAGTTCCTAGAATATTTTCTTTATCGTAAAGATATTTTTTCCTTATTAAATACTGATTGTATATTTTGTTCCTAGTTCATTGTGTGAAGTGTTCAGTTGAATCATCATGTTCCTGTTTTGTCCATAAAAAGAAACTCATAATGATAGGGTGGTGGAGGGATTCAGACAGCCTCTGCTTTGTCATTTGCACTACATGCACTATATGGATTATGTAAACTGGCACTTTCCCAAGACTTTGTGTAGCCCGAATCAAGTCCAAAGCGAAACTTTCTTAGCTCTTGCACGAACACATTTAGAGAATTGCCATTCGTGATACTGCAGTGATCCACCCTTATTCACCCTGCCTGTGTCTGTGAGAGAAGAGAAGGCAGCAGAGCAGAACTGCACAGACACCAGGGTGTATTGTCCTTTCATGGCTTACAGGTGCGCGTTTACTAATCACAGATGGTAAAGAGCGAGAACACAGGAGCTCGCAGTTAAAAGAAGGTGGTGGTAAAAGAAGGACATTGTCCCCCATTCATATATTGGGGAAAAAATTAAAATAATGTTGAATGAAAAAATAAAACACAATAACTGGAATAATGAAACATCAATTTAACAATTCGAATTAAACAATAATTTCCGGGATCATCAATGTTCCCAAGGAGCATGGAGGAAAGAAAATAGAGGATATCTTAGTACTGTATATGACATCTGTCTTCCAATGTGCTCTTGCTTGACAACTGACAAGATTCATGTAGCAAAAGGTATTTTTAGCTGAAAGCAAGCCTGGAACCTTTTTTTTCATCAATCTGCTCTCAAGTGCAGGTTAAGTGAGCTCGAGTAAAAATACAAATCAGAAAAAAATCCATATGACTTGAATATTAAAAACATAAGTGTTCAACAGGTTCAGTATTTAACTGTGTACAATTTAATTATATAAAGTAAACAATGAGGGCATACATTTAGCTCAATCCATCAGCTTAGTGGCTGCTCCATGTCTGCAGAGCTAAACAGTTGCAGAGAACCAGAACGCATTAGGTTAGTGGGGTTGTTTTAGTGTTCTTTTCAACTATCCAACAATATGAAGTCTGTCAGTAAGCAGACCTGAGCATTGCGTAGACCTAAGAGGTCAAATGTGGAGATAAAAAATGCTTCTAAACCTCTCTATATAAGAGGGGGAAGTACAATCACTTATAGACCTGTGAGGAAAGATGCCCTAATGAGGTAACAAAAAGGGGAAGTTAAGAGGTGAAGTGGTCAATTACAAAGGCCATCTTAGTCAGTTCTAGGGTTGGACAATTCTTAAACCTCTCATTCTCCAGAGCAGAAGAAGCAAGAAGCAAGATGCAAGTTTCAGCTGCCTACAGATCTGAAGCACTGGCATTTCAGGCTATTACTCATGTAAGGGAACATTACAGGTGTTGGATTCAATAAAGACCAGATATAATTTTTTCAGTTTTTTTTGGTAACCCAACACCACATTCTGACATATTGTACCTAATTTTAAAAGCTGTAGCTTAATGAGGTTTCAGAACTTGATCAATGAAGCACTATGTATTCAGGCTGCTATTAATTACTACAGGTGGAATTGTTAATGATTATACACTCCTGCTGAGATCACACTGCTTGTACCTCTCCATTAATGTGTCTGCTTAACACAACAAATGGCATATAATTCTACATGTCTGCATGACACATGCTGGTCTACTGGGGTGGTCCATGCAAACCTTGATTCATTGCTAAAGAAGGCTTTGCTCTACTGTTGACCAGTCCACCTGAGAAGTTGCTTCAGCATACCAGTGGCACAAAGGCATGCTCTTGGTAAGTGGGGCGTATTGGTCTTCACCTGGATTGACAGTCAGCAGGTGACCTTATCTGTGCCAACTGACACATTCTCTAGTAAGGCTATGTAGTTTTTGTGCAACACAAAGCCATTTGAGTGTATCATGGTCAGTTAAACCATTGTCATAGTTTGCTTTCCCTTTCTCTTTTTGCCTGTCCCATCACGGACTTTCACTGGGGCACGCACACACACTTTTTTTTCGCACTAAGTTCTTGTTCTTGCCTTACGCGCCCTGCTCACCAGGCTGGACCCCGCTAAATGGGGTAAGTCCAGTCTGGTCACCGCTGTGCTAGTGATTCTTTTTCCCAGGTTTGACCCCGTTAAATAGGATAAGCCCAGCCTGGAGGTTACAAGGCACAGTGGTACTCTTTCTTTTTTGCCTTTTTGTTTATTTTTCACTCTTTTTGTATTATTTCTGGTCCCTGCTAACCTCACACTGGTGCTTCTGTCCCCTCACCCGGTTCTCGCAACGGCGCTTCCCACTACACTGTCACAACAGTAAAAAAAAAAATTACAGACATTGGTGGAGACAGCCTAGGCCATCATTAATAAGGAACTCCCCTCCATTTAAACAATTCACTTCGCACTGCCTCAGAATGCCCAAAATATAATCAAGGATCAAAACCACCCTGCGCATGCACCTTTCTCTCTTCTTCCTTCTGGCAGAAGAGTTAGGAGTATACAGTAATTGCCCAAACCTCCGAATTCAAAGAAAGCTTCTTCATCATAGCCATAAGACTTCTGAACACCACCTCTTAAACCCCCTATCCTCACTGCACCCGACTGCTTTTACACTAAATTCAAAATACTGTCACCTAAACCATTTATGCACAAAAAAATTGGAGTTTGCATATTGCTGCTATTTGAGTGCTGCTGAAGTTTACAGTTGTTGCTCTTCTAATTTATACTGCTGCTGTTGTATTCTGTACTAATCTTATATACTGTGTATTGCTGCTACTTGTATTTTACACTGCTACTTTCCACTATCTTATTGGCATGCTGTATGTGCTGTTTTATGTTCCTGTCTCCAACAATTTGTAATGCCATTTTTTTCTGAGGAAACATGCGTGTAAGCATTCCTTGTACTCTGATCCATATAACAAACTTTAAACTTGAACGATCTGAGATACTTGCCGAGAGTGTAGATAGAACTCTACAGCCCAAATGCGCTTCAAGTCTGGTCATGTCAGTAGTAGGCTATGACTAGGATACCCACAGCAAAGGCACACAGTTGTCAAAGCACTGTGGGAGGCAAATAGTTAATCAGTTCTTATATGCAAATCCTATAACTCAAGTACCGACATACTTGCAGGTATGGCAGCAAGAGAAATGCATTGTGTCACAAGATGAATGGCTGTGACAGTTCGGTGTGCCACCATTCTCCATTTGTTGATTGCAAAGTGGGTGAGTACTGTATGTAACAAATAATACATCCATCTTTTATCAGAAAGCTGCTGACTTCTGGTATCATGTGCCTATCCCTGGAAGTACAGGACACAAGGTAAGACTACAAGCTACAGCCCACTCCAGTTCCGTCTGTTGTATCCCTAGTAACACTTTTATCCATCATAAGAACATAATACAGGTATGCAAACACGAACCATTTGGCTCCTCTTGGTCTTTTGGTAGCTCAGTACGTAAGTGAATCTCAGCTTTCGCCCAGCAATTTCTTAAAAGTGCCTAGATTGTGTACCAGGCACGCGCTACTCTTTAAGGACACGTTTCCTATTTTCTGTCCTAAATTGATTGCCTTAAAATTTCCTGTGTTGACCCTGTGTCCTTGATTCAATACTGGGTGTGAAACAGTCTCCTCGGTTTAGCCTAAGTGTGCCACATAGGATTACACACGCTTGTATGTTCTGAGACCGTTTTTGTTGCTCTTTTTTTGAAGTCTTTCTAAGGCTATCAAATTTTCTTGTATGGTGACCAAAACTAAATACAGAATTCTAGATGAAGTGTTACTGAGTGCATTGCAGAGCCTAGGTATTTAGTATCTTCTCTGGAATTTCATGTATTTACATACAAACATCTTGTTTATTTTTTAATTGAATAATCAGGGCTATAATAAATATTCAAAACCACTTTGAGTGGTACTGAAAGTAATCTTGGTGACTATATCAAGGTAATTGATCAAGGTAATTTTAGTTATGAATAATTTGTGTACTACTGATCTTTGTATTTAAACAGTTCTGATACAGCTCTTCTGATTGGCTCTCAATGTGATTAGGTCACGTTGGTTTATTTGGTATATTTCGTTCATTCATTTTTACTTTGGAAAATGTTCACTATTAATAGTTTCACTGACCGAAATGTTTACGTATTATTAACAAAGAATTTCTGAGCGACGTGTATTTATATATTTTTTACTATGTCATGTCGTCATGTCCTCCGTCTGACCCAAACGGCAGCCCATACGTCCTACGCGAAGGCAGGTTAAAATACGCTTTGGGAGAGTTGCTTTCATGTCCTGGAGTCGTTTGCTGTGTATTCGGGATTTGGTCAAGTTAAAGCAGTTAAGTAAAAAAAATGCTTGTGGAAATACTAAATATATAGGTGGTTTGCAATTTTTAAGTAATTAAAGTGGATTTTCAAATGCAACAGAATTACATTAAGACGCAAGTCCTTTTTAGAACAACCTTCCGGGAAAACTGTTGGAAGTCATACATTTAAAACATACATCAAAGAATGTCTTCCATTCCTCCTAATATTTTAATAGAAACTCTTTATTATGATAGTACAAATTATATGATGTTTATACGTTTTTATTATGGTACACGTCATTAAACTATATATTAAGGAAAAGAGCCAATGTTACACAGCGTTATTCAAAAGTAAAAGAAAGTACTGTTAAATCACTTCTTCACCTTCAATGTATATAAAACGTTTTTATTACTATATGAAATTTACAATGAAAAGTCAAACTAATTTCAGCTGATCGTAATAATTCTTGATGTAGATACCATACGTACGTTTTCTCTCCTTCGCATTCGACTGTCTCTTCCACCGTCGTTTGCGAGTTATCGTTTCCTGTAGACGACATACCTTCTTAAAATGAATTATACTTCTGCCCCTGCTGAGCATTAACTGTCAGACTGTACATTTAAATCTTTCATGCTGCTTTTCAGAATAGATAAGATTATAGTTTTAAAACCGTGTATAAATATAACAGGCATTTTAAGCTTTTTAAAAATACTTCTGTATACAGTACCTTGTTGTTACTCATCTCCAAACTATTGTATGTACAAGTTTTAAAATGTAATGAAACTGATACATGTTAGTTGTACAGCATGTCTTTATTACTGTGAATCAGTCTGTTCACAGGAATATACTGTATTCATTCTATATACTGCAATTTGGTTTTTAAGTTTTTAAAGTAATTGTGAAGCTAGACATTTCACTGGGTTCCTGAGATGTTAGACTACAAAGGTTAACAATGTGCGAAATAAAGAATTTGGGAAGCAAAGGTGCTTGAACAGATGTGCACAGTGAGGCAGGTTACCCTAGTAGAGTCCTGCTCCTGCAGGTGAGCTTGCAAAGGGCACCTTCTTGGGGACATTAGTAAAACACTGACCTTAGTTTAGTGTATTTCCCGGCAGGACCTTGATGACAAAAGTCCAGCTGCAACTGTGTGTGTGAATGCCTTTATCTCTGTAAGGAAGATCCTCTCACACCACCTTGCACAGATCACCACCCATGTAAAACACAGAGTTTCTGGGTCTCACATCTCCTAGCTGGAGTACACCATTGCTCAATAAAGTACCTCAAAGGTAATAATAATAATAAACTTTATTTTATATAGCGCCTTTAAAGGTGGCTTCTCAAAGCGCTTTACAGGATGACAATAACAATAAATAAGAAGACTACAACAATAAATAAGAAAATTTCACAAGACAGGACACAATTGTAATTACAACAATAACAATAGAGGAGACCGTGGAAGATGGTATTAAGAAGAGCAGAGGGGTGAAGAATGGAACCAGTCAAGTAAAGGCTTTTCTGAAGAAAAAGGTTTTGAGTCTGGATTTGAAGGAGTTTAGAGAAGGTGACTCTCTAATATCCTTGGGCAGAGTTCCAGAGCTTGAGGGCATAGCAGGAGAAGGCCCTGTCGCCCATACAATGTAGACGGGCTTGGGGGACAGTAAGGAGGGCAGAATTTGAAGAGCGGAGGTTGCGAGGTGGGGAGTAGGGCGATAAAAGTTCAGACAGGTATTGAGGTGCCAAGCCATGTAAAGCCTTGTAGGTGAGCATGAGGATTTTAAAGTCTACGCGGAATTTGACCGGAAGCCAGTGCAAGGACTCCAGGATAGGAGTAATGTGAACACTTGCACTAGACCTGGTCAGGATTCTGGCTGCTGAATTTTGGACATACTGAATTTTCTTCACATTTTCTTCACATTTATTTTGATAATTTATTACGTCATTGTGATTTCTCTATATAAACATGTTTTTGCACTGTGCTAAAAAGCATTTTCTTTGAAAGACTGTACAAAACATAGCATCACACTATGTAGGCACACTGTTTTCATAACATTATTGGTAGTGTCAGGTGCTTCCCCGTGATTGGAGCAGTGACACAGATGGTGAAATATATTTTGTGTTGTTATAGTTAGTAGTCAAGGGATGGTTTACAGGTTTGATTTTAGAGGTAGTGGTCACAAAGAATCAGAATAAATATGGTGTGCAGCGTCAAACACAACACATTGCCTGTTACTGAATGATTGTTTTTTTTTGGATGGTTCTAAATTACATTATACACTAAATTATTGGCTTAAGCAATTGTAAACAGGTTTTTATGAGTTTAATTGTTGATAATTACCCTGGTTCATTCTTTTTCCTGCAGAGGTGAAAATGCAGAGTGTCAGAGTTGTTGTGGTGGGTGCTGGAGTGGTAGGCCTTTCGACAGCCATGTGCATTGCCGAATCCATTCCCCACTGCTCACTGACCGTACTGGCTGAACACTTCAGTCCTAACACTACCAGTGATGTAGCTGCAGGGATTCTCTGTGCTTCTCTGTTTCCAGGTAAGACAAGAAAGTAGCATTTCAGTTGAATTCTTTAATGATTCAGCTTTGTAACATTGTGAAAGAGGTTTTATTTATATATCGTATCATTTATTCATTGTAAATTCTTAAATTGTTGTCATTAATAGAACACTGCAGGGATTTTGTAGTATGACTACTGCTCTAGATTCAGATGTAGTTAGTAAACTAGTCTGATCTGCAGATGATACCAAGATGGGAGGATCACCAAAAACTATAAAAGCAGCAAATTTACATAAAGAAAAAAAATCCAATTTTGATTAAATTCAAGGCCTGCAGATATTTAATGTAGACAAGTCAGAGCGTTGGATATTTAAATCAAGTGAAGTGATATTATAGTTGTACCATGTGCTATTAAAACCTCATTTAGAATTGTGTATACAAACTACTAACTCCAGGTTTTGCAATGCTAGAAAGCATAATTGCAATGTAAAAAGACCTATAATTCTGCTTTGTGTGTTTTAAATCAATGTGATCCTGTTGAAAGATCTATGTGTCGCAATCTGTGTTTATGCATTAACACACTTCATGGGTTGGTTTGTCATAGATAGCAATCTTTTATAGGATACTACAGGTGCAGGAAATAGGACAACCACAGGACAACCAAACAAAACCCTAAGCTTCTTTTTCAACTGCTGCCTATACTTGGAGTCCCCATCAATATTGCAAGGCAGTTAAGCTGCTTACCGCCAGCAACTCTTAAACATACAAATTCTATTACATACTGTATGTACACAAAACCCTTTGTTAGTCCCTTTTCCTCAGTAAACCACACAACTCTGGTAAATCAAGCTGGAGATTTCTTTATTGCTATAAAGAAAGGAGAAGAGATTAAGTCAACAGGTTAACCTCATCTCTCACTCACTTTCCTAAGGACAGCAACAGGCTTTTATACAAAAACATACATTTATGATTGGTCAGTAGCAGTTTCTTAACATGTAAGGTGTAGACAAAGTTAGAAAGTTGGTTGTTAGGTCACCCTTGGGCATTTAACCAGGACCCTAATCAGCTAAGGCCCTATTCTTTTCCATGTTGCTAAAGCACATGTAGGATACATGAGTTACACCTTCACTCAAGAGACCTTGATGAAACTTGGCCAGCCGGGTGTGTACAAAAAAGTAAAACAGTTCTTGAGGACCTAATTGTTAACTCCTAACAGGCATACAGTGGATATAAAAAGTCTACACACCCTTATTGAAATTGCAGATTTCTGTAATATAAAGCCAGAAATCAAGATAAATCATGTCAGACATTTTTCCATCTTTAATGTGACATTGCAACCAACAAAATTCAAGAGAAAAACAAATAGATAATTATTAGGAAAAACTAATTGAAATTAAAAAACCTACAACACCCTGGTTGCATAAGTGTGCACACCCTTTTATAATGGGGGCTGTAGCTGTGTTCAGAGTTAACCAATCACATTCAAAATCATTTCCAAAGTAACATACACCTGTCATTAATGAAAGTGATTCTGATTAACCCCAAATAAAAATCAGCTGTTCCTGTAGGATTTTCTTGAAACTTTTGTGGTTGCATCCTATTAGGATAGCCATGGTCCACAAGGAGCTGACCAAACATCTACAGGATCTTATTTTTGAAAGGTACTGATCAGGAGAGGGGTGTAAAAGGATATCAAAGGCATTGGATGTACCATCGAGCACTATGAAGACTATTATCAAGTGGAGAAAATGTGGCACCACAGGGACATCGCCAAGATCTGGACAACCCTCCAAAGTTGATGACAGGACAAGGAGAAAACATATCAGAGAAGCTACCAAGAGGCCTACAGCAACATTGAAAGAGCTGCAGGAATTTCTGGCAGGTGCTGGTCACTTCTTCCATGTGACACAGTCTCCTGTATTCTGCATGTCTGGGCTATGGGGTAGGGTGGCAAGACGGAAGCCATTTCTCACAAAAAAGAAAACCAAGACCATTTAAATTTAGCAACGAAATACATTCCAGTCACCCCAAACCATGTAGGAAAATGTCTTATGGTCTAATGAGACAAAGGTTGAACTTTTTGGCCTTAATTCGTACAGATGTTTGGTGCAAAGACAACACAGCCCATTATCCAAAGAACACCATATCTACTGTGAAGCATGGTGATGGCACCATCATGCTTTGGGGCTGCTACTCTTTATCTGGGGCAGGGGCTCTAGTCAAGATGGATGAGATAATGACTAGCTCCAATATCAAGATATTTTGGCACAAAACCTGCTAGCCTCTGTCAGAAAGCTGAAGCTGAAGAGGAATTTCACCTTCCAACATGATAACGACCAAAAGCACACATCCAGGTCAACCAAGGAATGGCTTCAGGAAAGGAAGCTCAAAGTCTTGGAATGGCCCAGTCAGAGTCCAGACCTCATTACCATAGAAAACCTGTGGAATGACCTAAAGAGGGCTGTGCACAGGAGATCCTCTGGCAATTTGAAGGAGCTGCAAGGAAGAGTGGGATTAAATTGCAAAGTCCAAGTGTGCAAAGTTGATAGAGACTTATTCACAAAGACTTACTACTGTAATAAATGCAAAAGTGCTTCCACAAAGTATAAGTTTGGGGGGGTGTGCACACTCATGCAACCAGATTGTTGAAGGTTTTTTAATTTAAATTATTTTTTCTAACAATGATCTATTTGTTTTTCTCTTGAATTTGGTTGGTTGCGAGGTCACATTAAAGATGGAAAAATGTCTGACATAATCTATCTTGATTTATGGCTTTACATCACAAAAACCTGCAATTTTAATAAGGGTGTAGACTTTTTATATCCACTGTAGGTTCCTTTACCTTCCAAAAAGTTACTCACAGTTAGACACTCCTGCACGTGCCGGTGAAGCCACATACAAAGACCCTAAGAAAGCAGATCAAACTAACTCACAAAGCCCCAGATTAAGTACACAAATATGCAATATATATTTAAAGGTTTACCTTATCAGAAATCGACTTAAAGTGAAATATTTGGAATATTCAACAGCTATAATATAAATAATTGGCATGGTGTAATGCACACTGGCAAATATTTAGAATTGTAGTGTTAGTGATTAATTGTGTTGTAATCGGCATCTCAGAAGGCAAGCAAGGCTACTTGGATCTAATACAATAGACTTCTGAGTAGAACTAGGTTACTTTTGCATAATGTTGTTGGTGGACCAATAAAGATAGAATATTTTATTAAAGAAGAACAGAATTTCCAAAAAAACTAATGATCCAGCATTTTTACACTGTGCTATGGGACTTGCTGTTCTTCTGGATAAGATCTAAGGCCTGACTACTTGGTCATTAAATATAAGATATTATACTAATAGAGTTATTAAGCCCACATTTCTGGCTCAATTCGGAGCTCATACAGACTTGTCTCTGTAAAGGTTCCCCTTAACTCAGTTGTTGAAGTAGATTTGTACTTCTGTGAACTGAACTGTTGTGTAATCGGGCTTCTGGCACATTATGGCTGTCATGCATTACCGTGGAGGGGGCTGCATTGCAGTGGTGGATGACAAGGGTTACCTTCCGTTCTTCGATGCAACATGTTTTGGTATTCTTTGGGTAAAAGACCTATATAAATGTAATTTTTAAAAATAATTTTCCAGATATTCCAGTGGAACGACAAAAACGGTGGTTTAAGGATACATTTGACCATCTTCTAGCCATTTCTGAGTCCTCAGAGGCAGCAGAGGCTGGTGTGTTCTTACTTTCTGGGTGAGCAGTGTGGTTTTGCTCCAATCACATTTGCTTTAAAAAAAACAGAGTTCAATAGTTTATGCAGTGGATATCAAAAGCCTACACACAACTACTGTGCCAGAAATCAAGATAAATGATGTCAGATATTTCCCATCTTTAATGTGACCTTGCAACCAACCAAATTCAAGAATTCAAGAGAAAAACAAATATATAATTATAAGGAAAAATAATTGAAATTAAAAAACCTACAACACCCTGGGTTGCATAAGTGTGCTCTGACTGAGCCATTCCAAGACTGATCTTCCTTTTCTGAAGCCATTCCTTGGTTGACTTGGATGTGTGCTTTGGGTCGTTATCATGTTGGAAGGTGAAATTCCTCTTCGTCTTCAGCTTTCTGACAGAGGCTAGCAGGTTTTGTGCCAAAATATCTTGATATTTGGAGCTAGTCATTATCTCATCCATCTTGACTAGAGCCCCTGCCCCAGATAAGGAGTAGCAGCCCCAAAGCATGATGGTGCCATCACCATGCTTCACAGTAGGTATGGTGTTCTTTGGATAATGGGCTGTGTTGTCTTTGCGCCAAACATCTTTACGAATTAAGGCCAAAAAGTTCAACCTTTGTCTCATCAGACCATAAGACATTTTCCCACATGGTTTGGGGTGACTGGAATGTATTTCTTTGCTAAATTTAAATGGTCTTGGTGTTCTTTTTTGTGAGAAATGGCTTCCGTCTTGCCACCCTACCCCATAGCCCAGACATGTGCAGAATACGAAGGACTGTGTCACATGCAAGGAGTGACCAGTACCTGCCAGAAATTCCTGCAGCTCTTTCAATGTTGCTGTAGGCCTCTTGGTAGCCTCTCTGATATGTTTTCTCCTTGTCCTGTCATCAACTTTGGAGGGTTGTCCAGATCCTGGCAATCCCCCTTTGGTGCCACATTTTCTCCACTTATTGATGATAGTCTTCATGGTGCTCGATGGTACATCCAATGCCTTTGATATCCTTTTATACCCCTCTCCTGATCAGTACCTTTCAAAAATAAGATCTTGTAGATGTTTGGTCAGCTCCTTGTGGACCATGGCTATCCTAATAGGATGCAACCACAAAAGTTTCAAGAAAATCCTACAGGAACAGCTGATTTTTATTTGCGGTTAATCAGAATCACTTTCATTAATGACAGGTGTATGTTACTTTGGAAATGATTTTGAATATGACTGGTTAACTCCCCCCATTATAAAAGGGTGTGCACACTTATGCAACCAGGGTGTTGTAGGTTTTTTAATTTCAATTAGTTTTTCCTAATAATTATCTATTTGTTTTCCTCTTGAATTTTGTCGGTTGCAATGTCACATTAAAGATGGAAAAATGTCTGACATGATTTATCTTGATTTCTGGCTTTATATCATAAAAATCTGCAATTTTAATAAGGGTGTGTAGACCTTTTATATCCACTGTACTGTATATGTAAAATCCTTTTCAAAGAGCCCATGCATGCACATATTTGTGTCTTCAAGAAAGGGCTTGCAATAATGTTATATATTATACATTACATATTATACATATTTTGTTTGAATCCTATACAGTAGCTATATAAATATATATGCAATAACTAAAAATAATTACAAATATTCAAAGAAAATGAATTGTTTTTAACCAACACAGTTCATATATTATTGAACAGAATGTTATGCTGATAACTCTTATATGGGAAGAATGCCACCTATAGCAGAATGTTTACTACACTGTAATCAAACAGTCCAGCCAGTCAAGAAACCAAATAGCTTGACCAGGAAAAAAATCGGAGAAAAGATCTACGAGCCATTATTTATCTATCATTTTGTTTCAAGGTGGCAGATATTTCGGGAAATTCCAGGAGAGAAAAGACCTTTCTGGTCGGAAGATGTCTTGGGTTTCCGGTTCATGACGGGTGCCGAACTGAAGAGGTTCCCACAACACAAGGCTGGATATGCCTTCACCACCATAAAGTGCGAGTGTTTGACATACCTTCCATGGCTTCAGAAAAGGTAGCTGTGTCACTTGTTTTGTCTGTGTTAAAATGCACCCTTTAAATACTGCAGGAAAAGAAAAGGTTTCTTCTTATTTTATACAAGCATGTTTGTACAATTTCTTTCATATCTGAAATGTTTTATTTTCTGAATTATGTTGTGAGCAAGCAGCAAGTTGAATTTACTGGCCACTTGTATTGACCACTTGTAATACAAAAATGACTAGGTTTCAGTCCATGCGGGTAAGAGGATACTGATTCAAGGGCATAAACAAATGAATCCTTTCCTATCGACAAAACACTCTGATGCAACTGGTCTAGGTCCATTTATGATTAACTGTGTGGCTATTGGTGTGTGGGCTGACTGTGCTGAAATGAAGCACATTGCAAGAAGGGGTCATGGCTAGTATCCAAGGAAGGAAATAGTCCTGCAAAGAAACCTGAGCTACTCTCATGCAAGTTTCCAGGAAAGACAAGACCAGGAAACCTTGATGAATAGCCAAGTTCATCAAACCAGGCAAGTTGATGAATGAAGAATGAAGGTTCAAAAAGGACAAAATGGCATGGTGTAAGATTTTTAAAATTTGTAATTATATTACAAATTATATTATTATATTATTAAATTGTGCCACAGGTTCCTGTCTAATTTTGATATCAACGTCCATTTAAATTTTATATTTATGTAGGGTTAAATTGTTTAAAATGTGATCCAATACGTTTCAATATTTCTCTAGCTCTTTATTTTCTAAAAAAATTACAAGGACATCATCAGAACGGTGGAGCAGAGTTAATATTAAAATGTGGCCTAATTTGAAATTACTCCGATGAAATGCAGGGTAATGTGTTTAACACTTTGATATGGTTACATTTAGGTCTCCATGTAATGGGAAAAATCAATAATGGGGTGACATTACAGTGGTTTGTCCTCACATCATGTCAAATGCAGCAGCTCAGGATAAGTTAATTTGCTGAGAAAAAAAACGTTTGAATGACTTACAGGTAAAACCTTTGACCTAATGGATCTTGGGTCCTGAGTTTCAGACTTGAGTACCTCTCTGTGTGGCATTCACTTGTTTTCATTGCAGGTTTTACCAGCTATGCTCTAAACAAGCTCAATCAGCTCATTATTGGCTTTAATGAGATCAACTTTACAGCTTTTCCCAGCTCCTAAGGTGTTGTTGCTTTGCTTTGAGTCTAGAAAACGTGCTTCCAGGATCAAGACTGTGGTCTGGTGGCTGTGGATAGCGGATGGAATGATGAATAGAGCAGGAAGTGTTGTGAAAGTGTTTGTTCTAGGAAAAAAAAGAACAAATATTTAATGAAAGCCTGTTTTAACATAAATACTTAAATCTTCCAGGCTCAGAAAAGCAGGAGTGCAGTTTCAGTCTGAAAAAGTGACGGACTTCAGCCAGCTCTGTCAGCACTATGACATCATTGTCAACTGCTCCGGCCTTGGGTCCGCTACCCTTGCAGGGGACAAGATGCTCTACCCTGTCCGGGGTCAGATCCTCAAGGTCCAAGCACCCTGGCTGAAGAACTTCATCAGAGACGGTGATGGGTTGACCTACATCTACCCTGGGCTCGACAGTGTGACACTTGGAGGCACTCGGCAGGCAGATGACTGGCGCTTGACCAGCGACGCCAGGGAGAGTATGGATATATTTGATCGTTGCTGCAGCCTTGAGCCCTCTCTGAAGAAGAGCTTGAAGTTAAACGAGTGGGTTGGCCTGAGACCTAGCAGGAAGAACCTCAGGCTGGAGAAGGAGTTATTTCGGCTCCAGAACCGCCAGGTTCCCATTGTTCACAATTATGGCCATGGAGGGTGGGGTGTTTCTTTGAGCTGGGGCACGGCTCTGGAGACAATGCGGCTGGTGCAGCAGTGTATACATGAAAGGCCTTTAATATCTAGATTGTGAACTTTCTGGTGGTGTCTTATGGGTTATGGTTTGTAGTCATTGTAATTGATTTCAGAAAGAACACTTAAACCCCCCACTCACACCTGGGCAAGGAGTGAATCAGTGGAAATGGTTGATCAACACATACTGCAGTATTCTGACTGCAAGTTAAATTTTGAGGCAAATGTCAATTCTACTTGACAAAAAAGGGCTACAGTGTCTCATTTCTTAAGAAAAACAATACATTTATAAGAGTAATAAGTTGTTGTTTTTGTCACTCTTATTTAATCTGCTTTAACTTTTTCCCTGATCTGCTGGTTTGGGAATCTAAATCTGAGGAGTAAGACGAATCTGGGGAGTATTGTTACTGTGAGAAAGTTATTGGTCCTGACCTTTCAGCCCTACTTCACAGTCACATCCATCAGTTATGAGTTTTGTGTAAATCAAAATTGCTCTTTTTTGGGTTAATAAAAGACACTGTTTTTTCTTCCTCTTCACATATTTTTTCAGCTGCACCTATATCTCTGTATGATCTTTTTCTAACCTTGAGTCATGTACCTTTTATACAGTCTGCACAGTGCTCTCTTCTTTCTCATTTTTCTTCTTTAAGCCATATTTTCCTAAATTGATATAACCTTCACTATTGTTTTAGTAATTAGTTCTTTTTGAGAGTTTATGTTCACCATATCTACTGAGGTTACAAAACCAAAACTGATATATGAAAAATAGTTTATTATTCTACTGTGGCTCATTGTGAGTTGATGTGCTTCTTTCAGGCTTACATCCACATTGAAATAATATATATTATGCCTTAATGTAAATTTCAGCTATGAATAATCAGATAATTTAACTAAATTTCAATAGATAAAAATGTATTTCACACATACTGTACTGTAGTGGCTTGAAACCAATATGATCTCACATACAATAAATATATCTAATGTGCATACAGTAGATGGTAGTGGTAGCTAAATATAAAAAAGGCAAAGTATTCCACCGTCAACATTGTATGCAATGTCCATAACTTAGTAACTTGCCAGTGGTTATTTTAGAAAAGTTTTGATGTGCTTGTTCTCACTATATAAAAATATGCTTATATACTGTACTTCATAAAAAGCTATAGTGTTTTATTCTTTTTGAAGAATGCGTAATAAGAACACTTGTTGTCATTGTTATAAAAAGAAGGTGCAATGCTGATTTAATACCACACGATAGGGAATATTAATGTAAGCTTTAGGTCCTGTTTTGTTCAGTTGAGCAGTTTGAAATGTTTTTAAGTTGTGTGGAGTTCTCTGGCTCAGTTGCTAGATAGGTTAACGGGGAGAACGTGACTTGGACAGGGGGAGATCAGGAAGGGCGTGGAGTAGTAAAGGTGGCTGTTCAGTAATAAGCTGTAAAAATATATATATACATCCATCTCCATCCAGTTCCCATCTGTACCGGCATCTGTAACAATATTTCACACATACTATATTGTAGTGGCTTTAAAACCATACGGTATCATACTTTATATACAGTATATTTATACAGAATATGAACACACTTCAGTTCATTGCCGTGTGCGCTACTGTTTCGGTATATCTGTGGTTCTGACTTCCTGGGATTTGTGTGTGTGGAACTGCAGGAGATGAGACCCGGCTGGGAGGGGGCTTGAATGAGTCCCTGAGGCAAGTTTTGAAAATGATTTTAAAAAAAAAACCTTTGCTGACTTTGCACGAGAGACATAAGGTACCTTTTGAGAAGTTGTGTACTGCTTGCAAAGTAGCTGATCTTGACAAACAGCTAATTTTGCTTGAAGAATTTAAAATCTGTCTGTACTGTAGCTTTTATTTAATTGAGCAGAAAGTCACCTTGCTCTTACAAGCGGCTCTGTTAGCAGAGTTTGTGTTAACACACCACACCGTTTTGAATGAATTTTTATCACCTTTATCACCTTTGTCTGGGGGGTGAGGGTTGGAAAGAACGAAGGAGAGTGAAATAAATGCCCACCAGCACGTTCTCTTCCCCTTAGTGTGAGGTGAAAATGCGCTAGCTGCATAAAATAATCCCTCCTAAGTGCTTTCCAAACATCTTGGAGATGGTCTGGAGGTTCACTCATGTTATTACGCTTTTACTCATATTAATATTTGATATGTACAATTTTCAGAAATGTGAATATAGTTTGCATAGTATTTTATTGTGTGAGAGAATCACAATTATATTTGTCATTGTATTAGTTACAACAGATGTTTCACACCTGAAAACGCGTTTTAAAAAAAAATTATACTGGGAGTGTGAAGATTGACTGGGGCACATAGTGAGATTAATGACACATAATTTTAGTAAATATGTTGACAAATGTCTGGATTTTTGGTTTCACAAGGCAAGATAAAATTGTATCAAGCTGTGAATTAGCTACAGTATGTGACGTTGCCCCCGTGACGTTTTCAGGAAAGGGGGTAAGTGAGCAGTGTCCTTCACAGTTTAGTGCCCACACAGTTAGTCACAGTGTTAGTTTTAATATAACGGTGTATAACTGTGATCTTACAAGTACTTTTTTTTAAACGCTTATAATCGCTATTCTTGCTAATATATTTCAGATTGTTATTTAGTTGTGTCTACCTGTTAGTTGATGGGCAAACGTTCAAGGTGAAAATGCTTCCACAAGGAGGTACCTTTAAAGCGAAGAAGACGGCACCGAACATTTTTCAGCACTGTATGTCGCTTAAGCCATTGCTTTTTGGCATTTTAGTCATAAAGGTGGGAAGATGGCCCCAATCTGGTTGTCTGACTTTTCCCCATTCTTAACCATTCTGTGTACGTATTGCAGTGGGTGAGAGAGTACATTTATGTAATTTTTCTGGTAAGGGGAAGCAAAACATCAGGATTTACTGTAATTAGTGTAAAATTTATATTTGAAATCGCAGCTGAAATATAAAGTTAAAATCTCAACAAACAGGAATGTTGGAAATATGTATTTTTTCTGGAGCAAAAATACAAATAGAAAATAAATGCTTTTTGACATCTCAAATCAATTTTGATCAAGGTCTCCAAATGAACAAGAAAAACATTTTCAGAGAGCAACTACTTTGTGTTTACATAGAATAAATAATTAGAAGTTTGAGCAATCTAATTCCTTATTCATTAAAACAGTGAAATTTCAGCTGCAAAAGATCACACCAGAGACAACACTACTGTAGCTCTGCTTGCCATAGACGTTCAGGAAAGGGTGAATTAAGCCATCTCAAGTGCAGTAATTCGGTCATCAGTAATAACAGTTTAAAATGTGCATACTGTAGATTAATGTAAAGATTCTGGAAACTTTACAATTAAAGAGCTCTGTAGGACAAATAACAGAAGATAGAGAAAACCATAAATAAATGGTTTAGATGTAAAAATACAAACACGCATATGAGCAAAAAGTTTTAGAAATGGAGCAGGTGTTACTTTGAAATGAGCAAAGAGAAGAAAAGTTAATCATGACTGGACATAGTGTAGAAGAGGAATGCAGGAACACCTGCAAAAGCTTAATATACAAAAATAAATCGCAGAAAGCTACGTATTACAAAAGAACATGTGAACACTGTTGAATGTTTCCATACTGTAAATACTGAAATTAGGTCAAACATATTTTAATTGTATTTTATTCTAAACATATTAAACATGAATGTATTTTAGATTTTGTGTAGTTGCTAACATTGAACTGTTTGCTGAACGCACATAAAGTGCCTATAGAAAGTCTACACCCCCCTTGGACGTTTTCACATTTTATTGTGCTACAGCATGGAACCATGATGTACAGTATTTAACTAAGACTTTTTGCCACTCATCAACACAAAGTACTCTATAATGTCAAAGTGAAAAAAAATCCAGACATTTTACAAAATTTATTAAAAATAAAAAACAGAAATAATTGAATGCCTAAGTATTCACCCCCAGAGTTAATACTTGGTAGGTCCACTTTGGTAAATCAAGAAATGACTTACGTTGCTTGATTAATTTTAAAAACTACGTTTTAAAGGCAGATGTGCTTGGTGCCCTAAGCTCTCCAGGCTTCTCTGTGCTCAGTGGGCGGTGTGCTATTTTCTCAGTGACCTTCTGATCTGCTTCACACCACGGGAAGGAGAATCTGTTTTTTTCTCTACGAAACATGTTGCGTTTATAAATTTTAAGTGTTTTAATTCTAAGCTGATTCTAAGCTGACCACAAGGAAGAAAATTCAAAGTTTTCTCACATAAAAATTGATTTTTAACTATCTGAACCCATTTTTGTAACTCTTAAAGTCATGCAATGTCTAAGTTTGGCAGGGACATGTTATTGTTTCTTATTTTTGATTGTTTTTTAAAAAATAAAAGAATCAGTTGGCCATTGTGCCGTTCAGTATAATGTTACATTTTTTTCCTAACCCTAACCCTAGCTGGGGCCTTCAGAGAGCAATCCTGCAATCTGTCTCTGAACACCTCCAGACATCAGATTTGAAAATGTCTCTCAAACCAAATAGAGTGAGTCTAAAACTATCAAAACCGATCACAAAAGCTCTTGGAAACAGATAGCCTTCAGTAAAACAGATTTTGTTTCAACTTTTGAACTGACTCTTTTTTTAATACTAGTGCAACGCGCTGCATTATACAGTACAACAACGGTAGACAAAAGTAACCCCAAAAAAAGTTTTAGATAGAATCGAATTATCACTTGTTCTAATATTCCCATAGGACCCAAAATCCAGCACTAAGCGTAAAAATGTCTAAGGAGTGTGGAAATGCTAACCCTAACCCTAGCTGGGGCCTTCAGAGAGCAATCCTGCAATCTGTCTCTGAACACCTCCAGACATCAGATTTCAAGATGTCCGTCAAACCAAATAGAGTGTGTCTAAAACCAAGAAAACCGATAAAAAAACCTATTGGAAACAGACAGCCTTCAATAGAATGGGATTCCTTTCAACTTTTGATCTGACTCATTTTTTTAATACTAGTGCGACGTGCTGCATTATACAACAATGGCAGACAATAGTAACCCCAAAAAAAGTTTTAGATAGGATCAAATGATCACTTGTTCTAATATTCCCATAGGACCCAAAATCCAGCACTAAGCGTAAAAATGTCTAAGGAGTTTGGAAATGCTAATCCTAACCCTAGCTGGGGCCTTCAGAGAGCAATCCTGCAATCTGTCTCTGAACACCTCCAGACATCAGATTTGAAAATGTCCCTCAAACCAAATAGAGTGAGTCTAAAACAATCAAAACACATCAAATAAACTCTTGTGAACCGATAGTCTTCAGTAGAACGGGATTCCTTTCAACTTTTGATCTGACTCATTTTTTTAATACTAGTGCGATGCGCTGCATTATACAGTATAACAACGGCAGACAAAAGTAACCCCAAAAAAAGTTTTAGATAGAATCGAATTATCACTTGTTCTGCTATTCCCTTGGGACCCAAAATCCAGCACTTAGCGTAAAAATGTCTAAGGAGTGTGGAAATGCTAACCCTAACCTTAGCTGGGGCCTTCAGAGAGCATTCCTGCAATCTGTCTCTGAACACCTCCAGACATCAGATTTGAAAATGTCCCTCAAACCAAAGAGTGAGTCTAAAACAATCCGATCACAAAAGCTCTTGGAAACAGACGGTCTGAAGTAAAACAGATTTTCTTTCAACTTTTGAACTGACTCTTTTTTTTAATACTAGTGCAACAGGCTGCATTATACAGTACAACAACAGTAGACAAAAGTAACCCCAAAAAAGGTTTTAGATAAAATCGAATTTTCACTTGTTCTAATATTCCCTTGGGACCCAAAATCCAGCACTTAGCGTAAAAATGTCTAAGGAGTGTGGAAATGCTAACCCTAAGCCTAGCTGGGGCCTTCAGAGAGCAATCCTGCAATCTGTCTCTGAACACCTCCAGACATCTGATTTGAAAATGTCTCTCAAACCAAATAGAGTGAGTGTAAAACAATCAAAACCAATCAAAAAAGCTCTTGTGAACTGATAGTCTTCAGTAGAATAGGTTTTCTTTCAACTTATGATCTGACTCATTTGTTGAATACAAGTGTGACGCGCTTCATTATACAATAAAGGTAGCCAAAAGTCTCCTAAAAAAGATTTAGATAGGAGCAAATTATCATTCGTTCTAATATTTCCTTGGGACCCAAAATCCAGCACATAGCGTAAAAATGTCTAAGGAGTGTGGAAATGTTATCCCTAACCGTAGTCGGGGCTTGCACAGAGCAATCCTGCAATCTGTCTCTGAACACCTACAGGGATCAGATTAGAAAATGTACCTCAAACCTAATAGAGTGAGTCTAAAACAATCAAAACACATCAAAAAAGCTCTGTATACTGATAGTCTTCAGTAGAACAGGTTTTCTTGAACTTTTGATCTGACTCATTTGTTGATTACAAGTGTGATGCGCTGCGTTATACAATAAAGGCAGCCAAAAGTCTCCAAAAAAGATTCAGATGGAAGCAAAATATCACTCATTCTAATATTCCCTTGGGACCCAAAATCCAACCCTGAGCTTAAAAATTGTCATCCTTAACCCATCTGGGTTGTCAACTGAGCATTTCCTCTTGTTATAGCTGAACTTCTCTGGGAAAAGGATGTTAAACATGTTCCCCAAACCAAAAAGAATGAGTGGGAAAAAATGAAGACCACTGACCGAAGCACTTACATTTGAATGACATACAATAATATTAGATTACAACTTTTCGCCTGACCAACTCCATTTTTGGATACAATTGTCGCTCGGTGTGCCGTCACATCTGGCAACTAGAAGTTTCTGAAAAAAAAATTCAGATAGGAGTTAAAAACCACTTGTTCTACACCTAAACGTGGGACCCAAAATCCAGCCTTGAGTTCCCCAAACCAAAAAGAATGAGTGGGAAACAATGAAGACCACTGACAGCAGCACTTGCATTTGAATGATATTCAATAATGCTAGGTTACAACTTGTGATCCGACCGACTCAGTTTTCAGATACAATTGCCACCCTGTACACCGTGACACCCAGGCCCCTGGGAGTTTCTGAAAAAAAAATCAGATAGGAGGTAAAACCCACTTGTCCTAAACCTGACTTGGGACCCAAAATCCACCACTGAGCTTAAAAAGTAGTGTATGGATGCTAACCTTTACCCTACTAGGGTGTCAGCTGAGCATTTCCACTGTATATATCTGAACTACTCTAGGCATAGGATTTTGATATGTTCCCCAAACCAAAAAGTATGAGTGGGAAACAATCAAGACCACTGTTAAAACCTCTTGCACTTGAATGAGATTCAATAATGCTTGGTTACATCTTTTGATCTGAACGCCACAACGCCATCCAGGCCCCCGAGAGTTTCCGGAAAAAAATATTTCAGGAAGGAGCAAAAAAACACTAGTCCTAAACCTGATTGGGACCTAAAATCTAGCGCAGAGCTTAAAAATTGTCTAAGTAGTGTCTGAATGCTAACACTTGGGGTGTTATCTGAGCATTTCCGCAATCTATATCTGAACTTCTCTGGGCATCGGATTTTGACATGTTCCCGCAACCAAGAAGTATGAGTGGGAAAAAATCAAGACAATTGATCCAATCTCTTGCAAGTGAATGAGATTCAATAATGCTTGGTTACAACTTTTGATCCGACCGAGTCAGTTTTGGGATACAAATACTCTACATATGTGTTGTTCAAACCCTAACCCTAGCTTGGGCCCTTCTAGAACATACAATATATAAAAAACATTGCCTTAAACACCAGTGTTAAGAATTTTAACTAAATGACTCCAAACTTGTCAGAAAATTTTCAAGTAGCACTTAGGATGTACAGTAGTAATGAAATATTTTAAATGTTTTTGCTGTGATTGTTTCAGTTTTCCAGTATTTCTTTGTTTTGGAAACAGTGTGGTTAAGTGGCATGCTTTGTGCTGTTTATAGGCCAGGCTTACAATATTCACTAAAGGTTGGTTAATCTTATCATTTTGTTTGGTTTAAATGCAAAAACTGAGTGTTTTGCATGTAGGCATGTAGACAAAAGAAGTATTTTCAAACTTTTAATTTTTGACCATTTTGGTTGACATCTTGTTCAGCAAAAACTGCAATATTGGGCCAAAAATAGTTTTTGAGGAAACAACAAAATAACATTTTTTCCTGCATTTCAGATACACCCTTAAGCACAGCAAATAAAATGTCTAGGTGTTGTTCAAATCTAACCCCTACCCAGATGACTCCAAATTAGTCATAATCATTTAAAGTACCAGATCCAAGTGTATAATGGTCAAACAAAAATTGCAAAAGAAGGAAGAAACAACTGATACACAATTGCAAATTACAGTATTAAAAATGAGTGACTATACAAACGTTTTTTCTGTGTAGTCTGAAATAATAACCACATTGAATCAGGTACGTCAGTAATAGATATGACAGTTCATGAGAAACCAGACTTTATGCAATCAAGGTTCGCAACAGCTAATCATAGAACATATCTTACAGATACTGGATAAATTATCTATCAAGAAACATCATACATACAGGGTTATATTTCTTCTCAGACTTCACTTTAAAACACTTTGCTTTTCCTCAAGGAAGAAAATGAAGGTTCTGATTGGAACTTAAGTGTGTATAATCAGTAGCCATTTTATTCTCACCACTGTGGTATTCATACATCAGAAACTCGTACTCCTTGAACTAGGCACTTTTCAGTTAAATAAAGGTGTGGGTTTTCTATCACATGACCGAGTGGCATGATGGCATGGTAGGGCCCTGGTTTTAAGTCTGGAGTTTGGGTTCTATCTGTGTGGTGTTTGTATGATCTCCTCGTGTTCACCTGGTTTCCTCCAGGTTGTCCAGTGTCCTCCCATAGTCCAAACACATACTGGCAGGTTAATTTGCTTTTCTAAACTTGGCCCTAGTGAGAGTGTCTTTGTGTCTGTGTGTGCCCTGCAATGGAGTGGTGACTGCAGTCCACCAGGTGTCATTGTTTCCACCAGGTCATAAAGAGCTTGACAATAGTGTTGAATTGGTACAGTTATGCAAGATCTTTGCTCACTTTGTGGGTCAGGTGAAATAAAAAACATGAAACATGACATCCAGAGCTGCACACTTACGTAATACAGTATCAGCTGAAACTGAAAGCTATGAGGTGTGCAAGCAAAGCAAAAGGGTGTAACGGGCTTTTGTATTCTGAACTCAAGTCTGTGGTGGAATACAAAAAAATGCTCAAAAATATTATTAAAAGACAATTACATTTTTATTATTGACTCACCACATACATAGGTACTTGTTTCTGACATTACCATTTTATAAGAAAATTCAGAGTCCTTTTTGATTCATAAAAACCTGCTATACATATTATTTACAACTAATACAAGCACACAGAAAACATCGGGTTGCCAGGGCTGCACATTGTACACCACTGTGTCATTACATTAGACTTCAGCACCAAACAAGGACAATATTCACAGAGCTTTATCTGGGCTTTCCAGTGCCTTGGACATAGCTTAATGGTTTTTGTAAGTTTCTCCCACCCCCTCCCTCTGTCTCACAAAAAACTATTAAACCATTTGCAACATATGATCTGGTCTTTAATAACCTGCCTACAAATCTTTATTGTGCTGTTGTTGAGGCATCCTCTGCTTTGTTTGTATCTCTGAATTTTTACCTTGAATAATGGGAGTTTGACCAGTACGGATTATGTGAATTTTCTATAACTGTACACCTCAGTCAAACACCTTATTAAAGAGATATGCTGTTAGATTCCTCAGTAGAATACAATGGCATGCCTATCAGATATAACAGCAGCACAACCCTAGCATCTTAGTAAGCAAGTCAAGATAAAAAGTCAATTTCCTGCTCATTGCATTTCAGATGCTGCTCTCTTGCTCGATGACACAGACTAAAAATATATATAGCAAAGGCACAGCTGTTGAAAAGCCACGTTAATAAAATAACCAAAGTAATTCTTTGGAAGAATGTGAATATTTGAGTTCCCCATGGTGATAAGATCTCTTGATCTAGTCATTAATATTCTGAAAGCTCTTGCAAGGATTGCAACAAGGTTATTAATGGCTTGATCCCACTATCACTTGATCTCCATCCATTTAATTAGGCAAGGAAAACACAAAATGGCATGCTACATCTTACAGAACATGGTTTTTAAAAGAATTCTATTATTCTTATTTACATTTATTTGATGAGGATAGTGGTGAGGGGGTGATGTTGAGATTTTCACATCAGTCACTAGCATTGCTGTAGAAATACAAATGTATCAGACAATAACAGTTGATTTATGCAAAACAAAAACAGTACAGCTCTTATACTTAAAATCTGTGTCTTAAATGTAGTCCTTGGAGAGCTAAGCCATATTCATTTTTTGTCTGAAAAAATTTTTGGAACTACCACAAATCCAAAAAGCAGTAAAATATGAGAGGACAGACTACTCAAGCTAGTAAAACACCAACAAATGAATACTGAAGAATTTTCAGACAAAAAAGTATGAGCCCCTAAAGTAAATAAGTTGCTGTCCAAAATCAATCAGTAACAGTTTAAAAAACTACATACTCTCATCCTATTTTTAACTGTTCCTTATTGAGGAACCTTGAACAGAACTACAAAAAACCCTTCTTCTGTAATTTTCACAAATTCTGTGCTAATCTTTGAGAGAATCAATACAGAGAAACAAATAACTCACAGTAGGTCTTCAAGTATAACTGGTGCCAAATGATACCGACAAAGTGTCCTAAATAAACTGGATTCATAAGGGCATTCCTGTGGCTGTTTAGCACAATGCAATCTCTTGTATACACTGCTTGAATAACTGAGACAGCCTGGTTTTACCTGCAATATTTCTATATTTCAATAGTAAACAGAAAAACCTCCTAAGTACTAAAAGTCATTTACTTATATAGTGTGACTGCTTTATAATCCTGACATGCTATGTAATGCAGTTTTCATAACATTTCCATGTATGTACTGTATAACTGTCAGATCAAATGGGTACTGTCTGGGATTCATGGTGAAAATAATTGGATTTAAAAATAAAGTTCTAAAATGAGAGAAACTGCTCTGCCATCAGCAGTTTTAAACATTAAGCTGTGAACTAAGGACTGGGTAATTTAATATTTATTCACATTTTAAAATACCAAAGTTATCATCTTAACAACTTGGGAAAAACATGGCTTAGAGCTATAGCTTTGATGTTCACCTATTACATTGGATAATGAAAGTAGGGAATCACAGAAGCACAGTTTTTTGCATTGCTGCCACCCAGCCCTGGGGTGCTATCAGTATGGAGTTTGTATGTTCTTCCTTTGTTGGCATGGGTTTTTTCTGGAAGTTTCATTGTTCTCCCATAATCCTATAATACGCTGGTAGGCTAATCAGCTTTTGGGAAAATAGGCCCTACGGGTGTGTGCGTGTCTGTGTCTCTGCCCCGAGATAGACTGGTGTCCTGTCCAAAGCATATCCTGCCTTGTGCCCGTTTCTTGCCTGGATAGGCTCCATGACCCTGAATTTGAAGAAAAAGGTAGAAAATGTATGGGTGGATGTTATGAAATACAGTACTTTCTATGTACCTCATACCAAAATATTAAAACCAAAGATGTTAACATTTTTCAAACCTCTTCTGACAGGTGACCTTCAGAATGAAATAATTTCATAGTGCACAGAAGAACAAACCTGAAGAACTCAGCCTTGCCCCTGTTCAGGTGAACTGTGAACAATAGATTTGCAATTTCAGCAAGTGATTTGGAAATGATGATTCTTTTGACCATTCAGCATGCATAAATCTTTTAATAGTGTCTTTGTTTAGAACAAAACTGTTGATTTTGCTGAATACCTCTGGTATAGTACCTGGCAGTCACAAAATAACAGGTTGTGAAAGAAAAACGTTTTTGGGCTCCTCAAATATCAAAAATCACTAGAAAAAACTAAATGTTTGGTGAAAAAAGTAATGTGCAAAAATCAACTGCAATTTATGTTTTTAAAATGTAAGACCTGTAATGTTCCCTTTTAATAAATGTTTCATTTGTGCATACCACAAATTTAATCTTGCAATTTTAAGAACAGAAACAGGTTTTTACCTATGAATCACAATACCACTTCATATTTTAAGAGAATGAAAAAAGCAATTCAGTGTTTTTTTTGGGAAAGAAATGCAGAATTGCTAATTAATCTGCCAAATTTAAAGTCTGAGACCTTCATCAATTTTTAAAAATTTCTTTGCAATAGTAGTCAATAGACTTTCAGGTCATCCGGTGTTTTAATTTCCTTTACACCATCTACCATAATGCGAGTCATCAAGTTTCAAATACAATACCAAATATTAAAGATTCCTCCCCCTTTTGAGTATATGACCTATAACTAGGTGAGCAAAGAAGGGCCTTTGAACACAGTTGTGTTCAATTAATTTTTTGTTCACTTGAAATCACATTAATTGGAAAGACTTTTAAAGTGACGGAAGAAAAAAAATGGGAACAAGAACAGCTGTTTCTCTATATACTCAATTCAATTACCTGTTCTTGTTCTGTTTATCTATAATCTAGTGCAATTTAGTCATTCCAATATTTTTTGGTTCACCCCAGGTTTTAAAAGGCAGTGTACATGCAAAAATAAAACCATATAGACTACAGACTGCATGTACAGCTCCAACATCACACCATATATTGTATTTTTTTTTAAAAAACAGACTTACAACATTACCCAAATATTTTGAGACAAAAATTATCTGAGGTATCTTTCAACATTAACAACATGAGTAGAGGCACAATTTGATTACACTGAAAACGAACAGACGGGGGCATACCATCCTCAGAGCAACATGTCACGGTGACCTGAGCATGTTTCCGATGAATTTGAAGACATTCTTAACTGCACTAGCTGATGTCAAAGGTTCAGTTAAAATCATCCCCTTTCTATTCTGGATTTTTTACAAATCATTTTTCCCCCCATCATGGACAGTAATATTCTTGCATTGACAGAAGCAACACATCACACCATGTCATTGGACTGTACAAAAGAAATTATTAATCTGACTAGATATTTTGTAGTATTTAATCTAAACATTAGCTGCCTCTGGAACCTTTACAATTTGCGCTGTAAAGATAACAGCCATTAAACAATCACTTCTTACTGTTTTATCAGTAAGTAGTATGAGAACAGGAATCTAAAGAGCACAAGTGAACAGAGAACTAAGGTTCTGCCACTTCAGTGTATCTGGTGTGAAAGTATAATTCTGCTTGGGATCCAACATCAACATCTATAAAGCAAAATATTCTAATCACTGAAGAATCTGAAATTATCTATAGAAACAACTGGCCTCAATTCACTAAACTACAATTAATCAAGCTAGATTAATTTAAAGGCTTCCTCTTTTTCGTAACCTTCCTTATGTTGTTGTAGTGTGGGGAGAAAATAGGGCATTTTTATCTGCAAGTATAAGCAGCTCAGATTTGTTTCAAGTGTTCAGAATAAATTAAACACTTTCAATACAATATACCATTTTTCTAATATTTATGAACCTGATGTGCAAGCTGAACTGCAGTTCACGTACACCTGCAGTTTTATCTTTTATCATTTGTGCAATGTTCTTTTTCCCATTAATCTCTCATGCATTCCTTTACTTTATAGTTGCATAAAGAAGAAATTAATTTACTGCATAGCTCCATCTATTTACTGTAACAGAGAATACTTTCGAAACCGGGAGCAACACGGGAATAAATGGTTATTCAGCTCCTCCAGTCAGTTTGGCATTGAAATAGAAAGAAGTGAAATACTGTAACTGCTGAGCTGTAAAATGCTGGATCGGTCACATGGGCAAGCATACCAGCAGTGCCATGTTCCAAAGACATCAGACATCAGAGAATATACAGTTCTACAAAGAATCAAAAGACAAGTAAATAAAATTATACAGGATGCCTATTTGGAAGTATATTTCAAATTTTAAACCTCAATCTCAAAGAAATGGTTTAAAGAAATACCTTTAAAGTAGTAAAGGAAAAAATAAGTTGGTTTTACATTCTTGATAAATGATACTGGTGAAGATCACGAAAACTGAGGAAGGGCAATTCTAAACTGGCTTTCCTGCACAAATCCACAAGAACAGATAAAGCGTAGAAAAAGACCTCTTTCTGTATTTGATCCATCAATTAGTGGTATTAGCAGCATGGTGTAAAGGCTTTACTGTTTGTCATTGACATTTGTGAAAGAAAAATGTTAATTAAAAAAACATTATATAAAAATGGTCAACTGCTATAAAGTTCAATTTAACAGGACTACATTTCAATTTCAAATTTGAATTCTGAAAATGTGTGCTCACGTGAAACAAAATAAAATGGTCATAGTATTAGAGTAAATGTAATACCAAACCTTTCAGGTTTTGTGGACCTAAGAGAAAACCTTTCCAAAAATATAGAAATAAAAACCTTTTAACATGCTGGATTTCAATGATCACCGCTTTTAATATTTTCTATCACTAGTGCAATTGTCTTGAAAAATATGTTTACTTTCACTGTTAAAGGCATGGACGGACAGACAAAACAATTCCTAAAAATGAATATAAAAAATGACAGCAATGTCTAGTTTCTCGAGTTCTTTTACAGCCTAAGTTTGCCTCGTTCAGTTAAGGTGCACTATATAGATTACAGGACATCCCATGAAAAAGCTTCAGAGGGGTAAATCATGATTATAAAAAAATACATTTAATTTGAAAATCGAATACATTTTTTTCCCCTGATGTATGAAACAGGAGAAACGTGTTAACCTTCAACAGTCTAAAAGGATGGGATGAAGACTACTGGAATTACATAAATATGAAGTTCAAGTATTTATGTAAGAGCAAAAAAAGGCTAATAGACGAGTAGGGCAATACAAGCCTTAACTGTCTTGAGGTGCTTTTAATCTGCAGCAACCTCCGACCTACAATATTAAATATTTTTTTAATTTCATTTTTATGCATGTTTCATGTGGGAATTCATTTCATAGCAATACCCACTATAAAATCTTATTCTGTCAATTTTACAGGAAGCTGAGATATGCACTCTGCTTGGAAACGTATCCTTAAATGATTGTGTCTTCCAAGTTCTTGTGAAGGAAGGGAAGAAGCTACGTAATTGTATTTTAAATGCGTATGGAGAATAAATCCTGGCTGTACCCAGACTGTCTCGCAAAACAATAATTTAATTGAATCCTCCATAACTCACAAAATGCAAACCAGCGTCATAAATAATAGTTGCTTTTTACAGGATTCATTGCTCATTTGATGACTTCTATGCCAAGCACCTTTTCCACTTTGATGTTTTTTTCAAGTCTCTTCACTTCTCAAATCATATTAAAATCTGTAATTGAAATCATATGAACTATGCCCCTGAAAATCCTTCTGTACGCCCACATAGCTAAACACACATAGGCGTAGCTAATAGGTTACAGCACTGCACTGCACCGGCCTCTCCACAGAATAAAAAACGCCATGGGATCTACTGTGCTTTGCATACAAAACGCTTTTCCATAGAAGCACTGTTCTGATCTTCCATCAAACTCCACTACTAGACAGTGCATTCTTCAGCAAATCACACATATCCTTACTATTGCTTTCATGATTCACCCAAGAAAACACAACAGCAGTAAAATACAAGCTAATTAAAATATTTAGCACTTTAGAATTGTCCAAAGTCTCCTACTCAAGTAAATTGGCCAGGTATTTTTTTAGTGCATAAAGTAAAGAAAACATCATTTAGGTCCATATAGATTTGAATGGCAACAGATTTTTTTAAACATTTGAACCAAACCGTACTTAAAAACAAAGCAGATACACCATACTACTAACCCAGTGCCTAACAATGAACATTACAACATGAGCCATACCAAACAAACTGCTTGACTCTCCCCCTAGAACCAAGTCACATTTTCCATGAATTAACTTCAGGCCTCTACAGACATACCCCATTAGCCGCAGAGAGGTAATAAGACATTTTATTAATCTTCCTTTGAGAAACTCAAATAAAAAATGCAAGTGCTGAACGAGGCTGGAATTTGTTCTTGGGTGCTTGTAAACATCCAGAGAGGGCAGGTCCCTTTTTCTGTGTGTGTATCGCATCCTGGTTCCCATGGCAGCCCCGGCTGTCACTTCCCCTGACGCTGTTCACAGGCAGCGTATCGCTTCAGCGCCAAGAAAAAGTCCTCATATGTGATGTTTATGTGGGAGGGTAAAGAACTGCAAAAGAAAATTAGGCAGCCTTAGGAAAAAATAACTGACTTTATTATGCAAAGGGAACACTGACAAATATTACAGAGACACCTTTCTTCTTTTCTGAAGATTCTACATTTTAGAGATTAAGATTAGAGATTAGAGATACAATATTTTGCTCTAAATCCTTTTTACACAACAGCAATTGTCCAGAGGAAAAAACAGAAAACTGTGACTGAAACTATGTTACTTCAGGAACTAATTACATTAAACATCTTTTCTCACTTTACATAATTATCTATTGCCTGGGTTATGGATCACATTCATAGCTGGTAAAATAACAGATTCATAATTTAATTTATCCTTTCATAGTGGACACCCATGAAGGACTACTCAACCTTCAGTGTGCAAAGTTGTTTACTGGGGACTTTCATCATTCTAGAAGCGCTGCTGTATATTAATGTAGATATAGATGCCCCAGATGATAAACCTGGTAGAGGTTAATATATTACATTAACAATTGTGAGTGCTGCCATCTAGTGTTTACAATATCAACAGAACAGTCAACAGAGACTGTGGGACAGCTTAGTATTCAACATTCAATGTAAGTACTTATTATACCAGAGCTCATAACTGCTGGGTGGACAATAAATGGGCACTGTCATGCCACCTGAAGAAAGAAAAATCAGCAGCAATTTATACAACAAAGCAATTACCATTCAGACACTGCTGCCAATTAGTAAACTCTATGTGACTGACTTACTGTTGATTTTGTTTGATGTGTAGTTTTAAAAACAAGTTTGCATTATAAATTGGAAATTTCTTCTCCTTGGGATGTATTAGCACAAATACTCACTTCAAACCAGCTACGGATCTTCCTGTCAGTTTGTCATTTTTTCCCCTTCCATTCAACATCAAACAAAACTCATTACTAAGAAAATGTTATTCTCTTGGAATGCAAAAAAAGGGTTAATGCATTCATGTAGTCAAATGAAGTGATTTTGACTACATGAAGCCAGCAGTCATATCACCCTGCAACTCACAACTGGCAACCCACTGAAGCTAAGCAGGTGTGAGCCTGGTCAGTACTTGGATGGGAGACCTCCTGGGAAAAACTAAGGTTGCTGCTGGAAGAGGTGTTAGTGGGGCCAGCGGGGGGCGCTCACCCTGCGGTCCATGTGGGTCCTAATGCCCCAGTATAGTGATGGGGACACTATACTGTAAAACAGGCGCCGTCCTTCGGATGAGACGTAAAACCGAGGTCCTGACTCTCTGTGGTCATTAAAAATCCCAGGGCGCTTCTCGAAAAGAGTAGGGGTGTAACCCCGGTGTCCTGGCCAAAATTTCCAATTGGCCCTTACTGATCATGGCCTTCTAATAATCCCCCTCTATGAATTGGCTACATTACTCTGCTCTCCTCCCCACTGATAGCTGATGTGTGGTGAGCGTTCTGGCGCACTATGGCTGCCGTCGCATCATCCAGGTGGATGCTGCACATTGGTGGTGGTGGAGGGGAGTCCCCATTACCTGTAAAGCGCTTTGAGTGGAGTGTCCAGAAAAGCGCTATATAAGTGTAAGCAATTATTATTATTATTATTATTATTTTACAATAAACTGTATAACATCTAGTAATAATGTAATGTGAACAAAATCTAAATTTAACCCTAAGCCAGAGACCACTTGCAGAAATGATGGGGAAGTTGATTTAAAACCGAGAACAAGAGGCACAATTTTAAGCCAAGGGTGGTGGGAGTATAAAACAAGTTACCAGCCACGATGGGTAAGTCGACAGCCTGCTTTTTTCACAAAACAGCTGAATGAGATCCTTGGATTAATGAAATACTAACTACTAATTGGGCTAGATGGACAAAATGGCCTCTTATTGCTTCTAACCTTCATCCACCCCATTATTTAAACAAAATGAACTGGCCTAGAATATTCTAGCTTTGTGCATTTATGGGGGAGATGTTTCTAGTTTATCACCTCCTTTCCCGTTTTTCCAATATATAATGTATTAACGACTGTTTCTTTTAGATATTTTCCATAATTCCAGATCCATCCAGATGCAGGATGTCAGTCATTTATCCAAGAGGCTAAATTCTTTAGAAGAATATGTAAATTGGTCACAAGTGGGCTCTATTCAGTCCCCTACAGTAGCATCTGATATAAAAGTGTTGCAGGGCAGCAGAGAAACACTTAATACCACTGATAATACCACAGTCTGTTTTTTGGACTCCATTGGTTAAAATATAAAACCATTAATTAACAAACCCACAAAGAAAGCTACAAGAGAGGAAACTCATCGCTGTTTCTCCTCAGTCTCTTCTTGAAGAAGGCCAAGCAAAAGACATAGATGAAGAGGTTGACTGTTCTTTCAGAATGACATGAATCGAGAACAACATAATACTTTATATTTCTAGGTTTTAAGCCTGAAAAGCCTCCCAGTCTCTTCTCAAAAACTGCAGTACCAACCTTTTTGCACCAGTAATATGATCATTCACACCCAAAAGCTACTGAAATTTAACTAAGGATGAACATTTGAATCCCAAACATGAGTTAAAACAAAACCTCTCTGCAGTTGAAGTGTAAAAATTGAAAAAATAGAATTCAGCCACTCACATAAATTCTGTTAGTCTGATGTGCCAGGGAAGAAACCCTAGCGTGCTGTCCACCGGGCCAAACTTCAGCACTAAATCAGGATCTGGTATATGTTTTGCACCTGGAAATAAAGAATATTGACAACATTAACATGTTTGGCAATGATAGGCATCCACACAATTTAACCAGATTACATGGATCTTACAAACAATGTTTCTGAGAAGAGATACGAAATACATCATTTTATTGCCACTATATTCACACTTCCTCCAAGAGAATAAAGTCTTTCCTTTGAAACCCTGTAACCTCTGTCACTGTCCTTGGACCTTCCCCTCGACTCATTTCACAGGACTACCTTGAACCTTGTCATCATGGCCATGTTACTGTCCTTCGTTGAACCTACTTGGCTGAATGCACAAAATATCTCTGAGACAGCATTTATTATTAGGTGTATTATTAGTAGAATAATAATTAAAAAAAACTATTTTATATAGCACCTTTAAAGATGGCTTCTCAAAGCGCTTTACAGAATGACAACAACAATAAATAAAAAGAATACACACAATAACAATACACAGAGCAGACCGTGGACAGTGGTAACAAGTATAGAAGGAGCAGAGGGGTAAAGAATGGAACCAGTTAAGTAAAGGCTCCTCTTAAGGAGTTTAGAGAAGGTGACTCTCTGATATCCTTGGGGAGAGAGTTCTAGAGCTTGGGGGCATAGCAAGAGAAGGCCCTGTCACCCACAGAATGAAGACGGGCTTGGGGGACAGTTAGGAGACCAGAATTAGAAGAGCGAAGGTTGCGAGGTGGGGAGTAGGGCGATAACAGTTCAGACAGGTACTGAGGTGCCAAGCCATGCAGGGCCTTATAGGTGAGCGTGAGGATTTTAAAGTCCACACGGAATTTTACATGAAGCCTCCAGGATAGGAGTAATGTGATCACTTGCACTAGACCTGGACAGGATTCTGGCTGCCGAAATATGGACATACTGCAGTTTCGAGTAGAGCATTACAGTAGTCAAACACAAACACAAATGTGATGATCAGTTTTTAAGCAACAGTTAGATAACATTGGGTGTAGTCTATCAATATTTCTGAGATGAAAAAAATTGGTGTTGACAATATGCTGCACGTGTGGGTTGAATGTTAAGCCAGAACTGAATATCACTCCAAGGTTTTCAATTTAGACTGAAACTCAAATATAGAACCACCTACAGATAGGGTTACAGGACTGGCTTTACAGAGTTGATGGGGGGTGCCAATAAGCATGACTTCAGTCTTGTCACAGTTAAGATGAAGGAAATTTTGAGTCATCCAAGTTTTTACGTCAGAGATGCAATTAGATAGAATAGAGACAGCCACATCAGTGTCAGGTTTGGTATAGATGTATATATGAGTATCATCAGCATAGAAATGATAGCTGAGGCCATGTGATCATGTAACATTAAACATGTAAATGCTGAAAAGCAATGGGCCCAGTATTGAGCCCTGAGGAACACTAGACTTAACAAGACCAATTTCAGACCTATACCCATTAAGAGAGAAAGTGACAGCGATCAGTGAGGTAAGACTTGAACCATTTGAGAGCAGTGTCAGAAACTCCAAACACAGTCTCAAGATGAGAAAGTAGGATGTCATGGTCAACAGTGTCAAAAGTAGCACTGAGATCAAGAAGGATGAGTATAGAAAGAGAACCAGAATCAGAAGCTATTAGGAGATCATTAGCGACTTTGCAGTTTCTGGGCTGTGAAGTTGACAGAAGCCAGATTAGAGGGGTTCAATAATGTTGTTTGTCATGAGGTGGTTATGTAACTGAAATGTGACAGCACATTCTAGACTTTTTGCAAGAAAGCGTAAGTTGGAGATGGGGCAAAAATTGTTTAGATTGTCCAGAGCCATGTTAGGCTTTTTTGGCACATGGGTAATGGCAGCAGTTTTGAGGACCGTCAGTACAACGCCAGTGCTCAAGGACTCATTTATAATATTGAGGACAATGGGACAAAGAGAAGAGAAATGGGACTGAAATAAAGTGGTGGGAATGGGATCTAAAATAGATGTGATGGGTTTCATGTGTGTAAGTAGTTTATGACTATTAATAATAACAAGTAATAGGTTTATTCCATGCTGAAAAAAAGAAGAAAGAACACAACGTTTCGGCCTTGGAGCCTTCTTCAGGTATTAATAATAACTACTACTACTAACTACTAATGCCATCTACTTAAAGGTTATCTTTCCAAAGTGGTAGACAAGGTATGTACCGTGTCCATGTTAAAAACAAGTTTAGATTGTGCATTACTTATTATGCATCAGACATCAGAATACTTAAATTCCATACTTTAATACAGTAGGCAGTTGCCTTGATGTATTTTCTTACTTGATTGTCTACCTTTTTAGTGATTTCATGACTAATACCTCTGTGCTATTGCTCACACATTTTTTCATAAAACTAATTTAATGCCACTCTCTGTGAGTGAGCCAACTGGACATAATCTAATAGCTCATGTGGGTACTTTTATAATCTGATAGTGCAGCATGAAGTGATAAATGTGTAAAAATGCCAAACCATCACAACAGTTATGATAAAGTGGAGATTTTTTTTCCCCCCAAAGGAAAGTTTTATTTTTAAAATATAATGTCACCAATAGAATCTTATTCAGACAAAAAAACATTCAGCACTAGTACTGATATTCCTTTAAACAAAAATCACAGGCCAAAACATGCAGGGCACCTAAGGCAGCAGACAAATGAGTTAACAACACCCCGTTTAATGGCTCTTCCACATTCATTGGGGGCACAGGAGGAAATTGGGGGAAGGTAAGGCAGACCAAACATGTCCTCCACCAGTGACTGCATTTTCTCTGGCTTCTGCTGGACGCTTTCCTTCTTCCTCCTATAATAATTTAGTACAGGGGGCAACTGCTTCTTCTTCTCCAGTAGTGCCTCCCTCCGTCAGCACTGCTTTAGAGTATATTTTTCACATCTTCTCTACCTGCACCTCCAGCTCCTTTCCCTGACACATGGAGCGGACTTTCTTTTCTCTCCCTGTTAGAATGCCTGTTTATACATCTTCCAGATAGCTAAGCACCTGTGGCTAATTCCACATCATCTTCAAATTTATCACACTCCTGCATGAAATGCCACAATGCTGCCTGAGCACATTGCTCCTCAGGGAGGTGTTGTCGCCTCCTTGTGGTTACTACCTGACATTTCATGGGTCCGACCTGCTATAGATGCAGTATCTACTACTGTATATTAGGAGAAATAAATGCCAAGATGTTTTCAAGTTTATGATAAGATATGACATACAATATTATAATTTTGGGCCTAGCCATATAAAAAGATTTCAGAATGTACATCATATGCCCCCTTCTGTAAAAAAACATAACACCTGATTCTTCTTGTTTTGTAATTCAGTTTGTTTTGTGGCAGTATTTAACTTCATTGAGTCATCTTGCCCAAATATCCAAAATAGGGGAAATCATTGACAAAACATTTTCAGGGTTATGCAGTAAACACCATGACATATGATATTTACCTGTATTTGAATTTACAAAAACAGGTTTGCAGAACATAGTGTACATCAAATTAATCTCTGTAAAAATAAAACCCATCAGGAATGAGAGACTGCAATCGTATTATAAAAAATGGCACAGCGGATGTCTGTGTATCCTCATGACTTCTGGTAATCATTCCATCTTATGTAGTATTAGGCTAATCAATTTAATGTAGTCTTGGTACATCTCCACTTTAAATTTTAAGTACAACCTTTAAATACAGTAACTGATTTTAATAAGTGCCCAAGCTACTTATTAGAACAAGAGGATAAGACTGGGGACTCTAGACTTTTGCATTTTCTGTGCTCCCATCTCAGCTGGTATGTTTTGTACCGGACAAGTTTGTTTTGGCACTATGACATTCTTACACAGGGAATCATGTTAACCTTATGCTGTATTCTGTTAATGGTGAAGTAGCACGATGGAGATTTTTGATAGCGTTGTGTAATTCACTTTGTTTCAAGATTGTATTTAACTTAACAGATGACACTTCTTTCAGCTTTTAGCAAAGAAGCAGATTTACCTTCTGCATGGTGTTAGCTTGTGCCAATACTTCTTTTACACACAGTAAATTAAAGAAATGCATATTAATACCTAATTACAGATAGCCCAATAAAATATTTGACTTAATATTATGTACTGTATAAGGGCAGTAGGTTCCGACATGATGGAGGTTTTTGTATGAAACCACATTCCCAAGAAGATAATGGGGAATGACCTGCTGTCCACAGTCACCTGACCAATTGATGAAAGAATTGTTTGAGTGACATTCAGAACCAGGAACCTGAGGCTTCCACTTCGGCTGCCATTGTTCTGCTCTCTTGCAAAAGAGCACACCCTCTGCTGTGCGCTGCACAGAAGGAGAAGGGAGCAGGAAAATTCTGTGAAGTGATGCACGTTTTAAGACTCTTGGAGAGAGACTAACTTTTGGAAGAGCCTGCGAAAGATACAGTATGTCTTTTTGAAGCAGGTAAGCAGCTTGGCTGCCTGACTAACTTTATAACCAGGGACAAGAAGACTAGTGAGAGCTCAGACACACAGGTTTTTGTTTTGTTCGCTTTCCCCCCCACCCCCATACACTGTAAATAAAGAGTACTTTTTTAATACCTCACAGCTACGTTTGTGTCCGTTTTTCCCCAAACCCACTTATTTAAAGATCCCGTTAATGTACTGAAGCCACCCGGATATGTCAGTAGGGCTAATTTTGCAACATGGGAATAACTGCATCAGTTGAGAAATATTTTTACTAAAAGATAATTAGAATGATAGGATCATGCTCTTTCACTCCACACCTTACTTTTTCTGGTAATCTACTTGTTCATCTAATCCTAGTTATTATAGAAGCTGCAGTATTTGGTCTTCATGCGTTTAGCAATTAAACCTACAAAGAACTGCACATTTTTTTTTTACTGACTAGCAGTACTTGTCCACTGAAAATAAACAGTTAAACTGTGAGTGTGCAATGGGGCTCATCGGTACCGAGTCCCTTACAGATGGCAAAAACATCCTCTTGAAACTTGGATGGTATGAATTTAATGCCTCTCATTGTACATATACTGCAGGGCAGACAGACAGGTGTATATATAATAAACCAGTTTATATATATAAACCAGTATATTTATAAACCAGTATATATATAAACCAAGGTTGCGCTGGAAGAGGTGTTAGTGGGACCAGCAGGGGGCGCTCACCCTGCGGTCCATGTGGGTCCTAATGCCCCAGTATAGTGACGGGGACACTATACTGTAAACAGACGCCGTCCTTCGGATGAGACGTAAAACCGAGGTCCTGCCTCTCTGTGTTCGTTAAAAATCCCAGAGCGTTTCTCGAAAAGAGTAGGGGTGTAACCCCGGCATCCTAGCCAAACTCCCATTGGTCCTTACCAATCATGGCCTCCTAATAATCCCTATCTGTGAATTGGCTTCATTACTCTGCTCTCCTCCCCACTGATAGCTGTTGTGTGGTTGAACCTTCTGGCGCACTATGGCTGCAGTCGCATCATTCAGGTGGATGCTGCACATTGGTGGTAGTGGAGGGGAGTACCCATTACCTGTAAAGCACTTTGAGTGGAGTGTCCAGAAAAGCGCTATATAAGTTTAACTAATTATCATTATTATGTAACTAAACTAAGATGAGATTTCTTTGCAGACAACTAAGATTTTGTTTTGAAAATCTAAAATGTAGCCGATAACATTATAACGGTAAAATGAATCACCACAAAACAGTTACACAGCGGCATCATGATGACAAGAAACACATAGAGACCTCACCCCTTACAACACAACACACACTTGAAATTGGAAGTTCTTATACTCTCCTTTCGTATGTTGTGCATCTTAAAACACAGTTTGCAATGAAAAGATACCCTCTGTGGCTCAAACAAGAAGAAATTTTAAGAGGTTCTCCTGTGGTCTATATGGTAAATCAAAAGCCAAAAAGGGTATTTCAAAACAATTAAATCTCTGCTGTAAAACTACCAGTGGAAGTGTGTTTCTGGACCTGAAGCTGTGCAATACTCCTGTAAATCTCCTCTGTTACCTTTCTGGACAGTATTAGTGTTGGCTGCATTCTCCACATTCTTACCAGGCTATAGTTAGTGAGATCTAAATGCCAGGAGAGACATTCCACTGAGCAAAGCAGAACTCTTGTAAGTATAAAACTATATTTATGACATATTTATATAAATATTACCCAGGGGCTATAATCTTAAATAAATTAAAGTGATTAATTTCGGTCTCCGTTACATTTGAACAAAACTAGTTTATCACAGGTCCTTCAGCACTAGCATTAATTGAAGACTGCAGTTATTACCTGAGAGAACTTCTTAGTCAAAGACTGCATTAATGAGATACATTGGAAAAGCATAATGACAGCTACACTTTACTAAGATTAAATTTTTTTTCTGAAATCTGATGTTAGTTTCCTATTACCTCAACAGGCTGTATATCAATGACCTCCTAGGTTGTCAGGGATAAATGTCATTATTAATAAATTGTGGTTCTGATATATTTATCATTATACAATTATAATCATTTTCCATTTCGTTTCATCATCAACATTCCTAATTTAACAGTCCTTACACCCTAACTATCCATAAGCACAAAACTGATCAAAATCCTTCAAAACAAAAGTTGTGGGAACTAGATTTTGACAAACATTCCACCACAGAGAAAGTTCCATAGTGAGTCGTACTTTGTTTATGTTCGTCTTGTGTACATACACACAGTTTTTGCTTTGCTTGCCTGGGGCACAAGGAACTGTTTAACTCCAGTGAGGACCACTCCCAACATTAAGTATCACTCACCCTCCTGGAGCAAATCAGGAGACGAACACATTAAGACGGTACACACAGTTTTCTTTTGGGACATGACTTACCTTTGAGTACAGAGTCCACCATGTTTACGTCTATATCTGCGGCCCTCCTCTCCTTCTGTTCCACTAACTGGCACAGCTGCTGGGCTGCTCTCACTATACTGGGCTTCCCATCGTCTGGGGACAATACCCTCACTGCTGCCTGACACCACAGGGCTGCAAACACAGCAAACCACTCTGTTACCATCTCAGACAATTCACACACATGTGGCTAACTAAACCTGCATGTCACAATCACGGGATCCCCTGCCTTTAAAAAAAGGTTGGTTAGAAAGTCTTGGGGTCCCCGTTAGGAATGTTTTTAGACGTGCCTCTTCAGCTGGATATAACAAACCTGCTCAGGCAGGTTATATGGAGGAGAAACATTTTCACAGTGTAATAAGACCATTGCAGAATGTCCCTAATCAAAGGTATAAAACACCAAAAATAATAATTTTAGGTTTAAGCAAAACAAAGCCTAAATCTGGTTAGAAACTGCTATTAATTACAGCTAATGGATATTAGTCTGACAGAGTAAAATAAATCTGAATATTGTATTGGACTCTAATGACATACTAAGAGTTAACTTAGATCTTTTTCTTTTTAGTCCTGCTGGCCAAGAGCAAAGGATGTTTTTGCATTACAAATGCAAATGAGTTTTAAATGTAATGTTTAAAGATAATGTTTGAATGGTGCCAAATATACTACAGGCTATGTTCTAAAGCCGATAGTGACTTTGGAATATAATACCCCGTAATAACACAGTAGCTAAGGTCCATAAATGAAAGATCTGAGGTGTTTTACTATACTGTTATAACAAGTACAGTACTAAGATTATGGTTCATTTAATTATTTAATGCCCTAGTTAAGTGAATTGATTTTCTGTAATGAAAACTACTACTGCACCAGCTTAAAGTTTAGCCAACACCATGCTTGCATGTAAACTGTTTATTTTTATAGTAAGTGTTATATACTATAAACAAAAGGGAGTTGATACACAAACCTAATGTTTTGTACTTTTGCAACATAAGCTGAGTATTTTTATTTTTAGAAAAAAAAATGTAGTTTAGGAATACAGGATATTCCAGTTAAATGTGTTTACAATACAACAATGTAAAATCAACAGCAACTTTTTTAGAGCTTGTTACACTTACAAGTCTTTTTTGTCTGATTAAGCAAGGACTGACCTCTTCGATTTCGATTTCTCATTATGATGAAAGACTGAAGAGCCCAATAAAAATAATTTTGCAAATGTTATGCGTTAGTCCTAAAATTAAACCTGCCTCAAATCTAGTAATTTAGTCATAGCGATCAAGGAAGGGAGTGGGGCGATTTAACTCTAGTATTTTCTGGAAATGTTTAACGCATTGTGTCAGTATTATTAGATTAATAACATGTTAATCTATTACATTGTTAAACTCTTATAAACATTTAGTCTAAAAGGTCTGCATTTTATACTGTATTATGTGGACTAATACTATAAGTGTCCAAAAGGAGCCTATTTATTACATCACAAAAATAATAGAAAACATCCATCCATTTTCTAACCACTTCTTCCAATTCAGATTTACGGAGGAGCTGCAACAGACCCAAGCAAGCGGACACCCTGGACGCCATGCCAGTCTATCACAGGGCAGACGCACGTCCAGTTTGCACAGAAGCCAATTAACCTACCACTATGTCGTTGGGCTGTGGGAGGAAACCCATGGGAGCACAGAGAGAACATACAAACTCCACACAGATAGCACCCTGGATGGAACCAGGACCCCCACGCCGCAAGGCAGCACTGACCATCCTGACCAATAGAAAATATGAATCAATTTTTACTAACTGAAAGGAGCCTTGATAAACCTGGAGTATTTTTTTGTTTGTTTCCTTGAACTGCCAACTTAGGAGTCAATTTTCTCCTGAAGGTTTCTGAGTTTGCCTTTAAGCTATCCACGCGAGACAGCAGTTTCAAAGGTGTATCCTTTAAAAATGTTGCTAGAACTTTGCTCGTTTTCATTTTGTCCGCCACAAATAGTTTTCTTTATAAAAGAGAAAGGTTCTTGAATACTGCCGTTTCGTACTATTTATCGACAGTATTACAATTACGTAACCTTACTATGCCATGACTGACTCTGCAGTGTAACAGGTAGTGTTCTAATTGAGAAGCCCTGGAAAATTAAGTGACTTTATCCAGATTGCTCCAGCACACCCAGCTGTATAAATGGGTAGCAACACCTATATGTAAAAAATATAATTAGAACCTCTGGGAGTCAGTTTGGATAAAACCATTGGTACTTTAGGAATAATATAAAGCATTAATACTTCAGTAAACTCCACTGTAGTTTACTGGGCAGTATTCCTGAAAGAATGTATGCATTTCTTTCAAAAAGAGATTTTACATCCTTCAGCCAGCACACTTGCCTACATTACATTTTGCAGATCACAATGTAAAAATGGCAGATCGGTATGCCAAAGACTCCTGGGTAGAACATACTGATGTCCCTGACGTACAGTACATCTTTTCTAACACGATGTAATGGTTAAGGATACTCTGCCATTTGAGAGGATTTTTTCTCCCAAAAAAACAACTCCAGCTACTGGATCTGCAGGAGGGTCCTCCTTCTCGAGGATATAAATGTCACACTTCCCTGGAAAAAAACAACAAGTAGTCTCAACAGTAATCAAACAATTGATCAAAAAAGGCCACTCACCTTGGTGGTCCAGCTTCTCATTACTGTTATTTAAAAACTCAACAGAGGGTTTTAAAGTGTCCACACCCAATAGATCTTGCTGCTGCTTTAGGATTTCATCCATGAGTCTTGAATTATTTCTCCTAAAGATACCTGTAAAACAAAGATAATATATAGCAGTGCAATAAGGCAGATCGTAAGGCAAGAACAACAGAATTGGAGGGTTTCTGACTGGTTCAACCAGTAAAGGCATTTGTTAGAATTCAAAGTGGTCAATGATCCATGCGTCTTGGGTCTGAGCTTGAGTCATGTCTCTATCCGACTGTGTCCAGAACTCCCCAAGAAGGAGTGTGCTACTGGATGTCCAATATAAGGCTGTGTTTCATGTAAAGTGTTAAAAGATGGGGGATCGAAGGTGGACAGGTCAGAGGAGTCTTCCCTGTGTGCCGTTGCAGGGCTTATTGTTCTCAGCTGGGATAAGGAAAACACAAAAATAAAGCCTAAAAAATGGGTGGGTATTAAAAAATATAATAATAGCGATTCTTCATTTGAAAATAAGTTTTAAATATATTCTCTCCCAATAACATTTCCTTTATAGAAAGCTGATAAAGGCCAAAGTAAGAGGATTGGCAGACTTACTAAGAACAGAACCTTACAGATGTGGCTCAACCAGTAATGGCAACTCCTTGGAACACACCTTAAACCCTCCAGTCCTTAAATCACTGTTTCAAACCTGGCTCACGCTGTCAAAAGCAATAGAAACTGGGATTGCCCAAGCGATTTTGCACAAGTGGCTGGGTTTTGCCAGAGGCAAGTCTGGGCAAGCAGCAACTTCTATGATATACTGGGCACCTGTGAGCTTGCAGTGATGTCAGAAAGATACGCTACATCTCAAATCATCACTAACTAACAGGTGCGGTGTGGTGGCTCTCTGGCTAAGGATCTGCGCCTGTGGCTAGAAGGTTGCTGGTTCGTATCCCGCGGCCGGCAGAGACCTCCTACTCCATTAGGCCCCTGAGCAAGGCCCTTAACCCCAACTGCTCCAGGGGCACCGTATAAACGACTGACCCTGTGCTCTGACCCCAAGCTTCTCTCCCTGTCTGTGTGTCTCATGGAGAGTAAGTTGGGGTATCAGAAAAGACGAAATTCTTAATACAAGAAATTGTATATGGCCAATAAAGTGATCTTATCTGTCCTGTCAAGTAGTTTTAAGCTTGCACAATTTTCCAAAAGCAAGAGATCATATAGAAACAAACAAGAAAAAAAGACAAGTTATGGAAAGAAAGTATATAAGATAAGATCACTTTATTAGCCCTATACAATTTCTTGTATTAGAAATTTGTCTTTCCGCATACCCCAACTTGCTCCGCCCCGTATAGATGGCACATTAAATTTGAAGCTGGCAAGAGTAGTAAATAGTTACTGTTAGGCTCTATTACCTAGCAGCAAAGGAAACATATCACTCTTTGAGTGTTTTCTTCATTATGGGACCATCAGTGACTGATCATGCTACATTTCAGTATTGCTGACTGTGCCATATTCACTACATTACACCACGAGTGAGAGAGTTGATTGGGCACAGGTAAATGATGTGAAGACTGAAGAAAATCAAGAAAGGCACCAATTCACCCTTGCTTATCAAGAGAACAATGTTGAAATGCCTCCGATAGGTTGGAAACTGGACTATGTCAGCTCAGATGGACTTGGTGAGCAGCGATGTGATGAATCAAGGTTTTTGATTGCCTATGTCAGTGTGGCGTAGATGTGCAGAATGATACACTGACAACTGATGGGGAGACAGATCTAAGTGTGATGGCTGGGGCAGATGTGTCAAGTCACTACAGAATTCCACTAGCAGTGATCGATTGTTGCCTATGCGCTCATCTTAATGTGCCAGCAGGACAAAGTAAGTCCTCGTGCTGCTTGTGTAACACTTGTTTTTCAAGAGGGGAATGTAACAGTTATACCATAGATGTCAATTTGCCAGACTTGATCCCCATTGAACACCAGTGTGACTCAAAAGATACACATGCTTCTCCAGACTCTGTCCCTTTCTATTGTGAAGAATGTACCACAAATGTACAGCCTGTATTGCTTCCAACAGTGATCTTCTGCACTACAAGCCTGAGACTTTCACATCACCCACCCACCTCCATTGAGGAGGTACATTAATCAGCATTAGACATTTTACCTAGGTCTTGTCAATGAGCACATGTGCTACAAAAACATATTTGTGTTTTCCTGATAACTTTGTGAATTTGGTACCCTTAAGAGTAATATGTTTATTATTTTCTTGAGTTTCAATATAGTAACAAAGAATCTTATATCATATCAGAATCTTAAATGTTATCAGATCATTACCAGAATGGCAAAAAGATGATTCCCAAAAGGAAAAAAAAAAAAATGTCAATGTCTCTTCTTGGTGGACTTTAAATACGTTTAATGTTCCACTTTTCACTTCTTTTTAAGACATACGAACATTTGTGACTCAAATGTTCGTCTTTTCTGTATAGAACAATTCAGCACATTGTATAGGACATGCAGTTTTGGGGTTGAAATATGGCTTCAGTTCAAAATAAACTCTTTCATTTTGCAGTAGGATGTTTTTATGTTGGCTCTTCTGGTCAGCTTAGAATCTCAGGTTTGGAGCTAAAACATGAAAGCTGACACTGTGACAGTGTGATAGAAAAGTTAGAAGGGTTACTTAACTATGCTTGCAAAATACTTCCTGTGTAATATACTTCTGAACTGGAGGTCTTTAATTTTCTACATTTAAAAATCAAGATATTATAACTATCACTACACCTCAGTTTAATGTCCTTTTGGGGCAGCGTTGTGTTGTCACACCAGTATACCAGTATCAACTTGTGTAGTTCAAATCCATAGGACAATGCAATTATTGACAAGTATCACTGCACCTAGTAATAACGTTTTGTTTGTTGTAAAATATTTACTGTTTACTCTAAAACATACAAAGCTTCAGCTAGCCTCCTGCAGTGAGATTAGTTTAGAAACATGGGAAATGAAAAATGACTCAGAATGACATGATCAGCTGATTGAAAGTCTCAGATTCAATGATGAGTTTCTGTCATTTGACAAAATCACATGACTTTCAGGCCTAGGAGATTGTGATTTGTTTCAGGTCTTTCCAGGGTCATTTGTAATGGTTTCAGGTTTCCATTACACTACCAGACTGAATTTTCTGTATAATCCACTGCTCTCCCATGGTGCTTACACCAATTCACAGGCCCATTATATCAACTGCTGAGAGGAAATGCTACTTCTGTGGAAGTTTGAAGAGTAAAACCCTGGGAGTTACTGTAAATACTGCTAAAAATACTACACCTAGACAAGTTAGTTTCTACATCAGACATTTTTCACTTTTCATTTTCTACAGATTATCCCAAGCAAACAACTTCTTTTGTTCTTCTTCCAGATGATAAATTCTCAAAACAGAGGACTCAAGCAGAACTTCTGGACAACAAAGGAAAAAAAACCTTTTGTCTCTAGGTCTCTACTCAGTGGCAAACATTTCTAAACCAGAAAGGAGGATATATTAGGTAATGAAAGACCATGGAAAGAATGGAACAATGGTAAGAAACTGAAGTAGAATCATTTTCTTCATGCATACACGTTAACAATTATTACACGATTTTAACGTGTAAAATCAGTCAAAAGATTTAAGTCCCATTGAATATATGTGGGATGAAGTGGGACAACATGTAACATCTAGAGCTCAGAGACCAATGAACAGGAACATGCTTGTACAACCTGTGTGACAGGAATTGGACAGCATCTTTAACCTAGTGCAAAGCATGGGTCTCTGATGTACAGCTTGTACTGCATTCTGCAGTGACCATAAAACCTGTGAGCCTAAGACTTTCACTGTAAACCCATATACATCAACTATTGATACCATAGTTACAGAACATAATGCATGTACATGTATGCATGTTTCTTTTCAACTTTATGAATGTGTTGCAGTTAGAAGTGATGTTTCTTTTGATATGCAGGGTAAATAAGTATTGAAGTAGTTGAAAATCTTGGCTAACACTCGTGTCTGTTACCCTTCTTTGAAATGTTCTCTGAAACGTACTGAATGAATCGATTGTATTTTAAGACTTGTGTCTTAAAAAATGTATGTGTCAAGAACAGTTGACACTATATTTCCAACAAGATGTCATCAGAAACTTTTTGTGTAGAACAGAGATACAGTATAAATACAGAACCTGTTAATATTGGAGCAGAACAAAACCTGAAAGTGGATGTAAAAGCAGTGATCGAGAAACACTAACGCTATTGCATCATTTAAGCTTCTTTAGTATTGTTTTAATTCTGTACTCCTAAAATCAAACCACTCAAACTGAAACACTACAATTTTTAAAAAGGTGCACCTGCAAGCCATAACCTCTGTGTCTTGTTCAACCAGGAATCGCTAGTCGTGCCAGGTATCGATTACAAACCAAAACCTATAAACTACAAAACCTCGAGGAGCTTTGATTCCTAATTATGCAACTGATATGTGAACATTTCAAAGCTACACTCCTCAAAATATATAGAGGTCCACAACAACCGTCATCACAGTAGTGATAAATGAGGATCTTTTGAATTCATTGCCAAGATGTTCGAGCCCAAAGCTGCTTACGAGCTGGTTTGTACATTCGTATAAGACTAAAACCCAGTTATCATTGTGTTTTTTTCAGTATGATACAAAGTTAGTTCCGAAAACCAGCTCCAGTGGAGTAGAGCGCCGAAGCACGGGTAAGGAAATCGGGATTTTACTTCCTGATTCAAATACATCCTGGAAGAACTGCAAAACACATCATTTCATCTGCTGTTTTGCTTGACGGTGTCCTACCTTGATTATCGTAGACGCTGACATAAGAGATGCCTACCGCCATGCACCAAACCACCAGGTTGGCGATGTCTGTATAGCGAGGCTCCTCTTCTGCGATCAATAAACCTACGTGCAGCGGGAGCTTCTCCAGAGACTTCCCGTCCGCTCGCCAGCGAACCCGCAGGCTGCTCCTCTTGCCGGTCCCGGCTACCGGCTTCTTGTTCTCGTGGATGTGGTTCTGGAATCCGAATACTGCCGGCACTAGGACCGCTGCCACTGCCCGCTTCCACAGCCGCCAGTTCCAGTTCCAAATTCGGATTCGGAACCAGCTGAGAAGCGTTCGCTGGAGGTGGAGAAGGGCGTGCAGCACTCTCCACACAAACTCGTACACTACTGCCATTGTACTATCTTTCGTAAATGTTCCAGGGACCTGTTTGTGCCTCAAGAAATCACACCTTGCTGCATTCCAATTCTTAAAGTGACAGACGCACATAAATCTACTCGGGGGATGCCATGTAATTCACTGCCAACACCTCAGCTCGCCGGCTGCCATCTTTCACACTTTTCACCTTTCAACTCTGAACCCGCAATATTACATGGAGCGCAGCGATAGGATCCTGCGTCTGTTACGTAATAGAGGAGCTGGGGGTGGAAAAGAAACCTGTGAAGTTTGTCAAGTATCGCCACCTATAGGAAGCAGTGGACAGCTGAGACCCTGTTAGCACAGAATAACGATTACGGATCAGAAAAGCCGAGAGAAAAAATGATTTTAGGCAAAATATAGTTTTCTGATGGTCTCAAATCAAACAGTTAATAGATAAATCAATAAAATTGGCATTACATTCTTGTCGAAAATTAACTGTTGTGACCTTGGCAAAATTAGATTTCTTCACGATCTGTAATGGTTCAGCAATCTCAAATACGATTAATGTAGTCGCATTTATAAACATAGATGTGTATTCATGTTCCCATGAAAGCAGTAGCAATGTCATTCTTTTTTATCGCTTTAAGAAAGAAGTCTTACAACACACCTGAACAGACAAGGTTGTGCATAAACTCTTGATACTTATCTGTGTCCTGAAAACTCCATCTGGTGTTTTTAAAGAAATCATTTAAATTGGCTGTTTCTTCTGAATTTTCCAAAGGCCGTGGATTTACCCCTTGAAGCTGAGTGTCAAGATGTCTGTGTATTTTTAGCGAAGCCGTAAAACATCTGCAGTGACCCAGGATTTATGACTTATAGTTCTCAATTGGTAAAGACATGGAAACAGTGGTAATGTAGACCAATTACATGAGAAACGGATTCAAAGTCATAAAGAGCTCAGAGTGGAATAAAAAAAAACAATAAACGGCTACCTTGAACTTTTCTTTGTACGGAAGCACCAAGGTATTATGATCCACACAAGTGAAAAGCGACCTTCAAGGACAACCAGTTTGCAGCTGAAAGTGGTATTAATGGACCAGTAGGTGACACTTTTCCTTCTGAACCAGAATTTGGAAACCAGTGCTATACTTTAGATGAGAAATTAAACCAATAACCTGGTTATATGTTCATTAAAGATCCCATGGCACTTTTCCAAAGAATATGGGTGTGTTGACCCCTGTCAGTCTGGCCTTCCTAAAGTTTCCCCTTCATGGAAGCAATTTCTCACTTCTCCAGCTTAATTGCTGTCGTAAATTGTCAGGCATCAGGTCAGTGCTTTTGCTTTATTGGTGGATTGATTCCTGAATGTAAATTCCTTTTGTATCCTCTGGGAATAGAGATAAATGAGTCATCATATTGCACAGGACATTAGTGCTATAGGAAGATCTGAGAAATGTCATGAAGCTTTTGTAGTTCTTTATCTGTTAGGCTACTTGGGGGGCAGGGAGTACTTTTATATCAACAGGAGTTCAAACACAAACAACAAGTGTTTCACAAGAGAATCGTTGTGCAAATAGTGTTGAGCATGCAAATTGCGAAAGTAATTTCAAACATACCTCAATTGAAAGCTATAGTAATAGCCCACACTATTAAATTAGTAACTGGGAAAGGGCACAACAGTATCCAACTGAAATGACAGGCATAGAAATGACTGTATTCCTTTATATATAATAATATATGAAGCTGAAAGGCATGCTAAATAAAAGGCAAATGCTATCAAGACAAAATAGAGTACAGGTAGAAGTATCATTGGGATTTAATTTAGCATTACATCTGTGAAGGCTTTCAAAGGCAGAGTTAAATATTTTTGTCTCCTTTCACAAAAAAGAAAAAAGTGATAGCAATAATGGGACCGTCATACTCTTTACTGAAATAATTAGTTTGGTTTACTAAAATACATCAACATTAAAAAAAAAACAGTCAGGATTACTCTGTATCATAATCGTAGTATTCCTCTATCTCTGTCTGCTCAGGAAGCGCTGTCCTAGCTGTACTCTTGCTTTTTCTTTCTTGGGGGTCTTGCGCTGTGCCTCTGATGTGCTCTTCACATTTGTCCTGAGCCCGGAGGTGGTCTCGCCAGCTGTCCCCTTGTGCCTGGAGGGGGTCGGTGCAGAACTCAGTGTGGATTTCCACCTGCCGAGCCAGCAACCTCCTTTTGACTCTCAGGAGCTCACAGCTGCAGTTCCAGGGGTTTCCATCTAGGTAGACCTTCCTCAGTCGCGGGAGCATCTCCAGAGCCATGGCGTTCAGGCTGGACAGCTTGTTGTTCCTCAGGTTCAAAACCTGGAGCCTCTTGAGACTTTTCAGTTCTTGTTCTTGGATAACTGCAATGTGGTTTCCCTTCAAATCCAGTCGAATGAGTGTTTCCGGGAGTCTGGAGACAAGGAAAAAAAATAAACAAGGTTTGTTAAAGACAGACATGCTAGATTTTTGTTAACTTGCTTTTTGTTAACTACTAAAAAATCAATACTCATCTGTCAGAGCATATGTCTTACAGTTTTTAGACTAATAAGGAGCAGGTTGCAGCTTTGTATTTTACCTTCATCAGTCACGTTCTGCACAGATTAAGTTATTATTACTTCATATACAGCTCCAGTTTGAATATTAACCTGATAAATTCATGGCACAATTTCACACTACAATATACGTCATAGAAAATGCTGCAAAAAAGTAAGAATAGAATTAATATTCTATGTTTACACTTGTGTCCTTTTTCTATGTTTACAATGTCTCAGTAAAAAGGCATTCATTTATTGAGTCAGTTTAATGAAGAATTACTGTCTGAACATTCACAAGGAGATTTTAAGAAAACCTTGACATCTTTGTAGATTAATGACAAATTACTTGTCTATACAGTCCTGAAAACCTTGCACATAACTAGACAAATCAGCCTTATCAGCACAATGCTTGTACCCTTCTGGAATGGCTGAGAGAAAGTTCTGTTCCAAAGCCAGGCTTGTTAAGCGCAGGCAGTTCTTCAGGGCTGCTGCCTCGAAGTGGTGAATGAGGTTGTTTTCCAGAAACAGGTGTTTCAGTTGGTTCATTCCTGAAAGCTCTTGCTGGGTAACTTCCCGAATCAAGTTTTGGCGGCAGTCCAGCTTTTCTAGTTTAGCTGTCAACCTGCTCGGCAGCAGCCTCATATGGTTGCCAGAGAGCTCAATCATGGTAAGGTTTGGCAGACGGAGGCTGCCGTCAATGGAAACTAGCTTGTTATGTGCCACTGACAAAACTGAAAGATGTTTCAAGTGGCCCATTTCCCGACTCCTCAGTGCCCGTATTTGATTCAAATCTAAATTCAGGGACCCGAGTGTCTGAGGGAGATCCTGTGGAACTTTCACAAGGTGATTTCCAGAAAGACTTAACATTTTAAGGGATTGTAAAGATGCAAAAAAGTTTGCCGGTAAAGAGGGAATCTTGTTATTCGCAATGCTTAACTGACGGAGCTGAGGTAGTTTAGGGGAACCCATTAAAGATTCAATTTGATTGCCATCTAGATAGAGACTTTCGAGTTTTAACAGAGAGGTAAATGTGTTCCCTCGAAGGCTGGATATCAGGTTGTTTTGAAGGTCAAGAACGCGCAGGTTTCTCAAACCATCAACAGCTGACTCCTGCAGGTGCTGTATCCTGTTATTTCCCAGTTTGAGGATTTCCAGGCTATGGGGGAGTCCACGAGGCATGTGCTTTAACTTGTTCTTCAGAAGCTCCAGTGTTTTCAGGTGGCTTTGAGACTTGAAAGTGTTCACTTCTATCGATTCTATTCCACAAGATGACAGAACAATTTCTTCAAGTTGTGTCAGTCCAGTAAAATCACATCTCTGAAAAAGTATATAAAAACATTGTATATCTCAGTGATTTCGGCTTAATACCTACATTAAGTCAGTTGCCTAAGACAAAAATTCAGAACAGCTCTATGAATAAATGAATATACTGACATAAAATATTGGATTTAAATCTTGATGAAGGCACACATACCAACGATACCAAACATCTGACATTTGATATGAATGGTCATGACTTGTGATAGACACATCTTCAAGCCTAGGAATGGCAGACTACTTAGGTTCAGGGCTTTATCATACAAAATGTCTCCTCTCCTTTTTGACACTTCAAAATGGTTTATTAAGAGTTTGTGGTGTGTATTTCAAACCACTGATCATGCTAGACAATTTTTTTCTTGTTGATTGTTTTCAGTTGCAGGTGTGTCAGTGGAAAATATATCATTCATTACACACATACCTAAATTAACGGGGAATTGTAATTTAAATTTCTTTACTGAGTGGTGGTGAATTGTAGTGCCATCATTCTAAAGTAGTAAGATCCTCACTCCTTGTATAGTTTTAGTATAGGACACTTAAGTTCATGAGCAATAAAAATTGATTTTGTGGTTTTATGGACAATTAGGGATGGGACTTTTATATTAATTTTCAGATCATTGAAACCACTGAATAATTGTCTTCAAAGTATCATTCTTTCATAAAACTTAATTGAGAAAAAAATTGATATTTTTATATTGCATTTTAAAAGATGAAAGAAAGAAAATGCCATTATTCTGATACAGTATGTAATAAATGATTCAAAGCATGCCTCATGACTTCCTATCTTTTTGGACATAATGATGAACTGCTACTGTGAGCTACATGCATGATTAATGGATATTAATTTAAGAAAATAACTAATTGAACATACAGCCTACAGAATAACTACAGGACATAAATTGATTTGAGTTTATTATTGTTCAGATGTCACAAACCTTTCATTTATCAGTTAATAGAAAGCCTTCACAAATATGTTGTAGATTGAAATTAATTATACAGGTTCACAGAAAATATAGAAGTAATTTAAAATCTGGAGGATGATGGTTTAACGATAATTCATCAGGAATATGTGTTTTTCCTAAAATATCAATATAATAATTTAATCTTCACAAATATGTAGATTATGTGTGTGAAAATAATCATACATATTTAATCTATAGCTGCTGTATATCCTAGTACCATAATCACACACACAAACTTCTTTTTATGTGGTAGGTTGTATTTAAACTTTGATTTTAGAAACTTTTCTAAATCTACATAAATATCATGAAAATTTTACCATCCAAAGAGATTCTGTTTGCTCAAGGATACACAGACAAGAAAACAGACAGGAACAGAATATATTCAAGTAGGTAGCTGCGTCAGCATGCGTAGGCTGCAAAGGAACAGGTAACGAGTTTATATTTCTTTTCAGCATGGAATAAACTTGTTCCTTTGCAGGAACAGAATATGATTCACAGATATGTTTAACTTTTAAATGGACTCCATATTTAACTATTTATACATACATCCTTTATAACCCACCTTTGTACATAGAATATAAATGCTTATTTAATCTACACAAAAGCAGCGAACAGTTCGAAATACTGTATTTGTTTAAATTCCAAGGCACAAACCACTTAAACCTTTTTCTCTATTGCTAAGGGAAGTCTTAAGTCTTCTCAGAAACCTCCTATAAATACTGGTACAAGTGTAAACTCCCCATAGTGCAAATCTCTGAAGGAAGTTTATATCTCTGGTCGGCTTGTTTAGCTTTGCTCTTACCTTTAAATCCTTAATGTGGTTGTATCCTAGATTCAGTTTCCTTGTATCTTTTGCAGTCCCAGACGGTACAGCATGTACCCTGTAGCACTGTATCGACTTTTCGTTTTCACAAATGCAATTCTTTGGACATCCATTGTCATTTAGGCAGTAGCAGAGATGCAACAAGATGCAGATGGAAATTAAAATAAACTGCATGCTGAAAATACAACTAGGGAAGTCACTTTGGTCCAGAGACAGCACTCTCTGTAACCTTCGATCTCTTGTGGGGCTTATATAGCAGGACATCCTAAAACCTAATGCTGGTAACAGAGTGTTTTCTCAAGCCTATTTGGAACAATACTACAGATTTTTATCTTGGTTAAAAAACACCACTTGACACTAACAAGGAACTGACCTAAACAGTAATAGATTGGACCTCTGTTTGTAGACGTGAGAAACTTGCTGATAAACAATTTATTGCCCTTGCTGGTGAGTGCGTGCAATTTCCTTTGCTTTATCCAATTCCTTCCTGGGTGCTTTTTTCAATTTAAATAATAAAGCACTCCATTGAAAGTGTCAGTGGATTTTTCACTTTTAAAATTTTATAAGATCTGCTAAATCCTCCTTGGCTCCTTAAGGGAAAAAATGCCAGAGATTAATTAGCTGTCAGTCTTTTAATTGTGTCTGTGTTGTCATTTGATAACACTTGTTGCCACAGGTGTCCTTGGCTCCCAGTGTGCCTGTTACTCAGGCTTTATCACAAAGAGGGTCACCCAGAGGAAATACTTTTGAAAGAACAGCCCATGTGAACTGAGGTTGCTGAATAGGGGTCACAGAACCCTGAGGATTGCTTCATTTGTGGAGCAATAACACCACAGAGATATGTGACCCTCCCAAATAATATGCGATCAAGCCAAGAGATTAAAAGATTCCATCCTTTAAAAGCAAGAGGCACTAAAACACAGATCCTACTCTTAGCTTCTGTATCTGCAGGAATGTGGGATATTTATAATTCATCTGAGAGGGTGTCCTGCTGTGTTGAGGTATAAAACATTTTGCTCCCTGTGATAGCTTGGAGATAATGAATATAAAAATATCTTATGTGAGAACAAATAGTTCAATTGTTTTTGTGAGTGCTATAATGGTGAAGTTCAGTATGTTTTCTCATTTATTATGTTTCAGGTAAAAATAAGAACAGAAACAGCTTGAACATTGTGCCTGGCAACTTTCAGCAATACTTAGAACAAAACGTTTTATTTCTCCATTGTAATAATCATTTCTACTTCTCTCTTGGCCTTGCAGTTCATCATATTAGTGTCCTTAAACTGGATCCTGTTCATTTTTTAAACTGTTAACAAAAGTATTTTTTCCCCCAAAATATTTTTCTTAATTTGATTACTAACGCAATTTGGGGTGTAACTTTGATTTACTTACTTCTGGCATTAACCTGTTCAATTTTTTTAGATAGATATTTTTTAATCGTTGTCATCCATTCTCCAATCTTTCATTATTTACCCTGTTGCACTCTGGATCTCTCAAATTCCCTTTCATTTCTTTAAAGTCAGTTTTGCTGAAAGTATGTATATTTTTAAAACTCTTTTGGACTGTACCTACTGTACACAGTTTTAAAAATGTGAATAGCACAACACGTTTTCTCCGTGAATCTGTTCCCTATGTTTTATTTATTCTTTGTCAATGTTTTTTTATCTTCTACTTTAAAATGTTTTTGTGTATCTGGAATATGTGAGTGCAATACAATTTAACCAGCATTTTGTTTTTACTCCTGGGGTGCTTTATAAATATCTTACTTGGCCAGAGGGTTAGATGCATGCAGTGGTTTTAAAATTGTTATGCCCCAAAGATTCAAAATCCAAAGTCAAATCGGCAGTTTCACAAAATAACAAAACCTATTCAGCACGACACCTTTTTTATGCTGAAGAAATATTTGGTAAACGATGTAGGGGACTCGTATTTCAGGATCACTCGGTTTATAGGGTGACACTTTTATTTAAAACAATGGATTAATCTTTATCTTAGTGAGATTAGTTCTCATTATACATTACACATGGCACACGGCGTGGAGGTTAGGCTCACGACTTGCGTGTCCCGAGTTTGATTCCGGGCTGCGGTGCCTTTCTGTATGCCTCTTTCCAGGTGCTCCAGTTTCCTCACGCCTTCAGGAACATGCTTACTAGGTCTTCTGGTGTCAGGAAATTGTCCCCGTGTGTGTGCTCTGACGGATGGACACTTCGTAGAGGATGTAGCGCTGCCATGCACTCTACGTCCGGGATAGTCTCCGGGTTGCCGTGATCTATTTAAAGGATTTCTGTAAGCGGCTTTTTGATAATTTAGTATTGCACTGCATTTTTTCCCGTCGGTATGCAGGTCTTAATGAGCTTGCTTGAGTTACCGGTTCTTCAAACAGCCAGCAGATGGCCATAAAATGTGCTTATAATTGCTTACCTATTAAAAGCTATTGAATAGTAGTCAGTTGATATAAAAATAATCAAATTAATTCAATTAATAAAAAAATAATAAATGAATCAAATATAAAAAATAAAAAATCACCGATATATCAAGGCATTCTCGCATAACTTTTAATCACACTTTTGCAGATATACGTTTTGACCACTTCTGTAAGATCGGGAGTGAGATGATTTAATTAGTATCGTTTTCTTTTTCGTTTTTAAGAAGAATATTAGCCATCGGAGAAATAATTATTTTATTGTGTAATGGTTTTGTTTATATGACATGAAGTAAACATTTTGGGTATAATTCCATGATAAAACAGCTGATCACACGTGAAGAAATGAGTTTAGACAGATTCCCAAAACGTGATTTTCAGCGTGCTTTTTTCAAACACAGCACAGCTCCAGGTAAAATTAAATGGAGGCAATATGTTTTGAGACTGGGTAAATCACGGTTGTTAGATCTGTAAGTAAAACTCCCTCAGGTCTGCGTATCCTGTTTTGAGGCTCTAAATCGATTATCTCTTTACTCTCTTGCTTTTTCTTGACGCAGGTCCAGCTGTGTGGCAGGCAATGATAGTCAATCACAGACTCGCAACCAATCCGCACTTCGGATTTCCTGGTCCGCAGAAGCCGGACGGTACGGTAGAAAACAGGGTTGGCTCAGTCGACAGAGCGTGGTGTAGGATATTAATATTTTATTTGTAATAAATAGATACAAAAATAAACTAGAAAAGTGATTAATTTATTATCGAAAAGGTGCTGCCTAGAATTGACAAGTAGTAATTCGTCGCTTGCAGTATCTGTGATGTCTGCGACGGCCGGCGGTGTCTCACCAGCCCCTCAGGGCTCGGCTCTCAGTGGTCCCGGTTCGGGAATGTCAATGTTCCGATGGTTGGAGGTCCTGGAGAAGGAATTTGACAAGGCTTTTGTGGATGTGGATCTGCTCCTCGGAGAGATCGACCCCGATCAGGCTGACATCACCTATGAGGGCCGTCAGAAAATGACCACTCTGAGTTCCTGCTTCGCTCAGCTGTGCCACAAGGCTCAGACCATCTTCCAGTTGAACCACAAACTGGAGGTAAGCACTCGGACACAGAGCATGTTAAAAGTGCCCGACGTCAGACGAGACCTGTACGGCGATTTATTGATTAGGGAACATGGCGTAGCTTTGCAAGTTAAGTCACATTCGCAGTGCCGTGAAACCCAAGAAGTATGCTTTATTTTAAAGTTCGTTTCTGTACTTGTATGTCAGTTGTGTTTGCCTAAAAACATCGCTCTGAAAACACAGACAGAAGAGAAGATAATTTAAACCATTAGCTAAAGATTTAGCACAAATTTGTCTTACTGAACATGGAATTTATACCTAGCTGTTCAGAGGAATGAACTTATGTTCATTGTGTGTTTTGGTATCTTTAGCGTTTCTTTGAGGTGTCACCAGAAGCTTTAGTTACTGATGTTAGAATTATGCAAGAGGGATAATCAGATGTATTTTAACCTCAAATACTTTAAAACATTTATTTTAAACCAAACTAGTCTTTGCTTTCTCTTTATCTCAAGTACTTACTGTAGGCTAAGACTAGAATAGAGTTAATAACATTTTTACCTGGCGTTTGGCAAAACCTCATAACATGTTTTAGTATGTTTTTTTTCTTCTGATTTGTTATCATATTTGTATAACACATTGGCTTTTAACTTTATAAGGTCACGTGAAGGACCACATTTGAAATTGTGAAATAGACGTATAATATCCACTTCCTTGATGTGTTTTGTTGGATTTTGAGTTTAGGGGTTACCCCAGTCTTGTGGAGTAAAACTCAGTAAACATGAGTTGTAATTGTACTGTGCTGTACTTCAGTTATATGGTAAGGTTTACAGGCTGGTGGTATCTGAGAAGAAATCGTCCAGTTCTGCTAGTGTGCAACAAAAGGCACAAGACAACTCTTTTGTAGATGACAAAGAAGCTTTAGAGCAAACTAGTAGAAATCAATTTCTTCATAAATCTTATTTAAGGTATCGTAATTGTAATGCTTAAAACTCAAAAATATGGAGTTAAAGATTTTAAATAATTTGTGCCCTATCAAGCATTTTCTTGTTTCTGGAAAAAAGTAACATTTATGTTAAATGTAAAATACAGGATCTTCTTCACACTTGTTAATTCCCTTTTGAGTGAGTGGCAATTCAATTATCTGTCATGTAACACTTGTCTTCTATTTTAACTGTACTGTGTGCTGTGCTAGTGGTTTTCTAATCCATCACCAAATGATTTTATAAAAGCAAGCTCTTCTACCATTGGATTAACTGGTGTGTCTCATTTTATACTTAAAAGAATGGATAGTACCCAGGCTAGAATGTGAATGGTTTGTAAGGCCTGATCTTTGAGTAAACTGGCTACATTATATACATTACAGAAGTCAATGTTTTGTGGTGTGTGTGAAGGAATATATATGCACAGTTAGAATGAAACTAAAGTTTAAGAAGGTATAATTTGTAAGGTACATAATGTAAAAATGTTTTATTATTTGTGCCTTTACAGATGCATAAACGTGATACTGAATTGTTTTGGGGGGTTTAATAAGGCATCAATAATATGCTGTAGTAGGAGAGGCAATAACTTCACTGTTGACAGTAAGGTTGTTTTGTACGGAAAAGTTAAAGAGAAGAAATAGTCACTACCCATGTTTGGCATGCTTCATCAACTGAATTTCCTAAAAATAAAACCTTAAAATGGAGTTATATGAAGTTACAATTTCAGTTGAGAATATATTTTAATGAACTGTAGAGCGACTGGGGATTTTACCTTCTTAAAAATCTTTTAAGTAGAAATAATGAAGATCATCACATACAGTGCCTTGCAAAGTGGTTCCTCCCTACTAAGAGATGGAAACAGTGCTAAGGGTGGTTCCATCAAATACGTCTATGCTAGTTTTTGATTCTTCTTTGCAGGTTTTCTGTCATTTAACATTTTGTACCGATAAAAGTATCTAGTTTAAGCACTCAAGTTTTGATTGAAAATACTCACTTTAAAAAATGTGTCTGCATCATTTGTAATTCAACAAAATGAGACATAACTGTAAGGGAAAATATGCTTTTGCAGGGCACTTCGTCTTTATCAGAAGCAGTATTTTTTCATATCAGATTTTTCTGTAAATGACTGCCGCAGCCGAGGAAAAAAATAAGCTCTGGTTAAAAGACATGTCACACTACTGGGCAGTGTATATGACTACTTAGCAAAACATTTTAGCTGATTCCTAGAGAAACCCAAAAAATTCACAAGCAGACAGAAATGCTTACTGCCACTTAGTCTGTCCAGAGCCTTTCCAGGAGCACTGTTCCTCTGCATGATATTTTAGACACATCTCATACTGAAAAGGTTGTGTTGTAAGCAGCACCTGTAGGTTATGGAGTTCAAAGCTACATTATACAGTCCCGGCATTCCTCAAACTCACTGAACATAGTAGTTTTCTGAAAGGTCAGAAATGAGGCCATCTATGCAGACAGATCAGTGAGAGTGCTAACTATTGGTTTCTAATAACAGCACCTTAGTCTCCAAAGACAGCCAGAATGCAAGCAGCTAAGTATACCGTGACCAAGAATAATTTTAAGTCAACCACATCTCTGAAACTGCATTATTTACCTGTTGATGGTGACTCAGTACACTCTGTCTGTACCCAGACTGGTCTTGTGGCCAGGTAGGTTCTCCTGGCACTCAATCACTGCTGTACTACAGTTGGTAGCCGCAAGAAAGGCAGGTTAAAAAAAGCAACATGTACTCAGAGGTGTTACTGCATCGTTACCTTCATATCTTCTCAAAGGTGATGTAATCTTAGCCAAGCCCATTACTTCATCTGAGTAAAAATATATTTTTTATAGAATTTAAAGCCTAAATTGAATTTTACCATGAAAGAAATTAAGGAATAAAATATTGTAGTTCAGGTGGACACCCGAGGAAGGCTCCACAGCCGAAACGTTGTGTTTTCTTTCTTCTCTTTTCCGCATGGAATAAACCTATTACTTGTTCCCTATAAAATATTGTGACTGACATGTTTCAACCCAGACTATAATGCTATTTATTATGTGTTGAATCCCCTATGTAGTTTTTGGAGCCTGCAATTACAGATAGAAGTATTAAAGTCTAAAGTGTTGCTCTTAATCCCTTAACTGTGCTCGTCCTTACTATTGCTGAGTATGACTGCAGTGCTGACAGTCTACATCAGTTCAGACTAACCTTTTATCTGGACATTCTTGATTATCAGTATCACTTAAGTTCCAGAAATCTTTTGCTTTTTTAGAAAAAGAAGTGGAACTAGTTGTATCCTAGATTCAGTTTGCTTGTATCTTTTGCAGTCCCAGACGGTACAGCATGTACCCTGTAGCACTGTATCGACTTTTCGTTTTCACAAATGCAATTCTTTGGACATCCATTGTCCAAAGACAATGTGTTTAGTATTGTTCCAGATGCAAGTTTATTATTGGATTGTTTTTTTTTGTTGTTGTTGAAAGGCTTCGAAAGGTATTTGTACAGTACTGTATGAGGGTGGGTGTGTCAAACACTCTCCTTGCTTATAGACATAATGACATAATGGTTCATGCTGATATGACAGCTGCTGCTTTTCTGTGCTGTTGACGTCACAGTATTGCTGTGGTTGGTCTGACCGGCAGTGCCAGAATTCACAGCAGCAAGAGGGCTATAATGAGGGTAAACAAAGAAGTCAGCTTGTATTTTAAAAGTCAGAATTTCTTGTTTAGTTCATTTGTGGTCACATTCCACCTCCGTCAGTTAAGAGCAAAAGTAGCTTCTGTGAGACTAAAGGTATGCAGTTTAATCACTAGTGCTTTGTTATTTCTCCATATTCTTAAGTTTGCCCATGTTGTATGTCATAACGCGTTGCCAGATTTATTATGCTGCATGTTTAAATGAACACATGATGCAGGTTTTCCAATTGATGATCACAGAATGCGTATGTAACATCAAAAAGTGTTTCTTATGGAAGCATTGATTTCATAATTTACAATATTAGAGTTTTTTTCTTTAATGTTAACCTATGGGGGATTTTAATTTTCCTAAAATAAACTGAGATATACTGTCAGGAATAGCAGTGACTTAAAATGAAATGGTAGGAATAGGAGATTGCTTCCTTCCTCTGTTTGTCACAATACTTATGATTGAGAATGCCTGTATTGATGTGGTGTTATTGAAAAATCAAGACAGAGTGAGGTAAACAGATCGAGGAACCACTAGGGAGCTTTAATCATAATGTTGTATACATGGCAGTATCCTTAGAATCATTAAATGTAGAATACAAAGCAAAGGTTTACAACTTTAGGAAAGCAGACTAAAATATCCTAAGAGTATTGAGTATGATTTTGGTTTCCACAGTACAAAAACGATATTGCTGATCTGGAAACAGTCAGTGACTAGACAGCCCACATTCCTGGGCTCACTGGAATCTCCTAAACTGACTGACTAAGTTAACCTAAGTTAACCTTTTTAGTCTTGAACAGAGAAGACTGAGGGAATCCGATAGTAGAATAACATACTTTCACTTAACCATTGCAGGTCATTCCTGTATGAAAATACTCAAAGAGCAGTGATTTTGCCCACTAATGTGTTCATTTCAAAATGACCAATCAGAAACTACGAAAATAAGCAGTATTTATCACTGTTTAGGGTTATTAGGTTTCACTAAAAATGAGAACTGAAACAAGAAGTTTTCAGTAGAAAAGCCTAATCATACATTTTTTTCATATATTGTAGCAGAACTTTTCAACCCTTTCTGACTCAAGGACCCATTTTGAAATACTCCTGCACAGAGAGGACCAACAAATTAAATATAAAATCAGTCTACAACTATTAGAAATAGTAAAATATCAAAAATGGAATTAGGTCAACAGATCTACTGTGCACTATTAGACTGCAACTGGGTACACTAATAATAATTCCTTGTACTCGATATAGCGATTTTCTAGACACTCCATTTAAAGCACTTTACAGATAATGGGGACTGCCCTCCACCACCACCAATGTGCAGCTCTACCTGGATGATGCGACTGCAGCCATAGTGCACCAGTACACTCGCCACACATCAGCTGTCAGTGGGGAGGAGAGCAGAGTGATGAAGCCAATTCACAGAATTCATCGGAGGCTATGACCGAAAAAGGCCAGGGGAAAATCTGGTCTAGAGTTAAGGTGGAGAACCTGTGGCCCGTCACTTAATTCATCTAGCCTGCGGGGTGGATTTATAAAAATTATTAGGCAAAGAACATTTTCAGTAAAGTAGTGACGTGTCGTTTGTTGATGGTGGAGTGAAGGGTAGTGTTGGCTTGAGAACCACAGTCTCGTGTTTGAATCTGGTTCATGTGACGTATCGTGTCCCACGGTCTGTACGGCACGATGCCTGTGTCTCAACGTTCATTTCCAGCTGTTATGTTCTAATGTTGTAGTTTGTGTGATACAATAAATGTTGCAACTGTGGCTTAATGTCACAGTGCTGTTCACTTTTTTTAATTCAATTTCTTAGAAAAGCAAAGACAGTCGGATACGTACCTAGCATTGCTATTATGTTTGTTCTCCTTGTGTATGTGAACGGGCCTCCGTGTGCTAATTTCTCAGATTCCTGTATTGTATTTTGTATTCCATAGTCTTTTATTTTTCCTCTCCGGTCTCCACTGATGACAAATAGAAATACAGTTACTTGTCTAAACTGACATCACCATGGAAACAGAAAGGGAAGGGGCAGGAAAGCATGTTTACATGGGTTATGCTGTGTCCTTTAGTGAGTGCGGTGGTCTGTATCATCTTTATATTTCTTAAAAAAAACATATTTAAATTAAAATCCAGCTCCGGGACTGCATCCTTTCAGTGGGGTAATCCACTGCCCAAAGTGAAGAGAGAGGGGATTGGCGTGACGATACACAGCAGAACTGATACGGATGCAGCCATTTCCCAGAAGAATTTGCTACACAAGAGCATCTTGCTCTCATCAGATTTTCCGTTAGAAGTTGATAATGTGTTTTAATGCTTATACCTGAATTGAAACTATTTTAATTTAATGGGAATATTCCGATACTTATTAGAACTCTCCATCTGATTTCACCAAAAATAATAAAATACTAATCTGGAGTGGTTTCATGAAACTTCTCCAACTACCAACTACAACTTTTATCAAAAGATGAAACAATGTGTTTTTATGTTTAGTTTTGTTTTCTTTCTGAAAACTAAAATTGTTTATTAATTGTTTTGGTGTGGGTTTGTCTTTACACCTTTACACCTTAAAATTCAATAATAAGCCTTTTTTTTGGTAAAAAGTCATTTTCATTAACTATTAACTAGTTTTAGAATCTTCCATTATTAGTGAAGTTGGGCTACAAGCCATTGACCACATTAGGAATAGCTACTGATCAGAAAAGTACAATTCTGGTGTGGTGATACAGTAAGGGATAAGATTAAAGACCACACCACACCTTTGCTTCCTCATCTGTGAATCTTTATGATGTGTTTTATGGACCTTTCACTCACGCTATTCATGTCACTTATCATATCATTGACAATAACAAGCACCATGACTTGAAATTTGTAAAAAGCCTGAAACAGAAATACACATATAAAATGTGTACCTTGTAAAAGAAATGATAAACCAAAATTCCTCCTCTCTTGAATCTGTAATTTTTAGGGTCTTTGTAGCATTAGATTTTGCTGTCTTAAAACTTGTATTAGGCCAGACTGATAAGGAACACATTTTGAAGAGATGGAAATCATAAAAATGAAAACAGGTTCTTTGTTTGGGGTTCCGTTGTTTTGATCTTTGATTACAGTGGTGAGTGTACCTGGTGCCAATTTCTTCCCATTTCTATAGCTTTTATTAAAAGAGTCAACATACATGCAACAGTGCAGCTGATTCCTCATGTTCTTTCTAGCTTAACCTTACATGAACCTTACTGTGCAGTGCAGTGTTCCACTGATGCCTTAGACAGCCCAGTTTCAGTCAGCCCCAGGGGGAAGCTAGGGCATCTATCTGGTACTGTCACAAACCTATTGTTTTAAATAATTAGCCCAATAATTTTCTTCTTAGATAGTCATTTTATTGGCTAGAGGTTAAATGAGCTTGTTATTGTGCATTACTGTAGGCATCATTAGTTTTAGCAAAACCTCTCAAGTGAGGCAATACCAATACAATACAAGAGAGGCAATGATAAAAACAGATAAAACACTAACGGGACCTTAGTTAGGATGTTTTATCCTAACTAGTGTCTAGTTGCCATGTTGAAAAAAGTAGACTGCCTTATTGGCAAGAATCCAGAGAATGGAATGTAGTAGAATGGAACTGGAAAGGTGTCTCGTATTATGTACTGACAGAATTGGGCCTTTTCAGGCTGGGACAAAGCAAGCCATGATATGATTTGCTGAACCTGAGGAGTTTAAAACTCTACACTGAGAGTCAAGGACTTCAAGGGATCATTGGAAATAAAGTTCATATGCAGTACATGTGGGAGGTTAGACAACAGGAGTTATGTCATTACACAATGGATTATAGGTGTATGGAACAAGCTGAAAAGTCATGTTGAAAATTTGAGTAATGCAATAAAATGTTTGGATTATTACTGTACTTCTATTTACAGGCAAGCTACAGTGGTTGAATTTTCACTTGTTAGAAGAATCTACCATTGTTCAATGTCATGTTCCATGTCTGATGCCTTTTGCTTTAGAAATCATGTTGTACTCATGACTCTTTCTTTCCATAGATATTATTTATGATCAGCCTTGTTTCTATTGTCTATTAATGCAATTTCTAGCAGAGTACAAAACTACTCATGTGTGTTTCTTTGTGTTGAAACTTGTTAATATCCCTGACATTAGCTATGATTACACAGCAGTCATACCAGATGTAGTGAACAGATATTCACACTTTTTCTAAATTAAACCATGTACAGAAGATCTCTGTCCTACCGGTTTTGTACAATAGGTGCACTAAAGGTCTTACATTGACTCCTGCTTTTCTCCTTATGCATGTTCAGCCCTCTCAGCTGACACACCTGTTTAGAGGAAATAGTGTTGAGCTACTGCTCTTTTCACTGTTAACTTGCTTCTGTTTGGCAATGAGACAACACCTAGTAATGGCTTGCGGTTTTACTGGGCTCTCATTCTACAAAATATGAAGTTTTATCAGTAGAGGAATTAAAAAAAAAAGATCAATAAATAGGGCACTACAGAGGAAACAAGATAAAAGAAGATACCATAGCTTTTCATTATTTTCTTATTAGTTTACAATCTATTTTTGCACACAAAACAGTTTGTGATTGTAAAGCCGACATGCTAAAAAGGGCAATTTGAGAACCACTCTTGTTTTCCAGTGAAAAGATGCATACTTTAAAGCAGGAACCACTGTAAACAGACACTATATGATTCAATGGTTTGGGTTCATGTCCATTTTCTATAATTTTTAGTATCCCTTTAGCTTTTGCAGGGTAGCTCAGAATAAGTCTCATAATTACATCACAGCTGTTTGATTGTTCTTTTCATTGCCTCTTATTATGTTTTTATAACAACTGAGTATACTAATGATTTTTTTATGTGTTAACCTCAAGTTAAGCATACTTCATGTGGTTCTTAAATAAAGCACAGGCTTTTTAGTACATTAGGTCAATGTCTTGTTTAAAAATGAATTTTCCTCATGATAATTCAGATAAGTAGAGGCATTTGTGATCTAATGCAAGCTGGTAACAGCCAAATCTATACTTTGTGATTCAATCAAATCTCACTTTATTACTAAAATAGCTAACATTTTCATCTTCTGACCTTCATCACAGCATTTCAACAATGAAGTCAACCTATACACGGTTGAACAGTGCATGTACCATACACAATACAAAGTAGCTGTCATTTAATTTCCTTTTGCATTACCCATTAATCATTACTCAGTTACTCAAAGAAAGGCCAACAGGTGCACTGAAGGGGCACTGTAAACTTTATGATTTGGCTTTCTGCATAATGATTGATAGGGGTCGGCTGATTTTGAGGATTAATTTATAGGGATTCACAGTCTTTCCAGTTCAAAATTAATATTGATGAAAATCACAACTGCCGTAAGTACCTATTCAGCTGTTAGTCCTGCTCAGAGCGGTGTTTGTTTGCTGGGGAGGGGGAATTGTTCCAGGTATGTGGCTTTGTGACTCAGCACATGCCATGCTGTTACAGGCATTGCTTCAGAAAATGTGGCTCCTGCTGCAGTCCAGGAATCTGTTCAATTTTAAACCATGAAAGTGCTTTGCCCTTGGTTACCATGATGTTTTTCCTTTGTATCTGGATACCTTCCTGAGCTCAGAAAGATGTCAGTTCTTCAAAGCAAGGAAACGAGCTTATTTTAATGTGAAGATTCGTTAAAGACTGCAATAAGAATAAGAAAAATACACCCAGCCTTATATAACAGTTGTACAGCATCCTTAATATTGGAAAATGTTTATTGTCTTTGAAGCAAGTCAAGAACTTGAAAGAACCATACAGAGAAATATAACATTTATGGCAAAATAATATTTTAAAAAACATTATTTGACTTGATTTTAGCCAGAAAAGAGCAGTAAATATTACAAGGATGTAAATGAGAATCACAGGAGCCATGATGCAGTTTTATACACCGTGCAGACCAAGGGCTAAAATAAAATGAAGAATTTCTCTAGGTTTGTTAAGGTTTTAACCCTGTTCCTGGGGACCCTGATCCTGGCAGGTTTTTTATCCAGCTAAGCTCTCGGCTACATAATTGAACCACATGACTGACCCAATAACAGGGTTAATTTGATCTTTTTTCATTTCCTACATATACATGTATAGCAGTTGCCCTTTAATTGGCAATGTATGAATGCATATTGTGGTGCATTCATAACTTAGGATCTTCAACTTTCCAGGAGGAAAAACATTTGCAGGGTTCCAATCAAAGAACTTATCAGTTCAGTTAACAAAACGGTGCATCATTGTGAGAATGAAATAAAATGCTTGAAGATTTGTGTGGCAAACAAAGACGCTGTCACTTGTATTAACCGGGTAAAAGGTCAAATAGGAGAATAATATTTAATAATAATAATAATAATAATAATAATAATAATAACAATACATAGGTAGAAGCGGGATATAAAATCGAACCCTTCTTAACCATCTAAGACCTAAACCTTTTACACCTCTGGTTCAGGAATTCAGTATTGTCACCAGTTCTGCAGCTTGGGAAGGTATAGAGTAAAATAAGACAGAAAAAATATACATCCTGTACAGTATAATGTCTCTATACAAACCAGCACTTATGGGTTCTCCTTTGCTTTTTCAAGTAAATTGCAGGTAAATGAGGTACCACAGCACTCCTTACCTCAGTGTACTGGATTTTCAGCACACTAGGACCAGAATTATTGCAGGTATCTGTCAGGCAATAAATGGTTAATTCAATATGTAGTGGATTCTTTAATTTTTTGGGGGAAAAATCCATCGAGGGAGTCAGTGTGAGGTTTTGCAAGCAGTGATTAAGAAATATTAGTGCAGAGAGTCTAAAGGATGACTTAACACAGCAGAGCTTAGGGTTCTCTTGGGGTTCCAGATCTGACTTCTCAGGAGAATTTTATATCACTAAAACCTATTTGCATAGGTGCAAATTCGAGTTTACCATTTCAAATGTACCCTTTTCAACAAATAACTGTCATAACAGACTAACACAGCCATCAAAACACCAAGTGTAATGACCAGTTTCTGTGGGTGTAATTATTTTCTTAAAAATCGTATTGAAGAATACTTTAAAACCCAGTTACGAAGACACTTCGATATTATTCTAAACTATACAGTAAAACTTAAAGTTATCAGCAGAAATGCCTTTAGAACAGAAATGTATTTTCTAAATACATTATTTAAATGTTCAAGTTCTGTGTTTTTGGCAAGGCTCACTTCAAATGATTAAATACTATAGTGTGTTTCACAATTTAAAATCATTAATGTTAAACTGAAAACTGAGTAGGATGGCAAAGCCTGTTACAGTGCCGTCTGCATTCCATTGGTTGGAAATGATATATGGCTACGATTGATTTAATAAAGAAATCAGTCCTGCACACACTAGAGTAATCCTTCCCTCCTTAAGCTTTGCAGAATCGCACCAGTAGAACTGGTTTTCTACTGTTATATTTTTAGTGTATATAACATTTTTTTTTCAGAAACCAATATTTTGTTTGATGCCTCTTATTACGCTGTGGCTCAGTTATGGAGTGAGTGACTGAGACTCTTGTAGATAACAAAACATTAGCTTCTGCATTTTCTGTGAAATGGCACTGAAGTCACTACCAAAATGTGTCCAAAAACTGGCTACACATTACTTGACAAAGCATGGTTGTACTATACCATGGGCTTCTAAAGATGATAGAATATGCCCTTCACCTAGCATATGATCCCCTGCACAGTCCAGGACAGTTCACTTTAGGCTTCCTGTGCAGAGGTGTTTCCTAGTGCTCTTATCTTTTGGTAGTGGCTGGGTGGATTGATTGACATCACACTCGGAAAAAAGAAAGCATTGTTCGTTAGAAACTAAAGCAGCAGAAATGTACCAAAACCAAATAAGACTGGTTTGGTCCTCCTGCTCCATTGTAGAGGGATTAAGTGATGGCACACCCTCCAAAAAAGAGAACGCTACTGTGTATCTTGGGAAAGAAAGCAGCCTTAAGGCTACTTTTAATAGCACAAACTGGCACAAACATAACACAAATGACTGGTTCAGTTCTCCTCTGCTGTTGTAGTGGAGGCTGAGTGACATTGCACTACTTACAGTGGCACAAACAGAACAGAAATTAATGCAGTGGGTTTCATTGTTTGTGCTTTTAAATAGAGGGGGCAACTTCACAGAGCTTCTTGAGCATGCTGGTCATTTTATTCCAATGACGTTTGCAGACTGTTCAGTACTCAGCACCTTTGCTAATTCTTTTGGAATAAACCTGATATCCATGCTATTTGGACTCTCTATCTGACTGTGTTGTATTGCTGTATGGCTCTTTGCTTGGTGCGCTGTATGTTGCACACAGACATGCTTCCAAAATGGCATGAATTGGAAAATGTTCATTCACGCAGTGCGGCCATCAGTGTGTGGTCCTTGGTCTTTTCTGAATTGCCATTCCACTTTCATGTGTGTCTCAGGCGCAGCTGGTGGATCTGAAATCAGAACTGACTGACGTGCAAGCCGAGAAGGCAGTGATTGAAAAGGAAGTCCATGACCAACTGCTGCAGCTGCACGCTATCCAGCTCCAACTACATTCCAAGACAGGACAGAATGTGGATTCAGGCTCCATCAAAGCCAAACTGGTGGGTATGAGCATGGCTCTTTATTCGCTCCTGATGTCAGTGGTTACAAAACATACTACTTTTGGATGAAGCTGAACATTTTATACACCCGTCTATGTATAAATGCTGCTGTGTTATAATTTCACTAATGCATGTTACATAAATTAATAATACTCCAACATACTTATGCCTTCTAACATGTCTTAACCTGATCACCTTCTTTTACATTTTCCACTCAAAGCCATTGTGACTAAAAATAGTTTAGAAATGAAATGTTTATTATTACAGTGACTCTCAAGCTGCAAGAAAGATGACAAAATCTGTTTAAATTGAAAACTGCAAAGCAGAACAAAGTGTAGTTGCACAGGATTTCGCTCTCTGTCAGAGATATACTTTAGGAATCTGATACAGGCACTAGTGGAAAAAATTGCTTACATGCAATTAAATCTGAAGATGATTGGCCATTATTAAAATAATTTATGAAGGTCCTTTGCTGTAATAGTTGATTGAGGCTTGATTATTACCACTAGTGTCTAAAGTATATTGTACAATCTAATATCTAAAGATATATGTACATATAAAATTACAGTAATATAAGCATTGTGTATGATATTGTTCACTTACTCATTTTGAGTGTTGAAGGTTTATCTTTACAAAGACTTTCTTGAGAATCGGACTCTGATAATTATAGTTTGGTTAACCTGTAGACATCGGTACAAAAATAATTTAAAAAATGAAACCTTTTAATTTTGCTTTCTGGGCTTGCATTACTTTGTCTGCTTTCTAACTTTAAAACTCTTTTTCTTTTCTGCCTTAAGTCTGTCCCTTCAGTGGAGGACATGGTAAGTGAAGTGTGACAGCTATTTTTGTTTCTGTAATCATAGCTGGGTCATTCCAGTCACTGCATAGTCCTAACTGAAATGGTGCTTCTTTTACTTTTTCATTGTCTTAGATTCAATCTAGAGTAAAAAAATTAATGGCATTAGATTGGATTTGCTGGTGGTACTTTAACCTTTCCAGTGTGACGGTAAGCAATTGATTGAATGCATGACGAATGCAGCTTCAAAAATATCTGCCAAATATCCAGAGTCCACAAATACCAGCATTTAATGTGACACTTCCTGTGGGTCTCATCCACATCTATTATCTTAGAGTAATGTATAAGTTAATCAGTCCCTCACATCATGGATTTTTTTTCTAGCATAAACCTGGTAAAAACAGTGCTCATACAATTTCAGAGGGACTTGATCAGTGTGGACTATGGGAGGTGTGACTTGGAGGCTTTTACAGCAAATCTGTGTCTATTGGTTAAATTAAACCTGCCACTTACAGTAGAACTTGTCCTCACAACTTCCCAAATGTGACCTTATAAGATGAGCTCTTGTTGGAATTTCTGGTCAAGGTGATCTGTCCTATTTAGGTTTCTGTGCCAGGTTGCAACTCAAAGAAAGGTTAAAAAAACAACAAGGGTTCCATTGCTCAGCAGGACAAGAAATCCAAGTAAATTGTTCTAGCAAGTCAGAGATTGGGAATCTCAGATAGGTAGATGTGTTGGTTGAGTTGGTGTGGAATGAAACAGATGTATGTTTTGTTGGCACAGCAGCAGAATTCCAGTATCTCTATTAAATCACTAGCGTAAACTATTGGAATATCTTTTAGTTGTGTGAAGGAGTTAGGTCTGAGTACCTTTATAAGATTGTAATAAGTTTTAAATTACCTTCCTGAAGAGCTTCTGAAGTTTGGAAGTCTTTTTCCTGTAAAAATATTTTTAAAACATAGTTTATGTGTATTATTTTCTAAAGACAGAATATAAAACTTGTCCAGAGCACATCAGATGATTGACTATTATTAAATGAGATTTATGCACATGCTGTGCTGTACGAGTTGAGTAGGAACTTGATTATTGCTATGATTAGTGTATAAAGTATACTATACAATCTGTCTATTATAGAGAATAAGAGATACATGTACATATACTGTGAGGTTACAGTAATATAAGCATGATACTGTATTGTTCAAGTATTCATTTTGACAGCTGTTTGAGCCCATCATGAGAAAAAATAGCCTGTTCTGCAAGTACACAGAGATTGTCGCTGGTTAAACCTGTGAAGGCCATCACTTTCAACCCATCTCATTCAATTGTTTTATTCCTGAAAATAATAAGATATGAATAATTAGTGTAAAAAACTTTGGCTTGTTTGTTTTCTGTTCCTGTTTACAATATTACCTGATTTCAACTGAAATATGCATTTTCAAGAGCAATGAGTACTTTATAATCAATAGTGACAATTCTTTAGATATGCATTCTAAATAATCCCTCATGGGATTTTAAGATATTTCATTACTTCATTTATCTTTTTCAAGGATATACTCATTGACATGAGTAATGTTAGAATTTTGCATAAATAGCATAGCACACCTGCCATGTTTGCAGATCTGAATGCTAAGATACAGAACTTCTCCACATAAATGTTCAAACCTGACATGCATGCTGAAAATAACTGGTCATACAAGTGGTTTGGAATTTTGATCTCTCTTCTTCTGGAATTTCTCCTTTTAGAGCTAAATTATGGCGTGATGACATTTCTAGATTCCCCGAGTCCTTAACACCCCAAGACCAGGGGGCAGTGTGAGGTTAGGTGTAAAGTCAATTGCGCTTGTAACAGTGCCACATTGCAGCTAAAACAGAACGTCTACAATGGGGATCCTACCTGCTGGAAAAGTGAAGCAGGTCAAGAACGTTCACCTCCTATTAACTTACTGCAGAGTTCTGCCATTGTTAAACTATGTAGGTTAAGCTGAAATGTATGGATAATTACACGTCTAAAGATTAAAAACCGTCAGCGATCTGGAAGCATAAAAAAGCACAAACGTGAAAATAGTATGTTAGGATTTTGTCTTGAGCTGGTGAGAGCCATCTTACAACATGCAGGTTTATGTAGAACCGGATAGTCAAGTGCTGTTCAAAGCACACATTCAGAGAGCTCGTATTCCACTTAGCATGTGTGTCATGACAGAGACATTCTGTTTTCTTTTTTATGATGATGTGCTCATTATGTCTGAATTACATCTTATTGACCTTGCAAATGTCCAGAGAGGCAACTGAACCGCAGAAGTATTTTTTCTTACTCGTTTTTCTATAGGACAGAACAAGAATGAGGCCTTAGTAAATTATTTCTCCCTCTCTTTTGGGGACTTGGAGCACTGCAAGCTTTCAGACAGGAAACCCTAAACATGTTAATCTTTATTACTATGCCTTAATAAAAACATATCAGTTGGTATTCTTTTGTGATAGCTGTCAGTTCCAGTTTACAGACCTCCTATCATTACCCTTGGGGATGTTGAAGGACAGTTGTGCTTTGCTGGTCACTGGTGATCTTGCCATGTTTGTATAACCTAAAAAGTTTTATTTCTTATACGCAAATTATCTTGAAACCTGAAACCCTAACCAAACAAAAGATTTTTATTTTTTTAAATGAGACCTTTCTTGAAGATTTTACAGAAACAGAAATCTTGTACTGCAACCCAAATCCATTGAAAGACTTTAAGCTTAAAGTCACAAAATGTCACAACGTGCATTCTTATTGATGTAAATTATTACGTTATGTCATGTCAGAGGAAAATAAGACTCTCATAACATTAGTTGTCTTATTAAGTTTCTGTGAATTATCATTGAGCCATGTGCTCAATATGGACCTGAAAGAGAGGGTCCATGCTGCGCTGTTTGGAATATAGGTTACAGAACTGATCATTTCACAAAACCAATATCAATAAATTATACGAGATGCATGGTTAATGTGGGCCTTAGCAAAACTGAATTCTTGCACCTCTTTCTTTTCTTATGGGAGAAAGAACTGTGAGCAGCACTATCCAGACCCAGAGGACACTAGCCTCGCAGTCGGGAGTTTAAATAAGCCCTCAAAACCAGAAATGGGATTTCCCTCCAAAAGACAAAGCCTGAGTGACCAGTCAAGGAAAGAACCCCTGATTTCAACATGACCGGCACGGTCTTTTCACTGATATTGTTAGCCTTAATTCTATTGCTGTATTACTCACCAGTACTGCATTGGATTATTCACCTGGAGGAAACCAACAGAAATGAGAAGAAGACTGTGGAGCAGCTTGTGTGTGGGAAGTGGTACAATTATTGTGTGAGAAAATACGGCAGCTGAGTAAAATACAGCATGTTTCTATCTGGCAAGCTTTCCATAACATGCAGATTTCTGGAGACATGGTTTGGATGAAGGATCACCAGGATGTCTGCTGCTTTCTTTGTATCGGTCTCAGCAGAGTGCTGAAATGTTTTTGTCCTCTCTGTGGGTCACGAGCTGCCTGCAGGAGATGTGGCTCTGCTTTTGTGAGTCATTTGGACTGTACAGTCAACAACATACTGCAGACAGGGCGGTTTTTGATTGCATAGCTAGTTTTGGACAGCATCCCATTTTTTTTTGCAAACAAGACCTTATTGCAAGTCTCATGGGGCTTGTTTATATCACTATGGCGTTGGAATTAAGGATTCTTGTAGTATTCTGTCCTGTACGGTTGTCATTAGTATTTTCACTCAAGATGGACGACTCCTAGAAATCTGCTGAAATTCAACATCTCTTTACACTTTCACAATATTAATATTACAATATTGTTACAAAATTACAATATTACAACACTTAAATATCACTGGATTGTTTATGTGCCCTAAATATTTCAGTTACTGTATTTTATACAGAATTTAGGCAAAATGAAATATTGTGTTTTCTTTTTGTGAATTAACTCCCTACTGGAGAACATAATGAACAATGATTAATTTTGAGTTTTTCTGACATCCTTACACAGTACTCCACTATAGTGTAGGGTTTTCAGTGCTGGAGAAGAGTTTGCAGGGCTGACAGCCGTGTTCAGCTTTCAGTCCCTTGTTTTGTGTTGTGTAGGAGAAGGAGCTGGAGGCAAACAAGAAGGAAAAGGTGAAGGAGGCGAAGTTGGAGGCGGAGGTGAGGCTGCAGAAGAAGGAGAATGAAGCTCTGCGGAGACACATCGCCGTCCTGCAGGCAGAAGTCTACGGAGCACGATTAGCTGCTAAGTACCTGGATAAAGAGCTGGCCGGAAGGTAAAGGGCATGGATTTACAGCTCATCAAAAAATCCTGGATCCTCACTGCTTTTCATTGTCTCTTTCATTTCCCATTTCATCACTTTATTAAGCTGCTTCGTCTTGAGGTCTTAATGACTTATTGGTTTGTCTGAAGGTTTTTTTATGCATCATGACAGATTTTCTGTTTCAAACTGTGAAACTGTCCCGGGCTTTAGTTTCTCTTCTTCTCTGAAAGAACTAACAGAGGCAACAAAATTTAAAGAAATTGAGAAACATAAATGTGAAAATTGTGTTGAACATGTCAAATCTGAAACCAAGTTTAGTAACCATTTTGTAATAGTAATTTCAGCATTCATGTATTATGTTTCTTACATGTAATATTTTATGAAGTTTTGAATGATGAGCAAGGGCCTTAAAACTAAAGATTAATGTAACAACTCTCCTTTTAACTTTGTAACACTGCTGCCCTCTGGTGACCTACAAGACACCTTTTTTTCTTTGACCCATGACTTCTTTTTTGCTGTTAAACAGATAATTCTTAAGAATGTAAGAAAGGTTAAATGTGAGAGGAATCCATTTGGTCCATCTAGACCATGTCATATTTAGTTCTTAATTGATCTAATGATTTCATACAGCTGTTTCTTAAAAGAAGCCAGGATAAGGGCTTCAACAACATGGCTGGGTAGCTTGTTTCATACCCACACGACTCTTTGGGTACAGAAGTCCACCTTTCTTGTTATTAAATTCTCTTCCATATAGTTTCCCCCTTTGTTCGTGTTTCACTGTCAGTTTGGGTGATATGATAGAGAGCCCTTTCAGACATGCTTCAAATAGGACATATTGCCTCAGTTTGGTAAAAGCAGGGACTCATTAACACATGGCATTGATGATTATCTTTAAAGTGAGAGCAGTCAGGCATATAAATAATGCTTATCAGAGAGGAATTTTACTATAGTTTAACTGGAGCAATACTTCTAGATTTTATCTGTAGAGAAACTAGCAATTTGCCCTGTAAGTAGGGCATAAAGTATATATATTATGAAGTGTTTATGAAAGTATGATTTGACTATGGTGATCAAGAATGAGGCACAAAATGTTTACAAGGTGAGACGTGCAGTTTAGGGCCTCAGAGTAACTGTGTGTTTGTGTCACCTGGGCAGGGTGCAGCAGATCCAGCTGCTGGGGCGAGATATGAAGGGCCCTGCTCATGACAAACTGTGGAATCAGCTGGAGGCGGAAATCCATCTTCACCGGCACAAGACTGTCATCAGGGCTTGTCGGGGACGCAATGATCCAAAGAAGCCCTTGCCTTCTCCCACTGGACATGTAAGTACCAAACAGTAGGTAATTACGCTTTTGTAGTTTAATTAAAGGCAGGGGACATCCTTTCAGTGAATTGCATGTTTACCTCACTCCTGCCCCCAGTAATTGTTATTACAATGTTTAGTCTTACGCTTCTGCTAATCACAACAGCCTTATGTAGTTTGGAGGCATTATGGTTATATACGTATACACTTAAGTATATTTTGCTGTGACTTTCTTTTTTTCTGAGATCTTAAGAACCTTTTCACAAATGTTTAGTCTGATACAATTTCCTTGTCTCATTGTATTAACTTGTTTTCCCGTTAAGATTGAGCACGTACAATTTAGTAGTAGTAGAAGTAGTATTAAGAAAACATAAGTCAAAATTGTGTCAAATGTATAATGATGGTTTCACAGACACTGCTCTTTGAACATTAGACATTTATTTTCCCATTGTCTTTCCTTCAGTGAATAGGTTAATACCGGAATACCTTAAGCAATAAGGTGTTTGCTCATACCTTTTGCATAAACTGGTATCCTTTTAAGGTAGATGATATAGTTAATATAAAAATGGCATTCACTGTCAAGATGGCTGAAACTTTTAAGTCATTATATTTTTTAACTATTGAAGCTTAATTGAAGTAGTATCAAATTAATTAAAAAAAACATTTATGTCACAACCAGGACACAGAAACATTAAAGAAGACTCAAGGTGTGGGACCCATACGAAAGGTTTTGCTGTCTAAAGAAGATCATGAAGGACTTGGCATTTCAATCACTGTGAGTTCACAGGTTGATCAGGTTTTAATGTTGCTGTGTCAGTCCTATCCAAGTGCTGACCCAGAATGATTCAGTTAATAGCGACGGGGCAAAAGTAGTTGCTTAAATAAATTTCTGAGGTCAAACAGCAACCTCTGCTATGGTTTATAGTACCATCTGTGATATGATAAATACATGAAGTCCACAAAGTCACATTGCACATGTGAGTTCAATAATATAAAATATAAATCTTATTATTCACATATCGTGGCCTGCTAAGTATTTTTTAGAAAAATCTTAGTGTACTAATGTTGTAGTCTCTCTGGAATTTACCGTTTTACATGAAACGTGAATAAAATAAATAAACCTACAAAAGTGAGCTGGCTGAAACATTTGGGTAATTACTTTGGCTTTGAAACTTTTTAAATTTTATCCATGGCTTAAGTGCTGCTTTAACAAAGCAAATGTTTGATGCTCTGATTTTTTTAATCCAGAAAAGGCTGGGTGAGATCCTCAGATCAGTTAGCTGCTGAGTACTGTAAATCTAACAGACTGAACGGCCACCTCTCTTTTGGAACCTTTCTTGCACTCTTATTAAATCCTGGTTGTGCTCTTTATTTCAATATTGCATTTGTGTATAATCAGGGAGGTAAGGAACATGGGGTGCCCATCTTGATATCCGAGATCCACCCTACGCAGCCTGCAGAGCGGTGTGGAGGCCTGCATGTGGGCGACGCCATCCTGGCAGTTAATGGCATCAACCTGAGAGACGCCAAGCACAAAGAAGCTGTTACTATTTTGTCCCAGCAGGTAGGAAAAGCCTTCTGTAAAAGAACTCAAAAGACAAATGCCTAGGAAACTGAGTAACCACAGAGGTGCATTTTTAAATGGATTTTGTGTAATAATTTTAACAAGATTTTCCCCCACGTCTTAATGTGAACCTGCTTGGTGTATCATGTGGCCACGGTTCCGTCTTGGAAATTGAAAGACAGGATACAGGTGCATGGTTCCTGGATTCTAGCTATTACAAACATCCTTCCATTTCCTAGCTGCCGCTTCATCCAATACTTTTTCCCGGGGGAGCCGTAGCCTATCCCGACAAGCAATGGGCGCAAGGCAGGGTACATCCTGGACAGGAGGCCTCTTCACTGTAGGACACACACAGACACAAACACTCACACATTCCCACCAGGGCTAATTTCACTACAAGCCAATTTAGCTACCAGTATGTTTTTGGCCTGTGCGAGGAAACCGACACAAACACGGGGAAGAACATACAAACTCCATGCAGGTAGCACCCCAGGAACTGAACCCAGGGCCGTTGAACTGAACCACTGCGCCAGTGTGCAGCCCATGTAGTGAAAATATACAACTTACGTTTTGTTCATGCATTAAGAGAAGATGGACATAAAATATAGTGAGCACAGCTGATGTATTTAAAGGTCTTTTCTAATAGTATTATTTACAGAGCTGTAGATTGTTATCGGACTGTATAGCTGTTTTAAATCAAAAAGACAACTAGAGTACAGTAGATATCAATTCAGGGTTGAATTGACAAGTGCACAAGTGTGTGGCCGAGGAGTTGTTTTGGGTGAAAGGGAAACACTCTAGACCTGCCTTACCCCCACCTTAAGTTGTAAGTGCCGCTGGCCATGACACGATTCCCACAAGAATGCGGGCTCGACAGTTTAACACCGAACAGCCAAGCAGACGGGAGCCGTGATTGGAAACATTAAAAACATGAATGAGAACGTCGAAGGGCACTAACAGTTTTTCAAACAGTTACATCTTAAACAATTGAACACCATAACCCTGAAAGGAGATTTTCAATCGACAGTTGTTTAAACTGTCTTTCCAGAGAGGCGAGATTGAGTTCGAGGTTGTCTACGTGGCTCCGGAGGTGGACTCGGACGATGAGAACGTGGAATATGAGGACGACAGCGGGCATCGCTACCGGTTGTACCTTGACGAGCTGGAGGAGACCTCCGCAGCAAAACGCAGCAGCAGCTCTGGGGATACTGGGTCATTGCAAGGTAAACTAGAGAGGCCATAGAGGTTAGAACACATGTAGGGGTAGGCAAAAGGCTGAAATGACATGCTAAATAAAGACGCTTGGGGAAGAACTACGCATTTTCATTAAATTTCAATGGAGTATAAGTCTGAAAAGGAGAAATAATGTTTACATATAACCCTTTGGCAGAAATCCGTTTTCCTTGCAGTATTGTAGTGCACTCACTTATATTCAGCATTTGGGAACCGATTTGAAGGGATTTAAAGGAACAGTAACATGGAGGTTTTTTATTTACATTTTCACAGTTCATAAACTCAGTTTGCAAAAGGCTGTTGTTACATTTTATGCTGCGTTGCTGCTCAGATTGTAATGATTCTTGTCTTATCATTTCAGTATAAAACAATACATTCATCTTCAGCAGCATTACATGTATTAATGTGGATTTTGTTAATTATTGAACACCATTAAAAAAAAAAGAATTAATCATTGGACCATCTCTATATAAAGCAGAGAATGTAATCCTATTTTGTCTACTGAGAAGGCATTGATGAATTTGTCAGAGATTTAATTTAGAAGCTTCTCATGGCATTTCCAGGACATGCATGACATCTTTGTAAATTATGAGACATGTGCTGTGATTTATTTTATAATGTCACAGCCAAAGTGTAATCAAATAACTGAATCACTCTCGTGAAGCTGCTTTTGCTCTCAATAGATTCTTGAAAAGTCTCTTGACATCAGGAAAGTCAGAAAGCAGAAAGCTGGCATTTTAACAGTTTTTCTGAGATAAAGGAGCACATTGTGTCAGATCTGCATAACGGAACATAATGGTTACAAATGAGAGGAAGCTGTTCAGCTGATCTTGCTTTTACGGCTGCCAGTAGCTTATTGATCGAAGCAAATTGGGGAAACACAAGCAAAACAGATTATTTTCAAGCATGTTTATGTCTGGTAGGCAAGTAATCTTTCAATTTAGTTGCAAGCCTTATTTCTGTCTAATATGTCCTTTATCGTTTGAAGCCCTGGAGAAGAATTCTGTGAGTGAAGGTGTGGAGAATGGAGACCTAGGGATATCAAATGAAACCGCGTCAGAGGAAACCGGACCCAAGACTGCCGAGTCTGCTGACAGTTCTTCATAGGCTGCCGGCGAAAGAAGACAGAGGATGAAAGACTTTGTATATGTGTTAAATAATGAGAGTTTTGTATTTTAAGAGAATGGACTGCGTTGGAGACAATGGGAAGATGCATGAGAATAAAAGAAGGAGAATGGCGTTGCACTGGTTACTGTTGCAATACATTCTAAACAATACTAAAAGCATGTTACCATTCCTGTTTGAGCAGTAATAAGCCACAGAGAAAAGAGAAGTTGCCATATTACTGGAGTGTTCAGATGCAGGTCCCGCAAATGATGCAGGAGATTAATTGATGGGTTAAAGGGGAGGGGTATGGGGTTGGCCTAGAGTGATATTACTTTTTATTGTCTGGAGCATCTGTAAGCTGTTACTGAGCTAGTGGGGACTGCGTCATGGGCTAAACTACTATTTAACTCTTTATTCCTGGCTTGTAAAGGAGATTTACTGAGCTCTTCTGAAGGTTAAATTAAATTTCTATTCCTTCACTGCAAGTTACTGCAAAGTATTGGTTAACAGACCTCTGCAATGCAGCTACATTTTAACATGGTGTTGGGTCAGTGAGTGTCTTATTTATTCATATGCCCATTTGTTTAATGACCAAATACTTGGTGAATCAGGTTTGCTTGTCTTTAATCCACTTTTCTAATGTTGAACTTTACATCTGATAAAGGTGTGAAACAGTTCCGTGCCATTTCATAGTGTAATAAAACAGAATAGCTATCTGTCCCTGCTCATCAGGCATTTTCAGGGTTTCAATGTAAATTAACTGTTATAGGGATTATTTGTAGATGTACTTGAAAAATAAGTTTTTTTTTCTCTTTATACACCTTGATCCATCAATTTAAAACCCAGGCTTTATATATTAAAATAAATACTATAAATATAAATAATATATGAAATAAAACTCCCTAGCACAAAAATGCATGTCCCACTATTGATCCTGTTACAAATGAATGAGGCAGTAATCAGTCTCCTATTGAGGTGCCTTAGACTTGGTGTAGCTGGACAGGAGAACAGAAAAATAGAGAACAGTGGTCATGTACCGACTATCCATGGAATAAAAGAAGTGGAAAAAGGCACACAACAGTCTGACAAAAGTATTGCACAGTGGACTTAACATACACTACACCTACTAAATTGACTGCTTTGAATATTTTCTAACAGTAGTTTTACATTTTGCATGCCTTCAAGGTTGCTAAAGATGGCAGGTATTTTTTTTAATTCTGAAGTATTTGTAATACGTAGTGTTGCTACTCATGTCTGTAATTTAGTTATTTGTGTCATAACATTTTAATTCTATTCATACAAGAATTTTGAACATATATTGTAAATAAAAGGAAGGTGTGTGAACCATCAGTTTTTTTTCCCCAGCAGTCTTACCTGGATATGTATTACATGTCTGTTGCAGTATACTTTGATGTGGAATTCTTTTGGAAACCTTCACCTGTCCTCTGAGCTAAAAGAGGTGACATGGAAATGTGCAGTATTGTGTTGAATACCTTGTACAGTACTTGGATGGAAATAATGTAAGAGTAAGGAAGCACATTGTAATTATTTGCATTGCTGTATCATAATAATGTGAAAAAGTGCAATGTATTTATTACTGTCAATTTTGCATCATTATTATACCTTTGAAAGGCTTTTTTAAAGCATTCTATTTTTTTTACCATTACTGCTATATTTTTGTGTGGATGTAATGAAATGTCCTAACTGTGCTTCCACCACCTTTCATTTTTAATACAGGTATGTTATTCCTTTGCCATTGGTGTTTTCAGTTTTCTTTAAAGAGAAATTGAGGCCCTTTTCTTCCAGTGTATTCTGTTTCTCCTGCAGCCTACTGCCTACTGGGGAAGTTTTTGTTTATTTCTGGCCTCTAACCAAAGATGACCAATATCCAGGGCTTGCACTGGTCACACTGGATTTCAGTTGCAGGGTCACAAGGTGAAAGTCTGTACCAAGGAGACAGGCAGGAAGGAAGACAAGCATTTCACTTTGAAAGCTTTAACATATAATGAGCGTTAAAAGCCAAAATGCAGCACACGACCTGTAACTCTTCTAAGTTACAATCAAACACAGGCATTTTACTTAGCAGCAATAAACAGATGATTTATTGTCTTTACACCAACACTGAGGAAGTAATGTGATGTAACATTATACGGTAGATGTACACAAAACACTTTATGCCTGTTTGCTTCAAATCTGGTGTGTATAACTTTTTTTAATTTGCTACTGATTACTGTATTTCTGTGGGTTTAGAACGTTTTTTGTTGTTGATCTCTGCAGTATTGCAGTCTCTTTCCCTTCTACATACCGGGTTCTTTTAGTTTTGTTGAATAAAAGTGAAAAATAGTACAGTGTGTTCATTTAAATGAGGGAGGCTTTTGCAGTTGTCCATTAGTCTTATGTCTGTTCTATATCTGACTTTTTGTAATGGCTTTCCATGTATTTTTTCCTGTGGTGAAAACCTTTTGCTTTGCATTTAATGCTATAAAATCAACCCACCTTGATCATTCAAGGCTTGCCATATTTCTCTTTGTGCTTGTAATGGCCATTGCCATTGCAGTTAATGATTGCATTTGTGTATTCATATTTATCCAGTGTTACTTTATGGAACAAAATCTGATTTAAGCATGCTTATTTTTGCAGAATGTTTTTTTTTAATCCATGGCTGGATTTTTTTTTTCCATATGAAAAAATAGCATTTTGTTCCAGACCCCAAGAAGACCAGTTTTAATGTATCATATGTCTTAATTACACTTCAGTGGTACATGTGTAACATGTCTAATATTTGAATAAACGGAAATTTATCTTGCTCAGATGGAGATCAAGTAGTCAGTCCAGTTTCTTTAAACTTCCATCAACTTTTTCCATACCATAAGGCCGTAGCAGTATAATCTTCATTAAAGTCATTGTTGATGTGTCTTTGATGTGCTAATTAGGGTAAAGGAAATGGACTTTTCACTGTGAGTGTTCTTTCAATAAGGGCTACACTGGCATTAGTGGAAAAGGAAGAAAACAGCATTGCTACTATGGTTCCATCACTTAATGGCTCTCACAGTGCTGTTGGTAAATTTTTTAAAAATTGTATAATATCAAGTGCTGTAAATGTTTTAAACAATGCCAAACGGGCATTTTGAAAGGTACAGCTAATGACTCTCTTTCTCGGTCTTGTCATTGTTATCATTTGTTCACTCTAGGGCCACATTTATCTGCATCGCCCTTTAGGCATGGTGCTCTGAAAACAGCTTTAAATAGAGCCTGTAGAGTGTCCTCCCACTCCACCACCGGGATAGAACAGTGGAAGGGCATTTACAGAAACTGAACTCACACGCCGGATCTCCCCATTAGATTATTGAAAAACGCAGAATGACCCATTACAGACTGCACAACGTATACAGTAGTCTGTTTTGAATTACCAGAACATAGTGGAACTGTTTTACATAGTAGTTACAGTGCTTTTGTTATCCACAGACAGGCGTGCATTGGGTTTCTTATTTTTATTTTGTTTTGACTGTTACAATAAATAATTCTCCACATGCATTGCTGAAGTCAAAACCCAGTGCTTTATGCATCTTTATGGCGGAGTTTTCTGATTTGCTTTCCACGGTTGCTGTGTGTCTACTCAAAATAACGTGCATTCCGGGTCTCTCTGAATGCAGTCTGTGAAATAATAGTAGTATAAAGCTGTGTAATCTTGCAGTTTCTGGAGGGCAGTAATTAGCAATGGTCCCTGGTCGTGGCTTGATACCTTTATTTTTAAACAAGAAAAAAAATTGAATCTTTACCATCCACACAGTTTACTGCTGAATATGGATTTGGGTTGTAGTTGAGTTGTCATTGCATACGATTTTAATTAGAAATTCAATAAACCAACATCTCTGCCATTCACTAGCTTACAGAATTTTATCAGAGGAGATACTCCAGGAGACTTTAAAAGAAGTGTGATGGAGTAATTTATTCAGAAATGTGAACACTTAACTGAAAGTACATTTTTATAGTGGTTAATACGGTCCTTATAACACATGTGATTTAACTGTAAAATGGCTCCAACCTTTCTTATATAACAAATGTGATTTATTTAACTGTAAGATGGCTCCAACCTTTATTATATCTGGTGTAGACCAGGCAGATGTGCTTTCTTAAGTGAAAAGACGAAGTCCGTAAACCACAATAACTAGCACTGATACTTAGCAATAATATTTGGGAACTTGAATAAGTCTATGCAGACATGCTTAGTCCCTTGTAAATGGTTTCAGAACATTGTATTTTACTCTCAAAACAAAGGGGAAATTATGCAAGATGTTAAAAAAACTTCTGAATAATGTGTTGTTTATACCATGTATTGGGTAACCAGAGCCTGAGACCAAGCTCGTCACATGTGAGTGCTGTCAGCCAAGTACACACACAGGCTGAAAAATTCAGGTTTTAGAAGTTTGCGTCCAAAAAAAGTGATAGACATCCCGTCTTTTGCTGTAGAAATTAATATTTCCATGTTAACACATTGCAAAGATTGAGGGAGTCACCTTTGATCTCATTGTTTTCAGTGAAGCCAATTTGTTTTCATTCAGCAACAGACTTTGCAATGAAATGGTGTGAATTTATTTCATGTGACAAATGACACAGGAAAAGGAAGCCTAGGTCAAATATGAATCCTTCCCTGTAGACTACACTGTGCATTAACCTTTCAAATCCTGGAGTTGTTAATTGGCCACTAGGTGTCTCCCCTTGTCCTGTGGTATGTGCTGTATGAAAGCAAACGACCATAGTCTCTAATAGGATGATTTTTAGGGGGGGAAAGTATTAATTCGTTGGAAAATATGATAATATGTTTACAATATGTTCTTAATTTTAATTATATTTTTGTAAAACTTTTTTTAAAATCTTAGTTCCCACAAATCTCATACCATTGGAAGATCAGTTGACTTAATGCTACACATAACTAGATTAACTTAAACTAAACATAACTGTTGTAATACAGTTCTTTTTCTTGCAGCTGTGCCTATACTGTATTGAACAATACAATACAAGAGGGTATCTACTGTGAAAATCACATGACAGCAGCATGTGTGGCCACCAACGGAAAATGCGGGCTGTATATTTATAGATATAGTAGTTCAGGTGGGTAGCTGCGTAAGCATGTGTAGGCTGCAAAGGAACAAGTAATAGGTTTATTCCATGCTGAAATTTGGAATAAACCTATTACTTGTTCCTTATTTATAGATATATATGTATATTGCAGATGCTATCTTGTGGGATTCTGTCTCATTCCTCCCCTGTACTCCAAGAGCCGTATATGCTTGAACCCATAGAATCGGGTTCACATTTTAAGAGTAGGGCAACCAACAGATAACCATTACATTCACAAGTAGCAAAAAAAGCTGTTACATGAGGCTTTATGTAGATATGAATTATCCAGCTGAGATGTCAGGATTAGGCCACAGGGCAGTCAATGATGACTCAGGATCGATGTAACACCCTGCAGTCAGCTTGTCTCCAATCACTTTTTTCCCCACCTGTCCATAATCTCTATTCTTCTTTTTTTCCTAAGAACATGTGCTAGGTTTCTTTTCATGCTCTGTTTTTAAGATTTTTTACAGCATGATACTCCGCATGGTGCAAGTTCTTTTTCCAGGCTGTAAATTGTACCTGAATACATTAAAAGATGTTTAATAATGTTTTCATATCACATTGTTTACCTACATGGTTCAGTTCTAGAAAGTAAATTTAATTACTGGGTGGGAGATTAAGGATATTAATTCTCTGAAGCTTTTGGATTAATTTATTAATCTTGAGATAGGTCAGGTTTTGAATTTGAATTCTGAAAGGTATTGGCAAAAAATTCCATCAAATTCTCATAATTGCTGTTGCACAAAACATTGCCAAAAATATTTAGTATATTCAAGTTAAATTCCAATTACAGTATTCCAATTGACAGTAACTCACCAGGTTTAGTTTTAAGGTTTCCTAGCCGTGACCATTGGCAGCTACAGTCAAGTAATTCTAATAATTTTATCAGGTTTAGCATTAACACATCTTATGATTATGAATTAGTGTCAGTGAAGACAAGCAGAACAGAGAAGAAATCTGTAATGCAGTCACGGGTTTAGTCTCTTAGACCTGTTATATTGCTTCATGATACTAAATGACAATTCTGTTGCTCAGTAAATGCTGCCAAGTAGAATTGGAGCAGATATGCTCTGTTAACACAGATGTAATACAGTGGCCACATCACTTGCTCAGTTCCAGGACTGTTCCTCTGTACAGTGTGCAATGTGGCAGTAAGGAGAAGTGAACACCAGAGGGCAGTAAGAACTGCAGGCCCACACATGGGACCAATTACTACAAGCATGTTGAAACCCCAATAAAATGATCCGATCCAGGAATAAAAATGGTAAATAGAGAACAAAGCAGTGAAGCACTTATTCATGCTTTTCCTGGTTTTTCCATTACTTCATTATCTTTCTTATAGGGGTTTATAATCGGTGGACAGGGGTTAATTAGATGTGTCAAAGTAAAAAAGCTACATTGTCCAGTTCAAACATATTCTTTCTAAATAAGAACACAAGGAAACAATTCAATTTGCAGAACCAGCTTTAGACCGTTAAAGAAAACATATTCTAATTATTTGATTTACAACAAGGCACAATGTTTCTCAAGACTGAAAAGGCTTTCCATGTCGGAGAATAATTTTCTGTCTTTATGAAATTACACAATGATGTAATCAACCTAAGTTCTTTAATGCCAGTCTGTAGAATTTAAAATCATTTAAGCTTAAGCTTATGCTACAAAGACCTAAAAAACTCTTATTTACTGCTTCCACATGTTACTACATATTACTGCCAACTGCTTTTAGAGGTGTTATCCAAATTAGATCTTAATATTAATAAATATGAATGCTTAATTATACAATAAATCTAAGTTTGAAAAGAAGTATTGAGCTATACTGGAAACTACTGTCATTAAATATATTTAGAGAATGCTGATCTTCCTAATCTTCATATATATATATATTCAAATATCAAGAGTATAGCCTTTAATGAAATGGTTAACACTAATTGGCAACAGATTATACTGCTCAAGAAAAAATGAAGGACTAGTTATTAGGTTATGAAAGAGGTGTATGTCTATTTACTGACTCTTTTTATAAGCCTCAAGTCTGTAAGAACAGAAGAGCAAAATTAGATAAAGGAGAGGGCTGGTGAGTTGTTCTCAAATCTTCTGACACCAGTTTTGAACCACAACAGCACTGTTTCCTTGACTTTTCTTTTGAAGAGTCAGTGTGGGAATGAAGGACGGCAAGTTGTAATACCGTGTGATCTTTCACACTTCCAAGCAAAAAGCTGGAGGATGCCAGAATGTGTTGCTCAACATGCAAGTGCTAACACAGAAGAAACCCCTCCGCACTCCACCTGGTTTAACTCACTTTTTTCAACCGCAGGTTACTGCAATAACCGTTTCATTTTCAAGGTTGTTATCAACCTACATTACAATCCCTGTACCTGAAAGCAAATTCAAACATAAGCACAAGTCCACTTTAAAGTATTGTTGGGTGTCTAACAGAGCAGCTAGGGTATTATATTGGTCATAAGCTGGGAATCAGTGACTCACTGCAGGACTCGAGATGTGTCAAGCTGCTCTTCTGCTGACACACGTTTGCCACATTCCTGCTATACTGTAAAGAGACTTAACTGAAGCTACATGACTTTGTGCTCCACAGCTGAATGGAACTGGAGAGAGCAGTTTCACAGCTGGAATTTCTGAACTCGAAACACCCTGACTCACAAACTTTGCACTCAAAGGTGCACCTGTACAGAGCCATCTTGCCTCAAAGCCAAATAAACATTTTTCATGCATTTACAATTCCAAAACTGCAAGCACAGACTTTACTTCCATCGGTTTATTTAAAGCCTGTGTACTTTACAGCTTACAGACATGAATGAAAACTGCATCTGATTTGTTTCTGCAGGCAATACAGATACATACAGTCCCCCACTCCCCAAAGTATTTCACAGAAATTATATATGTAATTAGTCCATTCATGAAGCTTGTCACTTAAGCACAGAAGCACCAAAAATAACTTGTGTTTCACATGACAATAGCTTAGGACAATGCACAATTATGTTACTACTGTATATATACAAAAAGTATTTTAAAACATTAAAAATGGAACTTTCAATTTGTTTAAAGAGTACCATTTCAATCTTTATTTTTCTATAACTCTCCTTAAAAAGGAAACATCAAGATTTCTGTACTTCTGCAGTAGGTTCGTTTGAACCAATATTAATATTTTTGTGCCAATTAGGTAGTCTAGTTATCTGGCACTTTTACTGTAAATTTAATGATACTGGTGCCTCCCCAATCTTTAGACTCCAGCTCTGAGGTAGCACCGCCTCTATTTAGGAGGCATCTTTTAGACCATCTGTTATGCCACAACTACAGATTTTTTTAAACAATATTTGGTAGAAGCTGCTTTGCAGCCAATGCACGGAAACCTGATAAAGCCCTCATTTTCTGACACTGCCAAATTTTTGATAAGCCTCCCAAACACTCATTATAGCTAAGAACAAATCCTCATTTACAATGTGGAACTGTTCATAAGAACCGTCTTCTCCTCAGCTAGTTAATATTATTACCGAAGCAGGCATACCTAAACAAGCTAAACAGAAAACATGGGAACCCTTTTACTTTTATATAACTGCATCATGATGTTGTTTGCTTCCAGAGAATCCACACACCCTTCTGCAACAATTCGCTCTCTGTTAGTTGGTTGGCATAAAAACATAAATCCTTATTTTAAAATAGACAAGAAAGTTGTTTTTTAAGTTTTAAAAGTCTTACATTTACATAAGTTTTCAAAGTCAAAACTGGCCAATTATGTCTGTCCAGTGTTGTGCTCAAAAGACAATTTAAAAGAACAGAGATCCTAATCATATAATGATTAAGAAACTGTAACTCCATACATAACATAACTCCATTATGCCCTGCGCACTTCAAAATGCCTTCACATTATCAATCAAAGATATATGGTAACTACTGAGCTAATGTCAAGATTATGCAAAGAGCAAACAAGAATGAAGCATACAGTACAGCTTATGAGATGCAAAAAGAAAATCATGCTTCCAGTGCAGACACCTTAGAAACTATTTTTGCCCCAAAGCTGAATCACATTTCAGACAGCAAACATACCGATTCAAATGCATTTTCATTTTAATTTCAGAAGGAGTCAATAAATTATTTGAGGAGTTTTTATAAATGTTTTTATAAAGATTCAGTTCAACAAATAAATAACGCAGGAGACCAGCCAGGTGACATTGTCCAGGGTCAGCTCACGGTGGTAGGGCTCTTGCCAGTTTCAAGCAGTCTCTTGGTATAGAGTAGTTTTCAGTCATGGAGGACGTTACTTGTGGTCTCTGATAGTCTGTTCCAGCAACATTCTGTTTCGGTTTGTCATACAGTCCTTTTCCATTTTGCAGTCTTTCTGCTCTGATCTGTGGTGTCTGGTAGTCTCCAGCTAAGCTGTATTCTTTCCTGTAAGTACTGCAATCATTTGTCTTGAAGGAAGGATTCTTATTCAAAGCTGGCACATTGTAGCCCACTTCTTGTGTGAAGCCTTCCTTCCTTAAGTTGTGTCTTTCTATTATAGGAGTGGCGTATTCCGGTTCCTGATTTGTCAGGGGCAGTGCATACGGATTGGCTGTGTGCAGGTAGTCATAGTGTGTCCCAGCTTCTTGTAATTCCTCCTTGGCATCTGTGTCGATAGGCTTGAATGTAGAGCCTTTCCTTGTCACTGTCCCTGTTCCAATCATAAGGGGCTGGTGGTAATCTTTAATAAAAAGAAAACAAAGGTATTTTCCCCCAATCGACAGCTCACGGTCTTATGGCAATAACAATGCTGGATTCTGACATTGTGGATTCTGACATTAGGGGACACAGACTAATACACCAACTTCTACTAGACTGCCTGACTCTAAGAAGGTTTCATTTGTATACCTTTTTTGTACAAAGATTAACACCCATTTTTATTGTCATATCTATATACAGTATTTCTAAAACACCCAGGGAGAGGAAACATAATTCAATTATAAAAGTTAAGTATAAGCGAGCATAAGCAAGCATAAGCCTAGTGATTTTTGTTTGTCCCATATGTGAAACATTCCTAAATTAAGGTCAGGTGAAAACTAATGTTGGTTAGATATTATAAACAGGTTTGAAGAGTTTTATGGGAGCATGTGTGACCTGGGGGAGAATTCTGCACTGGGAAAACACTGTGTAACTACGTGCTCTTTACCCGCCATGCTACTGGTGACCAGGTCCAATTTCTGCATTGGGTCTTTCTCAGAGCTGTAGCTGAAGGTGAACTCTGTAGACTGGTGCCTTGCAAATGGCTGTTTTATCTGTTTCCAGCAACCTGATGTGACACAAAATAAAATGCAAAGAGACCGATTTATTTATTTGTATACAACAGAAGCTTATCGACCTAAGAAATAATAACATAAAAATGCCATTTTACTGTTTCCAAATATTTCTGAATTTGTGCCTGAGGACCTGCAGGTCTGGTCTCTTCTTGTTAACACGTGTCTGCCCCAGTGGCATGCACAGACCTGAACTGCTTTCTGTGTTGTACTGTTGTTACCATTTTCCCACACTCACACTTTCTCACACCATTTCATAATGCCACATTAAAACCACCAAACAGATTCAATTACTCAAGGTTTACCTTGTGGGCAAACTGCCCATGAGAAAATAAGACTTGATTTTCACTGTGGACAAACGATAAGTAATCTTCCCTTCTAAAGTAATTTATTTCCAATACACTTGCAATTATTGTTTTGCACAACGTTTTCTACACTCCTGCTATTCACACAGCAAATATTTCCACAGAATAAGGTTCAGTTTGTAGGCAAATTTCTCGTTTTTTTTACATACACAATCTCCACACAATTATATAAACTAGAGGATTCATAAATGTTATGCAACACAGGCTGAAGCTGTGCAATATCCAAAAAAGACACAAGATAAACCTGTACCCCGCAAATAGTAATATTGCATAGTCTGAGATTTTGACAAACCTGTGAAAATGGAACTTCTGTGCCTTTCTTGGTGAATTCTTAAATGATTTTCAAAAAGCCACTTAAGGTTAGAAAAATCTTTACTGACCTGATTTCTGAGCATCAGATGAACCGTATGTGTTTTCTGTTGTCTTCTTTCTACAAGAAAATGACAAATGCAATTATGAGTAGCAAAGACAACAGTCCTCTATCTGAACACAACCACATCCTGGGTTTATCACAGGACGTCAGGGCCCATTGTCTCTGCACCACAACAGCCACTTGTGGCTTTGTACAGTGACTCTACATCATTAATTACTATTTCTCTCTCACTGGTGGCAACAGCAGCTGGCAAATTTCCTAACAGTGACCCTTAACCCCTTCTATCTCTACATTCCCCTGCACAAAGGAAACACATATTAATGGATAGATATGAGGGGTAAAACAATGCAGCCAGCGTCCATAAATCCTCACTTTGGCAGGCCGTCCCTTGCTTTTTTCCCCCAAATAAAATGTTTGGCATATGTGAATCAGGGCTCTTAGTTTACTCTGGACAAACACAAAGAAAACCAGGTCTCCTAATGACTGGCTGTGACAGAACTGCTCTAATAATCTGAACAGACACAGACAACAGCCAAAGAGTCATTCACTGATAACAAATCCTGGTTTGTCTGGTTGGTCATTTGCCCCTGCTGATAACCAGCACACTCTCCTTCACACAGCTATGGAAAGGAAGTGAGGGAGGCAACTGCTTCGTGTCTGGAAGGCCTGGTGCCACAAGAAAGTCAGACAATTGCTTCCCACATCTAACCTAACCTTACCTTTTATTAATAATAATATTCACTCTTTACATTTATATAAACTTTTAACCCCCAGAGGATCCCCAAGCACTTTATATATTGGACCACATAGGGAACCCATCTCATCCATCTCTCAAGTGTGATATCCTTCCTACTGTGAACCACGGCAGCCATTATGCACTAGCAGCTGATCAGGTCAGGACATGAGAAACTTCCAAATTGGTTACCTTCAATGGGTGGGCCAGTTTATGCAAGCCCTGACTGTGACATACCGTACAGATCCCTGCAGCAGTTTAAGAAAAGTGCCCACTTCAAAACCTGAGTGACCTGAAGCAAATTGATTCCTGAATTATCATTTGTTCCAGGGTACATAAAGCTGGATAAAAGATGTATTTAATCCTGAATTCCACAGATTCTAAAGAAAATTTAATAAACTGCATTTTCATAATGTTTTTCATCTCAGGGGATCCCAGACACTTTGCATAGTGTACAGGAAAGGACTAACTACACCCACCAATCATACTTTTAATGCAAGTACGAATTAAGTGAAAAGATAATACGACTCTTTATGAAATTGCATCACTTATTCCTGTAACTATGGTTTATAACTTTTTAAGACCATGTTTGGTGTAAGTACAGAGAATTATGAAAAGTATTAAACATTTACTTACTTCTGCACCATCTTGCAAACATAAATTCCAACAACCAGTAAAACCAATATCGCAAGAGTCGGGACAATAATTACAGCCAGTTTCACTAAAAAAGAACAAAAATAAGTCTCATTTAGTATGTTTGATGGGCTTTAATATGAAATTCTGTAACACCGTCACTGGCCTGCACCGTTCTCACCGAGGTCAGGTTGTGAGGCAACTGGTTCTGTGATTTCATCCTCCCCTACAGACTTTGAATTCGGCTTTACATGATCTGGTTTCAGCTCAGTTGAATTGTTTGCTGTTGGGGAAAAAACAGACAGAAAACTCAATTAAAAAGGTGTTACCCTTATCACTGTCGCAACAACTCTTGAAAACTACTATTTTGTACTACATGCACTGTATATTTCAAATCTCAATGTGATTAAGATAGACCTAGCGTTGAGGTCAACAATCAACAAACGAATTGAAATGTATCTTTGCGGGACAACATAACAGTATATACTCTTCCCTCCTAAATTAGCAGAATGTAGTAGAAGTAACAGGTCTTTACGGTTTACAGCAAACAGCCCTACTGCATATGTTTGTTGACACCACACATACGTGACCTAATGCAGGATTAGGAACATGGTCAGTACTAGAGGTTAACCCAAGGGCACCGACAGCCTTTATATCTTTTCACATAGCAGAGCCCTGCATTTGCACCCGCTGCCGACTTTGCTTAGCTTGCTTTAAAACAATAAAACAACATTCAGGAGTTTGGGCTTTTCAGCATAATAATCTCAAACTTCATCACCAGTGTTCTGCCCATACACAATGTGCCTCTGCTCACCTCGTATGTACTGGCACCCAAGCAACTGGATCTTCATGGCTATCCTCTGGTGCCACGTCTGAGGAACAATGCGGATGAAGCGTGCCACTATAGGGGGGAGGAAATTATTGCGCGATTGGTACCAGTAGTCCAGGTTTCCTTCAAATATCTGCAGATAAATGGAAAAGATTTAATTAAATTTTAAAAAAGGCGTGAAGCTATATGCTTACTTCTGGGTGAAATTGTACAGCTACATTTGTACAAAAAATAAAATCTACATAAAGCAACATGTCTTTTTAAACAACGTCCTGCTGCTTATGACCATAAGCTCAGCATCGCTGATTTGATCAAGTGAAAAAAAAAACATTTTGTATTTTCAAAAACGTGTTGGATGAAAAAGTAAGCTGTCCAATTTTCTTGGTGCAAAAATGAATAGTAACACTGGATTGTTGCTTTCTGTACACACAGTGTTCGCTCAATCACAGTGTTTCTACTGCCTATACAAGGGATGTCCGGTATTCTTGTCAAACTCTTCCGAAGTATTACAATATTTTTAGAACTGGAACAGATGAATGGTTCGGGCTACGAAAAGCAAGGCAGAGGGTTTTTTTAAGACCCCAGGCACAAGTACTAGGTGGTGATGATATCTAACCATATCTTCAGAGCTGCTGTTCCGTGTGTAGGTCTTCCACTTATTTTTTTCTTTGTGCTCAACTGTGTAACTTTGAACATAAAAGTCGAGATCGGAAACTGTAGATCCTGCGGTTATTATTCCTGCAAAGAAAAACAAACAAAAATTACTGAAGGACAAAACAACTCAAATAAAAATAAAAAATAATGATACAACTCCTTACTAATTAAAGTTATTCTTATACTGAACACCGGCTGTCAATCCTCTGCTATTAGAATATAATAAAATCATCCATCAAATCCAATATCAAGACTTTCAACATTCCACTTGATCCTTGACACTTCTGCTATTTATCGAGCTACTTCTTAAATCCACTTACAGTGATTAGGGGTTTGGCTTTGAGGCACTTTACAGCAACCTAAAGTTTCCTCAGCAAACTTGACTGCTTTTGGCCTCTCTCTGTTAACATGTACACAATTTCCATTTTTGTTTTAAAACTACTCATTTTAGGTTAATATATTTTAAATCAATTTTATATGGAGACTCCCTTTTAAAATGTCCATTTCGTATCTTTTTAACAATCTGAACATTTTTCATTCTTCATATAACATCTAAAACAAACCCTTCAAGCTGTCCCTTTCATTGTGAAGACTATGGCCAATGGACTTCTGTTTTTTCTCATGTTCCTATATTATTGTAGCCCTACACAGTACTGAATTTAAATTTCAGTAAGAGAGGAACACTGGTGCTCTGATAAGATTTTCTTTTGGAACTTGGAAATTAGAAGAGGAAAGAGTCTGAAGCTGCCACAAACCCTGTAACGTGACGTGCTGAGCTGTCGCTCCAGTAAAACGGGAAATACCTGCGGCAAATCAGTACTCTGAATCTGCAACTATGTGCATTTTTGTGGCACAAATACTTGTGGTGTTCATCCCATTTAAGACAGTAAGAACAACCAAAAGCAAAGCTAGCTTTACTCAAAACCAGCATTACAACATTTATGAAGAAACTGAAACCACAGCATTCACTGCATCAATACATCAGTTTCAATGGTATAATATAGGACTAACAGGACATTTCATTAACATTTTGGACATTTTCAGGAATGGAAATGTCCAAATACATTTCTCTTTCTCAAAATGACTTACAGTACTCCTCAGTTAAAACCCATCCTTCATATTTTAATATTTCTTCACTCAATAAATAATTTGAGAGTAAAAATTGATTGAAATACATAATTAAGGTAAATTAGAGATAATTTAATGTTCTAGGTTAAATGTAAAGGTTATTTAACATGGAAAAATCACCTCAAACAGGTTCTATATTTGTATAAATCAGCCATCAGACATATCACTCTGCAACTCACAACTGGCAGCCCACTGAAGCTCAGCAGTTGTGAGCCTGGCCAGTACCTGGATGGGAGACCTCCTTGGTTTCTGCTGGAAGAGGTGTTAGTGGGACCAATAGGAGGGCTCACCCTGCAGTCTGAGTGGATCCTAATACCCCTGTATAGTTTTGGAGACACTACACTATAAAAAAGGCACCATCCTTTGGATACGACATAAAATTTAGGTTCTGACTCTCTGCGGTCATTAAAAATTCCAGGGTGTTTGTCAAAAAGAGTAGGGGTGTTACTCCGGCATCCCGGCTGAATTTCCCCAGGCCTCTAACAATCATGGCCTCCTAACAATCCCCATTTAATGAATTGGCTTCATCAATCTGTTCTCCCCACTGATGGCTGATGTGTGGTGAGCATTCCAGGTGGATGCTGCACATTGGTGGTGGTGGAGGGGAGTCCCCATTATCTGTAAAGCGCTTTGAGTGGAGTGTCCAGAAAAGCGCTATATAAGTGTAAGCAATTATTAATATTATTATTATTATTATTATTACTACTACTATGGCTGCCGTCGCATCATCCAGGCGGGGCTACACGCTGGTTGTGGTGTAGGGGAGTCCCCATTACCTGTAAAGTGCTTTGAGTCGAGTGTCCAGAAAAGCACTATGGAAGTCTAAAGTATTATTATTATTCTAAACATGAAATTCTGACTAAATGCAAACAATGTATGTATGCTATATCATTGCTTTTTATTGTAAGGAATCTTTAATAGATGAAAGCTCAGTCATTATAAGAGAAGTATAATTCAGAACATGTTTACAATATTGTATGATTTATTTTTAGTTGAGTTCACTAGAATTGCACATCATTTGACTCAGGCAAAACAGTGACCTTCCACTGCTGAAAGACAGTATTCTTCAGCTACTTTATTCTTTCCCCTGTTACACAACAACCATTGCATGTCAACAATACTTTCCTCTTACTATCCACATTCCAATCAAAATGATATTCTTCAAGCAGTCAGTGATATAAAGGCACTTATTTGAAACAAAGCTGACATTCTTCATCAGCACAGTGCTTAATGCATAACCAAACAGCATGAAATGAACTAGTTACTCACGGGCATTACGCAACTGATCTTAAAATAATGTCTACTGTATTTTTAAACATCTTTATGCAGGACATTTTCAGTCATGAATGAAACACACAGCACACCATTCTTTTACATTATGTAACCCTCCAAACTCAAATGGGATGCAAATATAAATGCCAAGTTGAAATCTGGGATGACTACTGCAAGAAGATATTTATGCATTTCACTTAACATCTGCAGTCTTCAAGAGCAGAAAGGATAGGAGTCTTACTTTAAGTGTAATTACCCCCCTTGTAAAAATCCAGCATCTATGTTTTTGAGCAGTCATATTTGGACCTCCAAATCCCACTGACCTTTTCTGAAGCACAAAGTGAGGCAAAATGTGTGAAGTAATTAACAACAGTATGTCATAGTTGACACCAAAGAATGGTTAATACATTTCTATCTGTTTTTTTAACTTGGTCTATAAATTACTTTTGTTTCATATAATTGCATTTAACAATATACACTTGACAACTTAAGTAACAATTTAATATGCTGAGTTATTGAATAAATGGTGATATTTATCAAGAAGGAAGCTCACGTAGGATGCAAGTACACACCTATGCTAGAAGTCAAACTAGTTTAGTCATGCATCCAGATAAAGAATCAAAGTAGGTAAAAAGAGGATAGATAAAGGACAAATGCTCAAGGTGAGAAGATTTAATTAACAGAGAACCACGGGGATCTGCACCAGGACCACTTATCTTCCTAATATCGATCAATGAATTAAATTCTGGTACAGTTAGCTACTCAAGGTTGAAGAAAGTACCAAAATAGGTAGATTAGCAAACGCCATAGGAACATCAAATTAAAAAGATTAGGATAAACTTCAAGACTGGACAAAAACAGTTGGAAGATGATACTTAATGCAGACAAGTGCAAGGTTTTGCACGCAGGAAGTAAAAACAAACTACATGAGGCTATTTAAGAAAAAGACTTGACCGTTTATGTTATGTCACTTACACCTTCTAGACAACACAAGCATATATATATAAAAAAAAAACATTCAGCATATATACTGTAGTTAAAGGTATAGAATTTAAATCAAGGGATGCTCCATTAAAATTGTACAATGCACTACTAAGACCTTATGTAGAATCCCACATTTGGTCACCATGTTACAGAAAATATATTCATGAAATCAGAAGGAATGTCATACACTGACAGGCTGAACTGAACCTTTTTAGGCTGAGGAGAGAAGACTATGAGAGGACCTGATACAAGCATTTAAAATACCCAAAGGCATTGACATTGACAAATTCAACCCAGTAGATTTCTTTAGAATAAGCTGTAAAAATGTGCGAGTCAAAGGACAAGTAAAACTGCATTTAAAACTGAGAACAGCATGCCCTCAAAATGATGTTGGAGTATGATGCAAGCTGGCAAGCCATGTTCTTTAGACCAAAAGCCTTTCTTCAACAATAAACTACTATCAAACAGGCTAAACTGGCACAATGGGCTTCTCTTGATTGTAGGAACTTAGTCTTATCAGTGCAGATACTTGATAAGCAAACAGGTTAAATACATAATATTTAATCACCTTACTACCTTCATCTTATGCTGTATTATAAAATGCGCTGTTTGTGCAATCTATCACACACAGTGGACATATGATACCACACTCCCAATATTTAGGGTTAACAAGGACAACTTCATTAGTGCCAATAAACTCCTCCAAACAGTAGTATACCTGCAGGTTCCTAAACAGCACTGGGTACTGATTCTGCCCATCTGGACACAGCACTACAACATCATCAGAAATCCTCCAGAAACTATTTCAGTAAATGTCTGACATCTTTTAAAATTTAATTTTTTTTTAAGTACAAGGCTCTTCTACAAAACTTAACAAAAACAGTATCACAAACTGTTCTCTGGGCGTACCATCACAACACACACTAACCTGTGATTTTCTTTTTCTCTCCCAGGTCAATAACCAGCCATTGGCGACTGTTGTTATGATCAGCTGCCCAGAAACGTCCCTTCTCATCAAAGCTTATGTTGTGTGGAGACCAGTCAGATGGTTTCTTTGTTTCACTGCTCCCCTGCCAGCTGGAACTGGCTGTGACAGATTCTGGTCTCAAATGAGTTTGTGTTTTGCAGTCTGTAAGAAAAATGTAACAATATTTATCATATACAGCATCTGTAAAATACAAACACTTAATTAGAGCACTCATCTTTGATACACTGTTTTCATTACTTCTTTCAAATACTAAATATGAGAAAACAGTTCTAGATGTCCACCTGGCATTGATTAGAGATGTGGAGCTATCTTTTTACTTAATTAGGGGACACATTTTTCCCACAGAAAACACTACTTTTGTTACCTCAAAATGGCAAGAGGTGCCAACAGAAAAAACATCTTGAGAAAAAGACAGTGATTAAAACAGACAGATGTTTTCTATAAAAGTTAACATGAGATGGAAACTATAGCTAAAAATACTGGTACTGGACCTGAAAAGGATTATGTCACTACTATAAAATGATGGACAGTATGTAAGAATTTAAAAGAATAGATTACTTTGCCACAATAATACTGCAGCATCAGCTACAAATTCTCTGTGGATAGCCCTGTTCAGAAGGCCAGGTTAATCAAAGAACATCATTAGAGTGCATGTGATCAATCAAAGCTGTGGACTGCCAGTGTATTTCATTACAAGCTCAATAAGCACTGAAGATGTCTGCAGAGATTGGATTGGGATGGATAAATTGGCAGACAGAAATAACGCCTTCCTTGATTGTGTTCCTCAAATGGAATCTCCTGGGATTTACAGTAGATAAGACAAATGTAGTGTTTCCCACACTTAATATAAACGGACAAGGAATTATTAAATTCATGTGACCCACCTTTGCTTCTGCAATATTTTCAATCAGCTGACATCTTTATCAAAAGCAGCTAACATTTTCTGAATCTTTCTCATTTGTTGAAGGTTTTCTCTAGGCCTATGGTAGGCCTTACTCTACCAAGCTAACAGCAAGCTTCTATTACATTACACCTATACACATTTTGGGAACATTTTTATAAAAAAAGAAAGAAAGCAAGCATCACACATACAGACTAGACATACATTATTAATTTCCCTCACTTCAGTTTTCAACAAAATTAAAACTGTGATAAACTGAATTCTTGGCCAGAGTTATTGTCTTCCAAAAAAGATGGAAGTATAAAAATAGTAACAAAGGTATCATTTTTAAAGCACTGTATAAGCAAACACAATACACAGTGGAAGCAAAGAACAGCAAAATAATTTTGTGAAACCAAGAGAAAGGCTAAATTGTGTATTAGCAGATTAAATTTAAAGATAGATTTTTAGTCTCTAAATGAAAAGGATAATGAGACCCCTAGGTCCTATAAATTTGACTTAGTGCTGATGCAGAACACTATTAGCCAGAACACAAGCTATCAGCCAAACAGGAGCAAGTACTAGTGGAAAAGGAAAGTACTAGTGATTACTTTATAACTTTCTTGCTAATCCATCAAGATGCCATGATTGGTAATATCAAAGCTGCACTTAAATTCAGAAGGAAATGAATATAATGTAACCTGGAGTCAAATGCCATTACCTTGATGAAAGCTGTTTCAGTAAAGTCTCTCTGTCTTAAAACTAACTGTTGACTAGTTTCAAAGGACTATAAAATGAAATTAAGATTGTGCAGCCACCACTGTTTCCTGGCTTTTTTAATGAAAATGGAAACAGGATTGGCAACAACAGCCATTATGTTTAAGCCTGGAGACAAGACCAGTTGGCATTAGTGATAAATGTAGAAGGAAATGGAAAGCTGTCTTTAAATAGAAGTGTAGTTAGAGGGTGAAAGACACGGGTAATAGTTTTTACTGATGTTTATGCTTCCAATGTAATTTAGTAGTTATATTATCTATCAACCATCAACATCAGTAAAATCGGAGAAACACAAACCATTGTGAAGCAGGAAGGGTGAGGTTGTATTGACTGCACGAATCAGGTCAAGAACCAGTCATTAATATCACAATTTGTTGTGAAGGAATTGCACAAATGTGGCAGTTAACTGATGAGTAGAGAAAGGGAAGGCAGAATTATTAGCTGGCTCAAGCACTTTATGGATAGTGAAGAACAGGACTGAATAATTAGTGACTCCTATCATAAGACTGGAAAAGGATGAGGATCTATATCCCTCCTGGGTTCACAGTAGGTCTAGCAAATCAATGTATATGCCTACAGATGGATATAGTGCTTGAATTGGGCAAAGTCAGGTCTATGGAAAGTACCACATTGTTTACTATTAGCTGGAGGTGGTGAGACTGAAGCACAGTAAAAAAGCCTTGTGGTCAGAAATGGTCAAAGGTTCGGAATGCCAACACCACAAAAATGGATGAAGTCGAATGCGTGGCCACTCTTCTGTGTTGGGAAGATGACATAAATGGGCTAAAGCAGAGTTAGCAGCTCTGTCATATCAGACAGAAACCTAGAGGAAAATCCAGAAGATGGACGATAAAAAAATAACTACCAGCATAGGCTGAGTTCCCTAGTGTGAAAAATCAAGCATTCAGAAGCTGCAACATTGGCTTCTGTGAGCATGGAACAGGTTACCCAGCCATGTAGTTAAAGCAGATTCCCTGGCCTCCTTCAAGAAAGATGGATGTGATCCTTGGAAGACTTAGCTACTAACTACAAAATGAGCCAAAATGCCTCTGTTTATTTGTTACCTTTTACTACGTTTTTGGATTCTGCACAGGGAATACATTTGAGACCAGCAGCTAAGCAATGAAAAACCCTGACCAGAAGGTGAACAAAGCACTAAACCAACATTATAATCATACAAGTAATAGGTTTATTCCATGCTGAAAAGAGAAGAAAGAAAACACAACGTTTTGACTGTGCAGCCTTCTTCTTGTTTTCTTTCTTCTCTTTTCAGCATGGAATAAACCTATTACTTGTTCCTTTGCAGCCTACACATGCTAACGCAACTACCCACCTGAACTATTATAATCATATGTTATGCATGATCATACCAACTGGAAATGACAAAAAAAATATCAATACAATTCAAAGGGTATGTCATATAATGAGGTTTTAAAATGCTTGCAATAATTGAAACATGTTGTGATTCTGCATTGTTGTGCAAGCATCTAATGCTTATCCACTGTACACTCAAGAGTGTCCTCTGCTTGTATTCACAGTGCTGTGTCTAAATATGTTATGTGCAAAAATCTTCCTACAGTGTCTAATCTAAGTGCAATAAGTAATTAAATTCTTACTTAATTACTGTATATCTCAAAAACAATTTATCCATAACAGAAAAGGAGGGTAACCAGGGACATTTTAATCCTATTCTGGTAGTACATAGCTTAAGCTATGCAGAAAGAAGTAACGAAGTGAGGATATAACATTAGTTTAAAGGAGCACATACACTGTAAAACACCTCTACAGACATAGAAAAAGAATGTTATGAATATCAGAATGAACAGAACTATCCTTACCTTTTGCAACAAACATGAAAAGTGTATCAGACAGAGACCCACTGAAAGAGAAAAAGAAAAAATCAAGTTGGGGTTAATACAGTAGGTCCCAACGAGTACAATTACAGTGATAAATTACAGTCTCGTCTCTGAGAGAACAATAGTTTTAGTACAGAAGGCAACTCCATCATTGCTTCCTATAGATCCTGTCAGCTATTATCTCTACAATATGGTCTAAAGTTTCCACACCCTTCCTGTTGTGCTTCAGTTCACTTGCATCGTGTAGAAAGAGCATAAAATCAGCCACTGAAGGAATGTGTGACAATAACAATTAAAAACATTTTAGAAGTGGAATATTATCCTTCTCTGCTACAACTAAAACATTAATTTAAGCAGACTAAAAATCACACGCATCCTACTTTTAATTTTAATTCTGCAGAAGGCACTACCAACACTGTAATTTACACTTTAAAGGAATAAGGCAGGGTTGGTTTTCTTTATACAGACAGAAGAGCAATACAGACACAGAAGCATGGCTGCATAAAGATAAGTGAGATTAAAGTAATACTGTAAATTTATTACAAATAAAAATCCTGTTTTCAAATATAGATTCAAAAACTCTTTCTGAAATACTGGTTAGACCACATGAAGCTCAAGTGACATTGGCAACTACTGTATGTTGAAGTGTAAGAGAATTTGTTGTTCATGATTTAAATGTTAAAAATGGGGAAAAATCAGCAATCAGAATACAAAACTGAAATGTGTCTCAACAATACTATCTTGTAGTTAGCTATTCTATTTCAGACATACTATTTTTTCAACACAGTAAATTTAAACCCATGAAATGTCATGGGCTTGTCTGAGCAATAAATTAAGCTATTAAAGTCTTAACTCAGCTTGAAATCACCTTGGGGTGAGAAAATAGCTGCTATATTCCCGAGCTAAAATTCCATTGACACTGCCATTGTAATCCAACTTACAAGCACCAGACTTGTCTGGGCATTGTGTGTCTGTGAGCCACTTCACCACCTGCCCCTCACTTATCCCAATTTAACTCTTTTTTCTAAAAATCAAAATCAAGATCAAAAGTTCAATAGTGAAGCCTTAATAGGTTAAGATTACCCAGGACAATATCCCGATTAGAAAAGTCTGTGCTCCTTTCAAGAATTACTTTTTTGCAGTAACATATTCAGTGCACTCTCAGCGTAGCCTTCAACTGCTTTAGAACATACAGGTCGAGAAATCTTTAGACGCCAATGTATAACCATGTAATAGGGCACTGGGCCACAGTGCGTGGCCAGTACAGCTTGTATGCGCTGTGGTACAGAGTCTACCAGTTTCGGGACTCTGCAGGAGGGATGCAGCACCATTCAAGTCAAACAACTCGCGCCTAGCTGATGGAGGTTAGCATCCTGAAAAATACACCTCCTGGCAGGAAATAAATGTTACAACGTGGAGTGAAGATGATCCCTCACTACCATCAAGTAGTGATTAACTTTGACTTTGCTTTCTAAGGGAATGAGTACATTCAGACCGCACCAGGATAATACATCCTTCAACATTACAGAACCCACAGACCCCTTCAGTGTTAGAATCAAGCACCCCGGGCTTTAGAGTTATGTTGTCAACACATGCACTTGTCCATTTGTCAAAACAAATTAGTCTGACTGGATCACATTTCTCCGCTGCCTGGTTTAATCCATTGCTTGAGCTATTTGCACCACTGGACTTACTGCACTGCCAGTTGTGATGAATGGTTTGTGAACTGAAACCTGACTATGGTATCCTAAACTGAATTAATGCACTGATATCATAGTGCTGAATTATGCTCTTCTTCCCACTACTGTCCTTTGCACTTAATGTCTTTCTAATGCCTTGGAGCTTCATGCTGACATCATAGACACCGCTGCTCACAGAAGGCTCCTGCCAAAAGTCAGAGAAGCTACTGCCAAGAGTGCCCCAACAATCACCCCTCTTTCAAAGTCACTGAATTCTCCTCTTGCACAAACGTGGGCCGTAATTATAGGCAACCAGGCTTGTGCAGCACTAATTACATAACCCTAAGTATGCTAGGATGTTATTTTCTTAATTAGCATGCGTTATACACTCTTCTAGTGTGGAAGTCCTTGCTTTCAATATAGTTTATTAAAATATTGAATACTAAAGTATGAAAGTATTGAATTTATTTGTCCACTTTTTCTATGAAAATGTGGTACTAGATTACTAGATCTTAAACATAAAAAATACATTTTAAGAGAGGCACTACATTGGTATTGCAGCAAATGTCATATTTTGCATTTAGATCAAAACATTCACCTTTTCTCTTGTCTGATCACAAAACATTTTGCCACGTTTATAGGATATTAAGGTTCTTTGCAACATATTTTATACCCTTCTCCTGAGCTGTGTTTTTATACAACTTTATCCCCAAGTTGCTTTGAAATCTCCTTGATTTTTTATTTTGAAATTCACTAACAGACTGAAGGACCTAAAAGAGAGGTTTTTATTCTAAAATACAGAAAAACACTCTTATTTCACACACAGGCCACTCAGTCATTTGTGTGGCTCATTAAGGTAATTAACAGTGAATGCATGGAGTAGGTAGTATATATAAAAAATAATTGCTATTTCAACATTTCATGACGGAGAGGTTTACAGCAACAAAATGTTAAAAGAAACTGTACAAGGGTTTGAATACTTTAGCAAGGCACTGTACTTTTGTGACACCTTTAAAAAAATGTTTGCACAATATTTTTGTGCAATTTCTCACACTCCATTCTATAACCTGTAAAAAAACACAAAAGGAATTCAGTCTCAAAAGCTAACAGATTCTAAATTATGATAAAAAATATGCCTGCGTTGCTAGCGATAATGTATGACATCCACTGAATCTTCTCACTCCATGCTTGTGGCCTCCCATAAATCTTTGTAGCTGCTATTAGTGTGGAACAATGCTTCATTCATTAGCTTGGGTTTAGTCTATTAGTCAAAGAAGTCGCAAATCATTGATAACAGAATATAATAAATGTTCTGAGACCACAGGAGACAGGTGAAGGCCACCTGTGGGAAGGCAGTCATTTATATAAAAAGCAGACAGGTATGTCATAGAATATCAATTGTTCAATAATGCCTTTTGTCCCTGAGCTAGTTATTTTAAAACAATATTTAACCTTTTTGGTTCCTGTAACATTAAGAAAGCTGTACTAAACAATTTGTCTGTAACTGCATTCATAAAATGAATTATCAGTGCTGTATGTATCGGTTGCTATTCTGAGTTTCACTATAGCATGAGATGTCACTGTCTTTAGGCTGGACAGGACAAAAATGCCGGCACAGCGTTAGCTCTGGATTGGACATCACATTTATATATTTAGCCCCCGGGTCTCCCAGACAGAAAAGAGTGGGTATCTAGTTTGTTTTTGGTCTGTCTTGTTGACAATTTAGGACCCAGGTGAAATAGATTCATAGAATGTTCAAAAAGTTAGATGTGTAGAAATGACCTCAAACGGCTTCAGTATATCAATACTTACACTTTAGACTGAATTCCATTGGCCCTGATGCCATCATAGTGACTTAGACCTTTATGCTCCTCGACTGATATCTGGCCTCCCAGCTCATCCAGTATGACTCCCGCATGGACAGCTGCTTTACAAAGGACAGATGTCTGGAAAAAAAACAGTGTATTGCAAAGTGACGCAGGTTAACATTATCACACAATACTACTCTCGTGCATCTTGATTGCCAGCAACTCACCAGTGCTACAGCTGTTATCTCCTGCTTTGATCAGGCAAGGCATTTTCTTTATTGCAGTAGAATGGAAACTATCTTTAAACTGTAATTTTGAAATAATATAGTCTTACTATTTTGTTATTATCTTAGTACACACTGAAGAGACTCTTGTAGCTTCTTGAAAAAAAATATGCCTCAATTAACATTTTTATATGTTTATTCTTGCTTTTAGAAATGCATGAACACAGCAAAGTAGAATCAATTTTCCCCAGATTTTGCTCACACAATTCAAAAGGCTTTTTGTTTTATATGGCTGATACGCCTTCCAAAGTGACTAAGACGCGGGCCCATTTATATAAGCCTACAATCATGCCTTTAAGTAGACCAGTTAAAATGAAGTAAACTGCTGAAGGGCACAACAGTCTTTCACAACACAGGATTTGAGCTCTCAACCTTCCAGTTTTGTCTGAATATCCATCCTTTACTCCACACGGTCTCATCGTTACCTGTTCACGCAGACCACAGCAAGTATATTCAAATCAGAAAAGATTTAGACAGATCAAGAGGTTCCATTTTCAAGCTTGCTTTACAGTAATCTAACATTAGCTTTTATTCTAGTTCAATATGCCTTGATTTTCAGTCTCTTAAATCTAAACGTTTAAAAGATCATATACAACACTCAAAACATAAGTAAACATCATCAGCTTCCACTTTGTTTCCGTTTCTTGAAATCCTCTCTCCTGAACAATGTCTTTTTTACAAATATTCCTATACTTCTATTATTAATGGAAGAGAGACTGGAGCTCTTTTCTTCCATCTTTCAAGGGTTCTTCAAAAAACTAGCAAATTAATCCTGAGCCAATACCAAATAGCTGGTGAGGCAGATGTCTCACATATTGATACCCTCGTATACTGACTATTTAGAAAGTAATTGTTCCTAAATATCTGAATCCACACTGATTTTAATCTTATATATTGATACCAACTTACAGCAAATGTAAAAGCTGTGGGAGCTCAGACTGGGTGTGCCAATCTATACTCTTCAATTTTAATTTACCACAAGCAATGTGCATTTAATTATATAAAAGGGTATAATACTGATTCTAATTTTAAAGAGTACTAGTCTCTCTAGTCTGTGATCCAAACTTATCATTCAAACAAAGATGTATACCAAGTGCAGAACTGATGGGGGAATTATTGCTTCACTAGTTGTACGTGAGTTATTACAATTAAGTGCAATACAGGAAACAAGTAAATCAACTTTAACTGCATTCAGAAATAAAAACTATGTTTGAAAATATATGTATGCTAATGCTTGCATCACATTTCTGAAACCACTGCATATGAATGTTCACCAAATTTGAAGAGGACTTTCTTTCCTGTTAATACCAAAAGCTGAAACCTAACAACATAAACTATAACTTATATAACACCAATGCAATATGACGAATGCCATTTAAGCTTAATACATATCTCCAGATATTTTTTTCAAATGAGACTAAATGTCAAAGAAAATCTGTGGAAAAACCCCAAATCCACAAATGTATTTCAGAAATGTGCTCATTTTGAGATGGACAAGAGGAAAGATTTAAGCCACTCTACATTATGAAAGTTCCACCTTTTCTATTACTACAATTCAGTACTTTTCGTCCTGGCGTGGTCCATTGTTAACTGAATCCCTGTCAATGGCTAGTCGACGAGGGCTTTCACACACAGACATCCTGTTACAAAGCATGGGAAAAGAGGTCCCTCTCTGTATACACTCCAGTGTTATTCGCATTTAGCATATTATAGTGTTTTATTATGTAATTATAGTGACACTTTCATGTAAAATCCTAGGTTCAAAGGAGGAATTTATTCACTTATTGCTTTTTGAGATATTTTATTGCGTGAAAAACTCATAGAACATCAGGAGTTTGAAAGTACTGTACTTGGATCATTTCAAATCATTAAACAAAAGAAAGTGCAAAACAAACATAACCATGTGCTTAAAACACATATGAAAGTGCCTACACTACAGTTTTTCACATCATATTTCAAGCCTCACCCTGAGGAAGATGCTACTGTGGCTTCCCTACCATCACTTCCTGAGGCATTGAACTTCACTGAGAAACTCAAGTCTATCTCTTCAACAAAAATACTTAAAAACAAAATGCTATGTGCTTATTAACCACTATGGGAAACTCACTCTCCATTTTCTTATCACTGTTGCCTCCTACCAACTTATCAGTACAAAAGTAAAAAAAAAAATTCAAAGTAAACTGGAAGTCTGAGAGTAAAATGGTAAATATTTTATTAAATATTGCATTTGTACTGATATAGGTTTTAGCCTAGATGTTTAATCAGGACTTTGTAGTCAGATCAGTGTTTTTGTACGTTAATGGGGGGGCATTTTGATACCAAAACTAAACTTATTTGCTAAAATATTGTAGCAGTCGCTTCACCCCTACCTGGTCTTTGGTATTGAGACACCCTGGGGTGGAAAAATATTTTTAAACCCAATCATCCCACAAGCCTAACTCAGACGTTGAACGTAAGAATTTTGGTCAACACTCCAGACTCTACAAAAGTGAGATCCGAGTCAGGTGCTCCTCTGTCTCATCTTCCAGTCCACCCGTCCCCAAAGCAAAGGGAGAAAAGTTGTCCATAAATCCTACTGAACGTAGACAAGTGCAGCTGTACATTTCAAGTTAGCAGAAATAAACTTGCATTCAGCAAAAGAAGTCACTGGGTAGTAATTTCAGGCCAAACCTATCTGAATATGAATTGTGTTTGTGAACATCCTTTTCACAATTCCTGATTTAATAAACATAAATAATGAATAATCCGTACACGTACAGTATATAGCACTTTTCTGGACACTCCACTCAAAATGTTTTACAGGCAATGGGAACTCCCCTCCACCACCAATGTGTTGCTCCTAGCTGGATGATGCAACAGCAGCCATAGTGTGGTGAGTGTTTGGGCACACATCGGCTCTCAGTGGGGAGCAGAACAGAGTAAAGAAGCAAATTCATAGATCAGGATTATTAGGAGGCTATAATTGGTAGAGACCAGGGGGAAACTTGGCCAGGACACCCCTACTCTTTCCGAAAAACTGATTTTCACATAGATTGTTGTTGCTAAGGTTATATCATACAATTGTATAAAAAATAACCTAGTACACACCTTAAAATAAGATCAACTGCTTCCATTTCCTATAATGTATTCCTCTAGACCTTCTAGAAGCACAGCTTAGTTTGGATGACTTGTGATGTTACACAGATGCTGAGTGGGCATCAAGTTATACACATAAACAGCTTTATGTATAGCCTTTCTACAAACAATTTACAGAAAGAAATAAGGAAATTCACAAATTAAACGTATTTACTACATCTCCTCTTAGGCACAGATAAAAATAATAAAAAAATTTTTTGTATATTAATACATGCTGTTTTTGCTCTTTGGAAATTGACATAATGGCACAACAGAGTAAACTTGCATAAGGCTATGTAGTGGTTTGCCTAACTAGCTCTTTGACCCTCTTTCCTGGTAACCTAGTTTCCAACGCGTCCCAGTTCACAGCTGAACAGCAGAGGACAAGAAAGGAATGAGGAAGATTCAGATCTGCTAGAGAGGAGGGAAATGGTTGGTTGATGGCACATAACGTTAGCAATGTTGCTCCTCACCTATCATCACAGTTGATGGTTCTTGCAACTGGAAAGCACATAGTCACTTTCTGTTGTAACACAACAATAACACATAAATCACATACATGTATTTTCTCTGTTCAAGCATAAGAACGTGTTTACTTACATGTCGATATCCCTGTGAAATGTCCCCTGAAACATCACCCGCTATTCCTTTGCAACCTGCAGGACAGTATTTTCTAGGAAAAAAAAACATAAATATACTCAAAAAGTAACATATTATTTGAATCCTACCTAACACTTTCTTTTTAAACTATCAATTTAATTGTTCACAAAGGCAACACTCTGTATTGTTTTAAATATATATATAAAGACAGAACTTCTTACATCTATTTTAATTGAAAAAAAATAAAAAATGCTGATAACATTTTAAAATGTAAGTATTTTTAAGACAATTAGATCCTCACTTGCCTAAGTATTCAATCACTTGCTGGTTCATCCTTAAATCAGTTCAAGTGTAAAAAGAATAGTTTGAAAGGTCAGAAAAATAAGTGCAATGGTCTCAAATAAGTGCTACAGCTCACATCATATTGCAACAAACTGACCATGAACACTAAGAACTAAGAACACTAAGGATAATTTTGGTTTCTGTAGTCTTTCTGATGTATGAGTTCTTTGAGAACAAACACGGTTTTCTGAACTCATACATCAGAAAGACTACAGAAACCAAAATTATCCTGCAGCTAGGATCACACCTTCCCCCTTCTCTTAACGACAGACTACTTTTCTTTTAAATTCTCTCTATTCAATGTAGGTTTAATTTCACACCACTCTACACCTACCCTGACTTCACACCTCTTGATTGTTCTTTGTGTTTTGTTTTCCTTTAAAATTAAATCCATCACTTATCTATGGCCTTTCCTGCACTTTCTGAGACCACCTGGTCTCCATCACCCCACCTATTTATCCATCGGTTAATCGGAGACTTTATGACATAACCATACTAATTGCAATTTAGCGTATAGGTCTTCAAGTATAGAAAGCACACAATTAAAAGTGAAGACTAGCCTAAAACAGCACAATTTAAAATGATATACTCTTTAATGGAATTAATCAGTTTTATATTTCCCCCGAGCATTTAAAAGCAGTTTAACACATAGCAGTTTATTGGCTTTTTTTACAACCAGTGGTGGAACAAAAATTAAGTCACATGGGATGTACTGAAACAAGAAATGTGGGAAATACCTGCTGTAAGTCTCAGGAGAAAATGTGTATGAACTGTACCGATCACGACTTCTAACAGTTCTCTGTCAGGTGCACTGAACAATTCTAATTATGATGCGTACACATATAAAATCCATCCCATCACTTGGAATTCATCAAGACCATTCAGTCACTGCTTTAAGTGGGGTTGAGAAGCTTATTACTGCTGAAGGAAGAAGCAGCTGTCGCTACCCACTTCACCTTCTACTATCCTGCAAAGGTGTGTGGGAGGAGACTCCGAAACAGGCCAACATTTATAAGGACTCATAAAGTCTCTTTCATAAATGCATGACTGAGGCATGTTTTGTCTACTAATGTTATAAAATTTAATTTGTAGATTCAAATAAAAACATTTCTCTCACATCTTGTTGAGCTACATTTGTCTACATTATTTTTTAACCCCTATAGTATTGGTATGGTATTAGAATCCCTAATTAGAACAACTAAGAAAAATATGTCACATACTTTGTTATAGAAGCAATACAATTAATAACAAAATGTATTACATACTGTAACAGCAAGACTAACACGACAAACACTAGTACTTAAAGTGGCTATAGAAAGTATACACACCCTTTCTTAAGATATTTTGTGGCCTACCAGCCTGAAATCAGAGTGTGTCAACAGTCTATAGGCACTATATATTCTAAAAAAAAAAAACAAGTTGGATGACAGATACTTCTGTTCTTTTGCCTCCAGTGTTTGTTTCTGCATAGGTTTTTCACACACTGTGCACATAATTCAGCACATGGTGCGGCAATTCATGACCTCCTCAGCTGCTACAGGCAGGACACTGCAGTGCATACTTCCACAGCACTGATCAGATTTAATTAAACACACGCAAGACATATGTTGGGAATATTTTCATCTCTGTGCCAAAGAACACACTGCAAATTAACTCTTACCTGTACTTTGAAGCTGAAAAATGGCTTCCTTTGTCTAAGCATGTAAGGAGATCTGACAGGAAACACAACACAAAAAACAAAACGGTGAAAAGGAATCTCATCATTTAAAATCCGTTAAAAAGTAAATAAAGGATGTTTACAGAAGAGGAAATCTATTTTAGAATTCACAATGTGGAAACTTTAAATAGCACAGTATCACTGCCTTTATTTTAATTTCTCCAACTGAGGTTAAATGAGAATAAAAGTAAATGATACATAATTGTTTTATTTTTTTTAAATACAAACCAAAATGTTGCATTCCTAGTTTACTGCATTTCCAAATGTGTTCATTTTTGTTTCTGGTAAAACTAAACAAAAGAGGTAAAATACAATTGTTCCTGGGCTAAGACTTGACTTATAATATTAATCATTCTGTTTAACTAAAAACAGATTCAGCATCAGTGCTTTTCTGTGCTGGCTTTAATTACTGTGTGGTTTATTATGATGTTTATCACAAGTTCCAGGCTCTACCAGCTGTACAGCCTGAGCAGAGCATGGTATGGTTCTGCATGTGATGCACACCAATTCAGATTTTGTTCAGCCTCTTAAAACTAAATAATTAATGCGTACTAGAAATAGTGAAGCTCTGCATTTAATACTTGGGCAATGGTAAACAAAGGAAACAGGAACTATTCATTATGTACTGTATATCCATAATTATATGTAGATTGAAATGCTCTGGTCAAAATAAAGTCAGTGCACATATCCTTCTAGAAGATTGTTTCTTCAAATTTAACTGCGTAAACAAATAACAAACCTTTGCGATCACTTGCTGCATAAGAGAGAAGGAAACCTCGGCCTGATATGTGACTCCTGCTTTGAAACTGAACCGCAATCTTGCTGGAGTCCACGTGGACCTCTCTTGTGACACCATCCAGGCTTCCACAGTACGTCCCATAAACTAAAAAAGAACAAGTAGTGTAGAACTAATTTAAAAAAAAGACTCTAAATATGACCATATCGTTGCCTGAAGGCAGTTACACTTTAAACAAATCCACTAAAGATTTTACATATAAACGGTTGGCTGTAGCTTAGAGTGGTGATTAGGATTTAGGACTCCTGACTGGAAGATTGTGGATTCAAATCCTGGGTGTGGCACTGGTGAGCAGGGTATTTCACTTGGATTGCTCTAGTACATGGCCAGCAGTACAGTTACAAATGCAAGTTTCTCTGGATAATAACCAGACACACTTTATGAGATTAAAGCTCCTCTTCATCTTACTGTGTCCTTTATTTCACAGATAGTGATTCTACCCTACATGTGTAGCAAGCACATTCACACTATATTTAGTGTTGACCTTTTTAATCCTTCTCCCAAACCACTAAAGATTTGTTAAGATTTGAAAAGCACTCTGCTAATGCCTGCTACATTTTTACATGTATAGGCAGCAACAACTTAATGCAAAAAAAGATAGCAAAATCAGATGTTTTTAAGCTCTGTCCTGCAGACTATAAATACCGAGTGACCACGGTAACTCCTCAAACTGGAATGCCAATATGTACCTGTGAAAAATAAAAAAAGACACAGAACTATATTTTTAGACATTTTTATAAAACCATCTGGACCACTGCTTTCTAGATTTTGATTTACTTTAGGGATGGGTCTGAATACATCGAAACCATTGCCACCTAATCTCTAATAATTCCATAAATGTATTGTCCCCTTCCACCTGTCTTCCTCATTCCACTGCAGACTGCATTCCTGAAATTGTTAACCGTTTGCTTACGTACTAATGTTCGCTGCCTGTAGAATTTTAAAATACACTTCCGATAAGATCATACTCTCATTGAAGCTCAAATTGCTCCATCACCTCTGTTTTTTTCTTGCTCTTTGTTAGAAAAGTTTAGACATTCCCTCTTGTACGTGCTCAGAAAAATAAAGTAAGAAAGTACAAATTTGTTTTTGACAGCCTTTAAGGTCTGTTGTGCAGGCTATTCAATGGCTCACAGTAGATCGTTTTCAAAATAACTTTCATCTTGTCTTGTAAAGCACTTCCTCCCTTTAAAAATAAACCCACTGAAAACAGATGCTACCCCAAGACACAAGCATCAAACTTTAGACAAGTTATCTCTTGTACAAAGGGTAAAAGAGTAGCTCCCAGTGCTTGCCAAAGTCTTTTCAAGTGTAGCTCAGATGATGATTCGCCCAAGGGAATCCACACCTAAACAGCCCTTTCATTTACTGTACCAACACAAGATTAGAAATATTCATGGTCTTCCTGAGGGAAAACACTGCACTGCTTGAGCAATAGTACAGCACATTAATACATACATGTAAATTATTAACTAGGAACATTTTCAATGAAATTAAATATTTATGCTTTCAAAAGCTTTTTAAAGTGTCTTTTTCCATATACATCGAGTGAATCTCTTATAACATCTAGCCTAGGCTTGACAATTCCCACCATCTCCACCTCCACAATGTCCTCGTAACTTCATCCACAACTACAGGGCAGCAACCACCTGGTGACGTACAGTACTGTAACCATTAGGCACGAGCTGGTCCAATACGGAGCAGATCCCACCCAGAAGTGAGAAACTGCTATACCAGCTTAATTGGGAAATTTTAGCAAGACCAGAGTTTGCAAGCTTGAGTGGAATTTAGCCAGGACACTGGGTTTAATAATCCTATTCTTTTGATCTTTACATTAATCTTTATGCAAGTGCTTAAAAAGCCACAGTTCCACAGACAAAAATATAACTCCACAAATCGCACTGTCACAGTAATATTTAGATATAAAAAATGGGGAAAAAGATTTATGTTATGGCATTTATGATAATGTTATTAGTAGCCATGAGACCTTAATCTTTAATTTGTAAACTGAAATTAAAGCTTTCAATAGATATGGCTGACACAGTGCTGTGGAAGTTGTAACAGGGATGCAAAGCCCTGCATTTTAAACAAAAATGTGATCGTCTGGACTGACGGAACTAAGTTACTTTGAAGATTCAGAATATTTTATATTTAATGATGACCCAGGTACTTAATGATACTATAGTTCATTTGCTAATTCACTGGAGGCCAATTAAAAGAAAAAAATGACCAAATACACTATAGTATTCAAAATAGCTTTTCTAAAATCTTTAGCAACATTCTAGAGCATACACATCAATAATGTTTTTGTATTTGTACAAGATATTTATAAAAAATATTTGGAACAGGATAAAAGAAACCATTAAAAATAGGTTCTTAATTTGCCATTTTTTATTTTACTACAGCTTTGGACCAGCGTGTGTCAAAATCAACCTCAGACCTTAACCGTTTACAAAAAAACTCCACTGTGAACTTAAACAATTACTACCATATGTGACTTCAAAGAAAGAAAATGGAAAACATAAGCACCTCTTGAGCAAATGATGCCTCAGTCATTTTAGGAGCTCTCAATCCCATACTCTTACAAACTACACGGAAAACTCAACATCTTGTCAATTTCTAGTAATAATCCCAGTTTATTATCTACTCACTAGGAAAAAAAAACATTTATACTTGATGTTCTGATTTTATTCTAAAAAGTATTAACCAGATTAAAATTCATCTGGTATGATGTTCGTATATCTTATTTGAGTGGTCAGTTATATGATTCTATGCTGTGTCCTTCCCCAAAGTTAAGGTGAATCCATGGGTCATAAATAAAATGGCAAAATAACTAACTTTTCTATCTTGGTCGGAATGATGTATGAAGAGAATTGTTATACAACGGACAAAAAAACTGCTACAGATTTAGATCTTTATTTTAAAAGAAAGACAATGAGATAATTTGTGTACAGAAAATTATATTAATTGCTTCGTATTTAATTTAAAGCTATTTTGAATTAGCAAAGAAATCCTGCCTTATGAAAACATTTTTCATACATTTACACTAAAGTAGATTAATCACTATTATGCATATTGTATATGGCAATACAGTATCTGGGATGCTAATCAATAAGCAGCAGTAGCAAACTATATATAGTAAAATTATTTTTACTAGAACCTATTAAGATCTAAATTTTACATTTTGCGATGCAGCGAATCCTCACCCATTTTGAGGGTTACATTCTTGAAAAACTGCAAAAATGTAATGCACAAATAGAAGATTTATTGGGGGGGAAAACAGGGTCACAGGAATGAAGTCTAACTTTTGGGGCATCACCACCCAGAATTAACCAATAATAATTAAGTAAGGAAATAACAGTACATAAACTATGTAATTCTATTCATTTTTCTTAATATACTGTACGTTCCAGCATTCTCATTCACACCATTAGGCCAATAGATGATGTTCTCTCACCCTTTACAAACTTATCCAACATCTCCACTTTCTCACGTTAACACCTAACTGGTCTGATTCTTATCATTAGAGCCATTATCACCATCACCTTTATGCTTCATAGTTATTGCAAAGCACAAAAATGATGAGAAAGACCCACACATATAGAACACAGTGAACAGCCATCTTTGGTATTTATCCACCACGATGCTACATCATGACACTCTAAGGTTGACTATATGTCTGCACACAGAGTCACAGGCGAAACAGTAAAATACAGCCCAGCAATCTGTGAAACATACCTCAATAACCCGACCGTAAAAGATGGAAATTTACAATCCACAAAACAGCAAACAGCCAGATTTTACTGTATAAAACAGCAGTTGATCTTATTTTAAGGTGTGTACTAGGTACGTTTTTATACAATTGTATGATAGAACCTTAGCAACAATCAATTCGAAAATTAGTTTCTTGGAAAGAGTAGAGGTGTTACCCCAGTGTCCTGGCCAAGTTTCCCCATGGTTTCTACCACTTATGACCTTCTAATTATCCCCATCTCTGAGTTGGCTTCATCAATCTGTTCACCTCCCCGCTGATAGCTGATGTGTGGGGAGCGTACTGGTGCACTATGGCTGCCGTCACATTATCCAGGTGGGGCTGCACATTGGTGGTGGTGGAGGGGTGTCCCCATTACCTGTAAAACGCTTTGAGTGGAGTGTCCAGAAAAGCACTACATAAGTGTAAGGAATTATTATTATTAAAGCAGAAAGTATTGCAAAGACTGTCCATAGACACAATGTGACTTATCTTAAATGCAAGTGCTTCACATGACCACCAGAATACCTGCCAACACACAAACAACTGCCTCAAAATCCATGTCCTTGGACAAGGTATGAGGAAGGCTCATTAAACACGAAGTATTTAAACAAAAGAACTGAGGTTTGGCAGTACCAGGGCTATGCTAGACAATGTCCATTGACACACAGGTAAGAGAGAGGCAACACCTTGTGAACACAGCTGCAAGATTAAGCAGACTTCTCTGGCTCTCTTGGCCTAACACCTGACAAATCCCCAACATAACAAATAAGAGCATAGCCAGAAGAACACATGGAAACCTACAGGAAGCATGTGCAACTGGAACACCGTTTCTCATTATGCTTACCTTATTTGAAATAATTCTTGGCAGAAATCACTTATAATATTCAAGCATAAGGAGCCACAGCTGATGAAAACCTTTCGGTAGAAATTCCAGAAGAAAAAGGTCAGGGTTTCTCAGGTGTTCATTCCAATTCAGCTTCTACCATTAAACATAGGGAAGTATGACTACAAGATTTAAAATTTTAACAGAATGGTATCAAGAAAAAAAAACATCTTATAAACTAGACCAAGGATTCAGTGTGGATTATTCTCCAAGAAACTACACAAGATTACCCATTGTACAGATCACAAAGTGTGTGCCGCAAGTGAAATACAAAAGTCAGCTGAAAAACTCATGACCACCTTTAAAAAAATAAGTTTTAAAAATAACACCACTGATTCACAGGGATCCTGGTTAGGAAAAAATAATGAATGTGCAAGCATATGAATGCAAGCAGAATCATTATGGTTTCATGGTCGTGAAAGAAGAATGTATGATCTTTGTTAAGTTTTTGTGCTCAGTTTACTAGGAATATCCTGGACACAAACATCTAAACAGTCGTTTTAAAGATAAACAGGACTATATATTTGGGGGGCATCCCAGAGTCATTACATTTGATACACTATTGTATCACATAATGTACAGGCCTAGCTGAAAGAGTTGCTCAAAGTAAGAGAGATGGATAAGAAAACAGAAGACAAGAAACTAAACACTCAGATTTATCTTGTTAAATTCATAGGATTATTTGCTAAATGCCCATAATGTACCCTGAATACTGTACTGAATACCTACTAAATGATATATATATATAAATATTACTTCAATTTATCCAGCACGTAATATCAAACTGTGCTTTGTGCACAAATTATACTAAACTTAAAGTACCTAATCCACTCTTGGGAAACTGCATCCTGAATCTACAGATTGTCCTCTATACCAAGCTCTGAGGTTAATCAATGGGATTTGGTCTGCTGAGCTTTCTGTGTCTGCTTTAAACAGCAGTCACAAAATAAAATTGAGAAAGTTCTGAAGAAAAACTAATATCTTCTTTGAAGAAGGTGCAGGGACATATTCATTGTGCTGCCAAGATTTATTTATCAAAAAAGGACTGTGAAAGTCATAAATTGCTAATGGGCGTGGACACTGTTGGAAGCACTACAGCACAGAAGTTTTTACAAGCTCTACATCTGCAACATACATTTTACAGCAGGAAGTAGACGTTGTCTTGTGGGATTCCTGTTGGAGACCCTGTACAAGATGTCTGTTCACTGGTCTCTGAATCCCAGATACCACATTCCATCCCAGCTCATTTCACAGATGATCAGTGGGACTCAAGTAGGTCACCCACAACATCCTTTGGATGATACGTAAAACTGAGGTCCTGACTCTCTGTGGTCATTAAAAATCCCAGGGCATTTCTCAAAAAAAGTAGGGGTGCTACCCCAGTATCCTGGCCAAATTTCTCAATGGCCCTTACCAATGATGGCCTCCTAATAATCCCCATCTATACATTGGCTTCATTACTCTGCTCTCCTCCCAACTGACAGCTGATGTGTGGGGAGCGTACTGGAGCACTATGGCTGCCATCGCATCATCCAGGTGGGGCTGCACATTGGTGGTGGTGGAGGAGAGTCCCCATTACCTGTAAAGCACTTTGAGTGGAGTGTCCAGAAAAGCGCTATATACAGTGGTGTGAAAAAGTGTTTGCCCCCTTCCTGATTTCTTATTTTTTTGCATGTTTGTCACACTGAAATGTTTCAGATCATCAAACAAATTGAAATATTAGACTAAGATAACACAAGTAAACACAAAATGCAGTTTTTAAATGAAGGTTTTTATTATTAAGGGAAAAAAATAATCCAAACCTACATGACCCTGTGTGAATAAGTGATTGCCCCCCCTGTTAAAACATAAATCAACTGTGGTTTATCACATCTTTGGAAAGCTGAGTTCAATTTCTCTAGCCACACCCAGGCCTGATTACTGCCACACCTGTTCTCAATCAAGAAATCACTTAAATAGGACCTACCTGACAAAGTGAAGTAGACCAAAAGATCCTCAAAAGCTAGACATCATACTGCGATCCAAAGAAATTCAGGAACAAATGAGAAACAGAGTAATTGAGATTTATCAGTCTGGAAAAGGTTATAAAGCCATTTCTAAAGCTTTGGGATTCAGCGAACCACAGTGAGAGCCATTATCCACAAATGGCAAAAATATGGAACAGTGGTGAACCTTCCCAGGAGTGGCTGGCCGACCAAAATTACCGCAAGAGCGCAGCAACGACTCATCCAAGAGGTCACAAAAAACCCCACAACAACATCCAAAGAACTTCAGGCTTCACTTGCCTCAGTTAAGGTCAGTGTTCATGACTCCACCATAAGAAATAGACTGGGCAAAAATGGCCTGCATGGCAGAGTTCCAAGACGAAAACCACTGCTGAGCAAAAAGAACATAAAGGCTCGTCTCAGTTTTGCCAGAAAACATCTTGATGATCCCCAAGACTTTTGGGAAAATACTCTGTGGACTGACGAGACAAAAGCTGAACTTTTTGGAAGGTGTGTGTCCCATTACATCTGGCGTAAAAGTAACACAGCATTTCAGAAAAGGAACATCATACCAACAGTAAAATATGGTGGTGGTAGTGTGATGGTCTGGGGCTGTTTTGCTGCTTCAGGACCTGGAAGACTTGCTGTGGTAAATGGAACCATGAATTCTGCTGTCTACCAAAAAATCCTGAAGGAGAATGTCCGGCCATCTGTTCGTGACCTCAAGCTGAAGCACACTTGGGTTCTGCAGCAGGACAATGATCCAAAACACACCAGCAAGTCCACCTCTGAATGGCTTAAGAAAAACAAAATGAAGACTTTGGAGTGGCCTAGTCAAAGTCCTGACCTGAATCCAATTGAGATGTTGTGGCATGACCTTAAAAAAGCGGTTAAGGCTCGAAAAACCCTCCAATGTGGCTGAATTACAACAATTCTGCGCTGTAAAAGACTCATTGCCAGTTATCGCAAACGCTTGATTGCAGTTGTTGCTGCTAAGGGTAGCCCAACCAGTTATTAGGTTTAGGGGGCAATCACTTTTTCACACAGGGCCGTGTAGGCTTGGATTTTTTTTCCTTTAATAATAAAAACCTTCATTTAAAAACTGCATTTTGTGTTTACTTGTGTTATCTTTGTCTAAAATTTCAATTTGTTTGATGATCTGAAACATTTCAGTGTGACAAACATGCAACAAAATAAGAAATCAGGAAGGGGGCAAACACTTTTTCACACCACTGTAAGTGTAAGCAATTATTATTATTATTATTATTATTAATAATAATAATAATTAAATAAGGTTGTGTACAACATCTTGCCAGGCTATAAATCAGTGTTTATGAACACTGCAGACTGTCAATGTCAGGGTACCAACTTTGTCCAGCTTCCAAAATGTCAGCAGCATGATACTGATTCATTTTTTTTTGTTTCTCATCCTAACTTGAGCATGGCTTAATATTTAATCACCTCATCAGTTATGCAGAAAACCTTCTCATGTAGTTTAGATAATTAACTGTTAGGAAACATTAAATTCACATTGAACAACAGAACTCTGCTACATGGAGCATCATATGAAAATCCTGCACAGAAATCCTTTAATACACCAAAGGTTACTTTCATTTGGGGATTCATTTATGAAAGCTCACAACAATGGCCCTGTTTGAGAAAGGAATACTTTTGATGAGGTTGTGATGCTTCTGTGCTCCCTTCAGGGTTAGCTACAGACGGCACCTCACCCAGCACAGACCTTTTCCCAAGTATGGGCTCAGCTCACATGGCACTAGTCACTGTGTCTGATTACTGGACATTCATCAAGTTTCATCAGGTCTTCTAATTACCCATACTGTACCTGGTAATGAGGACATGAACACAATTGCCTCTTAATTCTTTTGGGGGAGCAGTGCAGTTATAATTACAGCCTAAGTGATTTTAAGTTCATTTTCCACAACTTAAGTAATAATTTAACATAATCATCCATTCAGCAAATTGAATGCAACAACAATCTCCTAATCCTTATAGAAATTGCATCGTATATGAATAGGCAATTGTGTAATATTAAAAAACAAATAGAAATTAATTGCGTTTTAAACTACTTTCATGGCTCTATAGTCTCACTGTCTTTCTCACAACAATTTCTCTATGATGAAATACTTTATAATTTTGCACTAAAATGATTACTCATGTCCTTTGGTACTAAAATGATTACTCATGTCTTCACGTTAATTATTCAGAGGGTTAGTAAACTCTCTAGTTTGCACCAGCTCACCCACAGATATTTAGGTATTTATTAACCAGTATGTTATCAAAGGTTTTACTTGTCTAGACAAAGGAAAGTATACAGTTACCTTAAACTCAAATGATTAAATCACAAAAACATTATGTAACACTAACAACTTCAATTGTAAAATTAAAAATGTCTGTCCTTTAACTAATAAACCTATAACACTTGCAAAGCAAAATAAACTATGTTTTGTATAAATCGTACCCATATCTGAATGAACGCACCTCCTATAGAGAAGAGGATCAATTATATTTTAGTTTAATATTATACTGGTTGAATATTTTTTAGAACATATATTTTGTTTGATCTTAAAGAAACTAAAAATTAGAGTCCTACTGTTGACTACACAGAGAATTCTGGAGACCGCTTAATCCAGATTACAATGTGTACCAACTTCTTTAAGCAGAACTGATAAAAAATACCTTACCTTGATCATTTCCATACCCCTGTGAGCCTTTGAAGATTTTTACAAAGTCAGAATCGCACTGCTGTGCCTCAATATCCAGGTCGCCAAACTTCAGGATGATACTCTTGCCCTCTGGTACTTGAATCTTCCACTCACACCATGTGTGGTTGGGGTATGTTCCTGGGTAGTTCCTTGAAGTGAGGACCCCACTTTCTGGACCAAGAACTGAGTAACCACAACCATCACCTGTTTAGAACATGCAAATAAATTTGTGAATGAGGGTGGAAAACATAAAAAAATGTATATCAAATAAAGGACAAAAAGCACACAATAGGCACAAGGCCCAGAAACTAGCTTCAACAAGTCATACACTAAAAAAAACACCAAAATTATATGGTATAAGACAAGTTCCCAGCCTTAACTCCTGGGAAAAAAAAGATACTGGTGAGTCAAGCTGAGCAGACACATGTATTTCTCACAGATCTGCAAGCTGAAACATATACAACAATTCCACAGAGAGACCTGTGTGCATATTCACATACATAACAGGATGTCTGCTTGAATTACCTTTTTCCTTTCAAACTATCTATGGATACCTCTTGAAATAAACTATTTCATGGATATCATAAGCTGCTGAATTCAAGAAGGTTGCATTTTTATATGTATGACTTGCACAGCTGCACAATTCAGACACTGTATGTTACCTCTAAGAATTTTGTCAATTAAAAATAAAATAGCACTAAGAATTCTTACAATTATTATGTTACCATCACATGCAAAACAATAATTCAGTCCAAACCAAACACAGCCCATTCTTTGTCAAATATATTTTGTGGGTGATAAATAAAAAAATATCCTGGTAGAAAACGGATTTTCAGTTCAGTACTGAGAAATTTGGACTGAAATTAGGTAAAAATATTTACTGAGTTACTTAACTGAAGAACAGTAGTAGTATTATTTTGAGGAGAAAGCACTATCATGCATGGATATTTGAAGTGCCTACAGTAAGTTCCAAAATAAAATATCAATAAACATTTTATATGTAATTCAATTTTTATATAAAATATAACATATGTAAATACATACTATGTATACTGTATATGTGTGAATATTCGTTTATCAGTAAATTCAAGTTACAGAATAAGCAGAATGCAACCCTTTTTCAACACATTCTGTTGTTTGGGTAGCCTATACAAAAGCAACATCCTCACCAGTTAAAGGTCTTAATCTGGTTCTTCAGCCCATCATTCAGAGCTGAGACTGTTCTGGGAAATGTCTAAATAAATCACCTGAATGAGGGGAAGCAAGTCAGGCACTGGTCTACTATAATTAATAGAGCCCTTCACTAGCAGCTACATGAAGTATCCTGAGGGCAGGTGTGTGTGCTGATTAGATTCAAGGCAGTGATGAACCTCTGCCTGTTTCAGTTCATTCTACCTGTCCATCTACCTGCCCAGTATGGTCACTTGTTTCCTCGGTTTAGATTTTTCTGGAGATGCGTACGTACTATTCACTACATCTGACAGAGACTGTGTTGAAGATGTTTCATGTGTGACATAAAACATGTTCATCATATGGCCTTTAGGTTTGAACAGCCCACAACGCAACAACAATCACCTCTTTGCGCCTACTACCTCTTACACATCTGACTAAGGAAACAATCACAGCAGCTATGATCTAAAAAAATCAAACAAATGTAAATCTAAATATTATTGCACTTTTTCAAACATTGACGGTGTAACAGAAACTACTGGTTTATTCACTGTACCATTTATCAACCCCTGCAAGCACAGTGCTGCTATACAGGATAACTTGAAACCTGTTTGTGAGGCGGAAACCACCAAGAAGCAAAGGCTTTTGTATTTTTTTTTTACACACATACAGACCAACTTAATATCTCCTTAAAAGTCACAACTTAAAACAAGAAAGCAGGGCCCTTTGAGTGGCTCAGTTGGTACAGACTGAGCTTGATCATAGGTCCAAGCCTGGACCCTGTCACTAGCTCACTGTGGCCAGGATTTTCCGAATGAGGCCCAGCGGTGAGAGGCCCAGCGCGCGCCGGGAGAGAGCCCTAGCCAAGGCGGAGGGTCCTGGCATGGACAGAGAGGCTAGCAGGAGGAGCCCACGGAGCAGCCTGCCTCGCGTGTGCAGCCCGGAGGGACGGTTTGCCATCAGCGGGATGCTCGACTCTTCAGGCGGGGGCAATGTAGCGCCACGCAGGGCGCTTTAGCCATGCGCACGCAAGGCGGGCTGAGAACAGCGCCGGGGGGCGGGACTACGGGACTGTTTTATAGTGGGGCAGAGGCTGGGAGACAGCCTCTTCCCTTCGTGTGTGTGTTAGTGAAGGCGCAGTGCTGTAACCCCTGTCCCTGTGTGTGTAACTTTCCCCGGTTCGAGTTAATAAATGTGTTGTTCAACCCCATTCCCCGAGATTGACCAGTCGATCTCGGAGTGCTTGCCAGTCGATCGCAACACTCTAATGGCCAGGACGGGAACCTCGATCGCAAGAATGTTTGGCAAAAACTAAATGGGCTATTGGACTACTTTTTTCGATAGCCTAAAAATTCATTCAGATCTTTCCATGTAATGCCATACATTTTAAAAGCCCTTGTGTGTGTTTAACCCTTGTCGAATGCGTTGTAAAAGTGTCTGCCCTGAGTGCTGGTTGACACTGGAAAAAAAGGCTACAGGAGCTCCGTAAATGAAGTGTTGTGTGTGCTACCCAAGAATGTTCTCTTGGATATTGCCGCACAAACCCCACATTCCCTACATTGCATAGTGGAGCGAAAGACTGGCCGCGACAAATTCACCAACAGTTTGATAAGTTTGATTGCCTATTTGATAGTTGTACTGTTTGAGCGAAACTTGAGACCAAAAAACTTACCCTTACCACTAGGAATGGGAGCATGATTATTTTTTTGTACTTTCGCATTCAAATCTGAAATGCTAGCGTCTACACGAAAAAGGGAAATATAGAACAACATTGCAAAACTGCACACAAAACGTATGATGTGGACTTTCCCGATAAAAGTAAGTTACGGAAAGGAAAAGTGGAAAAATTAAGATCTCAACTAGTAGCAGTCGGTTTTCACGAGGCCTAATACAAGAGGGAAAGCAGCAATCATCGCATCGTTCTCCGAGAGCCACGTCCTGGCTCAACACAAAAGTCACTCAGGGATCGAGAAGTAATACAAAAAGCGTTTGTTGAGGCTGCTGACTTTCTGTTTGGAGATTTCAAAAACAAACATTTTTGGTGAGGTTCAGACAGCTGTTGCCTGAAATCAAAGAGTTTCTCAAGTCCTCTAAACATGGTGAATATGAATATGCCCAATTAGAGGGTGACCAGTGGCTTCTGGACTTAGCATTCCTCACAGACGTGACTGAACTGCTAAATGAGCTGAATGTCAAGCTGCAGGGACAAAATAAAAAAGTCATCGACATGATAAGCAGTGTCAACACATTACAAAAAAAAAAAACAAGTGTTCTCAAGTAAGCGTCTCAGTGCCAATGCGCACATTAAGGTAGGATATTATTTTTTCTAAAATGGGGAACATAACTGGTTCACTGTAGCATGAGTCATTTGCTAATATTTGCTGTCATTTCAGTGATGGGTATTATTATTGTACTGATGTGACCACAGTCTGTTTTTCCTATATTAGAGCTTCAAATGCACACTGGTAGATCGCACTGGACTGGCAAATAAAAAAGTAGATCTTACATTAAAAAAGGTTGGGCACCCCTTATTTAGAGTATCTCCTTGAGGGTTAGTCTGTCTGCAGGTATTCTAGTTTTCTTTAAAACAGCAGCACATTATGAGATGGGAAAGCTGTTAAATTAATCCAATTTAGTCAATAACCAGTTAATGCAGCTCATTAAGTGCTGAATTGCAAGGAGTACCTGCAGAGACACTGGCCCATCAGGACCAAGATTAGAGATCTCTGAATTAAAGAAAATTCATGAGAGAGCAGACCTAGCTGATGAAGTTTAATTAAGGCAAGTGTAAAGTTTTACCTATAGGTAGTTAAAACAATCTATGCATAGGAAACGCTGAGGTACTATAAAAAAAGGCTCCTTACGAGAAAGACTTAGGGTTTTAAGACATAATGTCTTCTAGACTATTGGGGGTAAGCAATTAAAAAGTCGAAGTGTTACAATATTATTAAAAGTGTAGGGAAAATCAAGAGATGTTACGCACTAGTAAGGCTGCGTTAAGAATACGGTGTATAATTTTGTTCACCGTATTACGGATAAGATATTGCCACACTAGAATCAGTAGAGAAAAGCAACTAGATACTGTATGTTCTGGGGCTTAAGGGGATGTCCTACACTGACAGGTTGAAAATTAAAAGCAGATTGTAAAGAAAATTACAAGGGGATTTGATACAATAATTCAAAATCATGAAGAGCACCGACAAAATCAACCCAGCTGACTTCTTCATAACAGTGAAATGTTTACCACAGGACAAGCAGAAACTACAGTATGTGGAAGTGCTTTTAATACTGACAACAGAAAATATGTCTTTACCCAGAAACTTGTGGGAGTAGCCTTGATATCCTAGCTTTTCAAGAAATGGCAGGATCACAGATTTGCATCAAATAGCTTACAGGTACTGAACAGGCTAGAATTTGTGACTGTTCTTCAGTTCTTAGCTGTAGTGACATATAGAAATAATAAAGGAAAGAACCCTATGTAGTTTCAGCTACAAGAACAAAAAAGGTTGCCTAGAATGTAATACTTATGTTGCCTAAGAACTCCCTTCCAACATATCTAGAAATATACAATGAGGAGATCCCTAGACCCATTTAACACCACTAACCAGGTAATCAGTCCTTTTCTTTTATGTATTCAGAAAAATTGAATTCTGTTCATTTTGCTTTTAATTACCATGTATTTTGCCTGTTATTCCCCTGAATCCACATGTTACACATTTAGGGCTAGCCACTGCTAATATTTACTTGTAGAATAGAGATTTCTGTATCCACTAAGAATCTGGAAATCAAAAATTCATGCCAGTGACTTAGAAACATTTTAAGCATCCAATCCCTGAAAATGCCTCCCAAAAATATTTCCTTCATGGAAGAAATATAGTACATATTCTGAGAGCTTATTAAAATCACAGTGATTCTGCAAGTATGCAAATATTGCAAAGAAGGCAAACTAGAGGAGAGTGTTCTCCTTTGAAGCGACATGTTCCATATTGTACATCTTATTTCAACATTCTAATGTTGACTCCTGTATGGGCTCATAAACACAAAGCTCTAGTGATAGATTACAGTATGTAATTATTATGCAGGGATATATTAGTATATCCAGCTGCCAAGAGGACAATTAAGTAAAAGCTTCATCCTCTTGTGTCAGTTGCAGTAGTGTTGTTCATCTGCGAAGATGCAGTAGAATTGTTCATCTGGGAAGATAATGGATCAACGTTAATTAAAAAAAGCCCACACATTATTTCAACAACCTTTTAACGACCCATCCGCCCAATTTTTGCCACAGGGAAAGAATGAATAATTCATGCTTTTTAACTCAAGTGGCCTGTTACAGAAGCTTTGTATGTATTACATTCTGTATCAAAAAATCTCTAAGTGGCATAAAGTAGTGCATACAATTTGGGCATAACTGGTAGTACAGTGGGGAAAGTATTGTACTTCAGTACTACAAAAAACTATGTTAACAAGCAAGTCAAACTATACCCCAGATTTCTGCAAAAACAGATGCCAAAGCTATCCGTTTTGTAGGATTAACATGCATTTCTTATAAAAAATGTAAGCATCTAATCCTATATTGTTAAGATTGTATTACAGTGGGCAATCTGTACTAAAAAGAGTAATGTGGAGCTGTGGAGTAATGTTTCTGCAAAACAAACGGTAAATTTAAGAAATGGCAGCACTTGCTTTTTCTAAAGCTTTAAAATGCTGATAAACCATATTGGCCCTATGGTTTTATGAATGGTGATAGTAACTCCATGAATACTTTCCTAAGTGATCATTTTGTGGACCAAAACCAAAGTGATCACGTTTGCATTCACAAGTGTTTAAGTGGTAGCTACCCTGCACTGCAGCTCAGACAGTGAAGTAAGATGCTGGGCTGAAAACAGTGCCAAGGATTTGGGCTTGGAAGACGTCTGGCAGAGCTTGTGCTCTCAAGCACAACCATGGATTGGCAGTACGTTAATTCCAGGTTCCTTGATGCTTTGCTCCACAATATCCCAAACGGAACAGTAATATCAGAAAGAATATCAGGAACCTTGCCTTGCTCTGGTTCTCCACAGTCCAACAGCCGGTCCCGGAAAGCACCCCACCAGTGTATGTGAAACCCGTGAAAATCCCTACCCCCCTGACAGGGGCAGTTCAGAGTAGTCAATCAGCCCAAACCTGCATGTCTTTGGGTGGTGGGAGGAAACTAGGGCACCGATGCAAACACAAAAATCCACACGCAAACTCCACACAGACAGCGGGATTGAGCCAAGGACTGTGGAGCTGTAGGGTAGTAGTGTTAATCACCACACCACTGTGCCACCCTGAAATAATGCATTTCACAAAGAAACAGAGAAACAGGACTTTTCTATGGTCATTTCAGTTGAATTTTTGTTTCACTTATATAAAACACAGGACACCTCTATGAGAAATGTATTCAGAGGTGCATCATCACAGTCCTTAGTCCTTTAGTTGGTTCTGAAGTTTGGTTTTCCAGAGTACTGTTAACCAGCTTTAAAAAACAGACCTTAATGATTTTTTGTTTGTTAAAAATAAGTTTTATCCTTTGTTACATGATGATTTTTTTTGTCTGCTTTGTTTTATTCTGGTAGTAGATAGCTCTGACCAATGAAAGCAGCTGTTCATTTGCCAGACGTTCTCAGACAACTGCAATTGTGGGATGTATCATGGGTGGGCAGGAGGATGAGTACAGAGGACTGGTCAGCAGCTTTGTGGAGTGGTGTGGGGAGAACCACCTGCAATGGAACATGGCAAAGACGAAGGAGCTGGTGATAGATTTCAGGTGGAAGAGGGTCCAACCTACTCCTGTCTACATCCATGGGAGTAGCGTGGAGATAGTGGGCTCATACAAGTATGTGGGCGTTCACATCGGTAATAGACTGAAATGGTCTAAGAACACAGAGACCATCTACAAGAAGGGCCAGAGCCGACTTTACTTCTTGAGGAGGCTCAGGTCCTCCAATGTGTAGTAAGATACTCCATATGTCCTATCAGTCGGTTGCAGCGAGCGCCATTTTCTATGCAGTGGTGTGCAGGGGCTCTGGGATTAGAGCAGGGGATGCTAACAGGCTGAACAAGCTCATCATAAGAGCAAGTTCTGTCATTGGGTCTGATCTGGAACCCTTGGAGGTAGTGGCTGACTGGAGAATGGTGTCCAAATTAATGGCCATCATGAACAACGTCTCCAATCCCCTCTATGACATGCCTGTGAGAATAAAGATGACGTTCAGCAATAGGCTGATCCAGCCATGGTGCGACAGGGAGCGCTACAGAAGGTCATTCTTGCCTTCTGCCATAAGACTGTGCAACTCATCCACTATGTGTCTGGGTAGGGGCAACATTGACATTGACCTGTTTTTGGACTAAACATTAAACTCTCTGCTTACATCTGGTTTTTCCTGTTTACAACTGTTTTTTGTGCACTTCTCACTGACTGTATTGTATGTATTGTATCATTTCGTTACACTGTGCTGTGTTGACTGTGCTAAGCTGCTGTTGCACTGCTATTTCCCTCACGGGATCAATAAAGAATCTAAGTATATTTTTATATTTTATTATTTTCAGAATTAAAGTAAAAACTAGACACCTGTCCCATCAGTTTTAATCAATTAAGAATTAATGTTAAGTAAAAGCAGAAATAGGTCAGTGCAAAGTCTTCCCTTACACAGGAAATTAAATATCTTAATTACAGGTCTGGGAGACAGGGACTAGCTTTTCCTTAAATTAAATGTTTACACTCAAGAGCTTTGACTCTGTACCCAGATGTTACATGTTCTTTTAAATGCCTCAACATAAAACAATTGCCTGTGCTGGTACAATTTCAATTCCAGATCTCCCTTTTATACTTTTTATTTTGAATTAAAATCAAATATATTTAAATAATATTTGTTTTGGATTTATTAAGACACTTTATGCATGAAGGATCAAAATTCCTGTAGTTATACTTCACAAAATAATGTTAATAAAGGAATCCCTACTTTAGTAACTTTTGCTCATTTTTTTAAGTTTTGATCTCCCTTATATAGAAACAAATTGCAAGCAGTTACAGTATTTGGGCTGTTCCATTCTGCTAATCGCACTTCTGTACTGTGGCCTTCTTGTACCTGTTCTTTACCTTTTCAAAACTGTACAGCAAACACCTAAGAATACTGAAGAAAATAATTATGTGATTAACTGAACCAGTTCTAATGTAAAATGTATATTCTCTCTATCCCATAAAATTAGGAACGCATTTCTAAAAGTATCAGACTAATGTCAGACTGTAACTACCAACAAAAACTCTATGGTCTCTGCCTTAACTCAAGATGCGTCCAGGCATGTTGATAGTCTCATTAAAACGATTTACTATCAGTAAATAACAGGCTATACGACTATCTCCTGAATTAAGTGTAACGTTTGCTGCAAATGTAAAATGCAAGTCAATTAATTTAGTCAGCAGGGAATATTTAGTATTTTATCTGAAAAATAACCAAATTGACATAGAACATTTCTGTAATATCCTGAAAGTGTGAATTTTACCTGAAAATTAAAGAGCCCAGTGTTAAGAAGCAAGGTCATTCAGATTTTAGAGGCTTTAATAAAATGAAATAGACTTCAAGATTCCTTCTGTAAGTTACCCACAATTATTACATGCTTCACCAGTTTCTGTTTTTCAGTACTTAAACACTTAGGCAACACTAAAAATAAAGATGTCTGAAGTCCTTCCAAATTCTGACTAAGATTATCATACAAAATGAAAATTTCGTTTTTTCAGGTGCATATGCAGTATTAAGTGCTTAACAAAATGAGTCCCTTTAGTGTAGTGGACTCTACATAACATTAACACCAACACACTGCCATATGGTTTTAAAACAACCTGGTTTGTTGTTCGTTTCTCCCGAGTCTGCCAAAACCAGGGTATTAGGCTAGCCCTTACTAGAACACATCAGCTCAGTAACAGACTAGCATTTGCAAGAATATATGTCATGAAAATTTGCCTTCAAGCGCTTCCCTGTAAAATAAAGACTGTCGCTTAACTATTATAAGATTACCCGTCGATTTATTTCGTATTGCAAGTTAGACAATGCAGTTTTAAAACAGCTTGAAAATTAGGTCTGAATTTCAAAGACCACGTGAGACCATTCTCCTAACCAAGCGACTTTAGGGTAACACTTGTGTGATATTACCATTTTCTGGGCAGCATAAATTCGAGAACATATATACAATTTAAACCCTGCTTACAAGCAGTTACGTGATTAACTGTACATAGAAGAATGTTACTGCTTTACGGATGCTACAGATTAAAGGCGTTAATTGTGAATAATGCATGTGTTAACATCTGACACTGTTTTGTAGATAAAATGAATGAGCTTTCCAGACAACTTTGGAAGGGCTTTAAAATTATTCGCTTTCGTTTTACTTCACTCTGCACGCACTCCAAGTTTGAGTCAAAGTTCACTCACAAAGGAGCACACTAAATCTTTCGTGTATGCACGATTCCTTTAGGACAAAACTTGCAACTTTTTTTTTTACTTACCGAGTTTTTCACCGAACAAGGAGGCATAAAGTCCCGAAAAAAGTAGGAAGAATCCATGAAGTTTTTGTTTTCCGGGCATCTCAGTTGTTTTCTTCTTTCGAGTGACGCAATTAGGTGAAAACAAGAGTTGTTTCTGTAAACATCTACTAAACCATTTCGTTTAATTTAACATGTTTCACCCCCTTTCTGCCTCGGTGTTCCGCTTGTGGTCCGTCTCTCTGTTCCCAGCAACTCCAGAAAGATTCCTCAATGAACTCTTCCGGATTTCACACACAGGCGGCACCCAGCGGACACTCAACCAGTTTGACAGCACTGGTTTCATAGGCGAGGTTAGAAAATGGAAAAAAAAAACTACCTGAAAGTTTAGTTTTGATCTCATGTACAGCCTTCCAGCTTATCTTCCACCTCGCCCCATATTTATCAAACAAATATTAAATAAAAGGTTCCTATCGAATAATTTAAGGCGCAATAATCAATGTGAGCAATATAATGCATGGTGGAAGCTTTGAGTTCAACTCGTCTAATAAGTATAAAAGCAGACTGAAATTGCGTACAGTACGTACTGTACTTAGAACCGACCTGTTCATAAATTAGATTGCGCAAACCGAGTTGCAGATGTGAGTTAAACGGGAAATTTCTTCCCGCAACTATTTAGACAGTACGATACCCGATCTTCTTTCACTAAAGGCGATGTACTATTATTTTTCAAAGTCAAGTGCTGGAAAAAATCATCTGCCTGATTCGTTTTTGAAAACTGTCGTCGGTAATTGACCTGCGTTTCACTCTTTTTCCCCATCACAACCTATGCAGAAAGTTTGGTCAATTTTGAAGCCAAATACGCTCCAGAGAAAGATAATGTAGCATGTTACATGGCTTACATCAGAAACCTGTTTCCAGAGAACAGGCTTTTTTGTAAAAACATATCCATTATCTGTAATCAAAGTATATGTGTCAAATTAGAAGTAATAGTTTCAAATGTTTAACCAAAATTGTTATGTCTAACACAATCTACTTTCTTCACGTCTGATCAGAGATTAGATTTTTTTTGAAACATCAAAGCAGTAGGCCCAAACTACTCTAGGACTTTTGATAGTGGTTAGATACTCAGCAAGAAACTACTGTTAAATCGATTATTCTTTAAAAATTGTAAAAATACCGTATCAGGGAAATACGTTATTAAGTACTTAATTTTTACAAGTGGGCGGTCCAATGTTACTCGGTGCATTGGTTTTAAGTTCTTATTAACGGATATGACCACACTCATATGAAGTTAATTGAATCCTTTAGAGCGTTATAAAATGTGGTGAAACTAAAAATGTCTTCTCGATTTAATATTCAAGAAGTCTTACAAAAATCTATTCTTTTTGTGCTTTTCTAAATCACGTCCAAGGATCTCTTTTCTGCTTAATAGGTGCATCAACATTAAATAACAGCTTAAGCACATATAAACCTAAATTGAATGGTTATGCTGTTTTACACGTAGTGCAGTGATCTTACGTTAAAGGATCTTAAGCTTTTAAGGAAACTTAAAAGAAAAACTTCTCTGCAAACTGCCTCCAGTAATTGTGTATAGTTTGTAGAATATAGATTTCTTACCATTGAGATAAGTCGCCCTCTGCTGGTAGTTGGACAGAGACTGTCGAGCGATTCTAAAGAGAAATGCAACAGGAAATCCTGTTGCCAGGAACAGCTTCGGTGGCAGTGATGGTGAGCTGAGTAATTGGTGTGACAGGCAGATTCACTAAATTTGGAACAGGAGTCATATGTGATGCATATTTTTCCCCGTGGAAATAGAAATCTGATATCCTTAGAATCTCTAGACGTTTTTGTAAGAAATACTAGAAAATCGGATGGGTAGGGGTCTAAAAATAAATGATGACCAGATTTGGTCCCGACAGATTCTTGTATGGAGGTTACAGATGGATGCAGAAAGTTTTTTTAACAGTGTTTCTCAAAGTAAAAGATACAGTTTTTCTAGGAGACACATTTCCCTGTTTTTGAAACACAGAAACAGATAGCAAAGTTGTTCCTTGTGTACTGAAATGTACAAGACCTGTCTGCAACGATACAGTTTACTCTGATGGATTGATCTGATCAAAGCATAAATATGGTTGAGTTGTAAGCAATTAATCACTGAAGGTATTACGTGAAATGGAATATCCCAACGTGTACAGAGTTATGTACAAATATAAAACCTTAGAAAACCTTCAATAAAAAATAAAGTCACAGTCCAAAAAAACTATTGAGGTCACCTATTCCACAACATACACCTTTTTGTACAGTTGATAAAGGTTACATCAGAAACATAATAAATGTGAACTGCAATAAAAATACCTTCATGTGTTGACAAAAAGAGACTATTGTTTGAGTATGGGGCATTCCAAGTACACAGTTCAATTATGCTGTAAACTCTGATTATATTTGTCTTGTACTCTTTAGCTGGTTTCATGGGAGTGAGAGAGTGGACTTTAAACAACAGACATTTCCTTCTAAGATGACACGTCTTCAACTGAAAGTTCACCAATTCTACAAAAGATAATTGCAACAAAGCCAAGAAAAGATTGTAAATAGAGTTCTGATTTGTCTGTTTTGCAAAAATATTAGACAAAATATCTCCTTCATTTTTAAGGAAAAATATTTAGAGTATATATAAAACAGGTATTTGCTGAATGGATTCTAGAGTAAGGAAAAGAAGAGCTGAACTGCATAAATCAAGCATCTTGTCCCTGGTGGTCTTGATCTCTACGAACTTTATTTCTGGAGGAGTCACAGCCCAAGACAGCTTTAACGTCACCTTCAGCCAAAGCTCAGTAAGTTATTCTTGCATTTTAAATTCATGTTTCTGGTTTCGTGTGTTGTAAAGGATTAGAATTGGCTACACAATCTATCAGACTCTTCTCTGACACTGAAGTTTCTTTGTATGCTGTGTACATTGACGGTGGAGGTCTACTTTATATTATTTTCTTAAAGTAATTTAAGAAAGCATTATACAGTGTGAGCAGTACATAAATAAAATGTATAATAACAATGAATATTATTGTTATTATAAATTGTATTTTTAAATTATTATTGTTCTGGGAAAAACATGTTACTCTGATGATATTATCACAGATAGAGCAATTTATATTCATGCTGTTAAACACCTCTTGATATTACTAGTTTCGAACTCTATTAAATCAAGGTAATGTGTGCTTTTTATTTATGGTTTATAACTTCTATAGCTATCTTAATTATTGGGAAGTTGTGTCTGTGTGCTCCACAACTAAAAGGTTGTTTTTTGTTGTTTGTTTTTTTTCACTTTTTGGTCATGGAATTGATGTTTCTTAATAAGAAACTGGGATATACCCAGATTGCATTATCCTAAGCCCATTGGTCAAAGTTAGCAGCTTTCTGTTCTGGGAGCGCATAAACTGCTTTTGTGCGAGTATTGAAATGTTTCTCATATAGAAATTGTGTTGGACAAAGTCTCAAAGACCTTCATTGATAAACTTAATTGTTTTTGAAATTCCATGCATTCTGAAGTTCTTTTCTGGTGCTGTAACACTTTACAGCATATCACATGCCAGGAGGAGATTATTAGTGAAAATTCAGGCCTCAGATACTGTACATCTGAGAAAGATATCCTTCTAAGAAGATTTCACAGTCTCCAAGGTATTATCATATATACAGTATAATTAAGCACTGTATAACTGCTTAGTATGAGGAACAATTCTGAAACTTTAGTTTTAAGATAAACCAACTTCTGAAGAGGAAGGGTATGTACAGTACTTTTGAGACATTGTAACCACACAAAGCTGAGGCTACAACTTTGTAATTTTTAGAATTTGAAATGTTTGGTCATTGATGAGGCGTTATCATGAAAGTGGGCTTTATCATGTTTGATATCACAGTCAATAAGAAAATAACTCATTATTTATGATAGTTAACCTTAATGCTGACTGCGTTTGTTAAAATACTAAAATCTTACTCAGCTTCATAGCATACCCTCACTTGATCAAATTTATCTTTGTGTCCGGGACTGTTTGCCGTTATGTTTGATAAGCTTTTTTCATAAGCCTTTATGTAATATAGGAGCCGTGGTAGCTCAGATGGCAAGAGTGTCTAGCTCCTGAGCGGAAGGTCCCGGGTTCAATCCCAGGTAGGGGCAAGTGATGTAACTTGCTCTAATTCCTTCCACTTTACAAATGAGCTTTTGAAATGAGTACCGGTGGGTTAATCCTTCTGGGGGTAATAGGTCAGCTGGAGTGTGATGCTGACCACATCACCTCCACTTCCAATGTTGGATCCCTATGGGCCTTTATGGCCTGAAAAGAGACTGTTTATGTTTATGTACTGTAATATAGTGCCCCCCCAACTCCCTCATGACACCTGGCACTGGACTGCCCCTTGACCTTCACCTTCCTTCCTTCTTCCTCTGTGTTTACTTCTCTCCTTATCTCTATGCTTCATCCCTCTCCATGAGGGATGAAGCACACCCTTTCTGTTCTTCAAGAGCAACAAACCTGAGACCCTGCCTCCTGTCTGTCATTCTCCACCCACTGACACATTGTGGAAACAACGAGATTCATTGCAGTGCCAACTGTACTTCAAAGTTGAGTTGCATTCACAGCTTCTGTACAGTATGTGTATATTTCCTGATTATACTTGCAAGTCCTTTTTTGGAAATGTAAGACTTGGTATAGAAAGAAAATCTGAAACCATAAGCTGAGTTTCATTTGTGGCACATACCTGAGGAGATGAACCTGAGGAGATTGTATTACTTCAAGAGAAACAAATAAGGGAGGCAATTAGAGAAAAGGTGCAATTTTTGCATTATTAAATTATTTTTCCTAGACATAGTCACCAAAAATGATATTATGTATCATGTGCATTAAAACCTTTTTCTCGTGCTCAGTTAAAAAATAGGTAACTCATAGTACACACAACTCCCTTCTTTCATTCATTGTGGTTTCTTTCAGCACAGAAAATATTCTGTAGAAATCATTAGACCCATCCATGTCTATTTGTGGTGTTTTTGTACCCCCATATAACATAAGATTTTTAGAAATATACTCCATCCTTGAAGGAACATTGGTGCAGGAAATAGAAAGGACAGTTTATTGTTGGTGAGCACCAGCAAAAGGTGTTCTTGACTTGTTACTGTTGAACATTTTATGGCTGATAAATATTGTAATTGTACATCATTATTGCTTATTTATCATAAACTTAATATGGCTGCAGATGAAATTGATCATGTCGTCTTTACTGGTTCTCAAAATGCCAAATTAAGGAGGGTAAAACTCCTGATTATGTTCTCCTGCATACTCTGTGGAACATAGCAGAAAGTCTGAAGGTGTCTTTTGTTTTAGCAAAAAACAACAAAATACTGTAACTCATTTCACACTGTGGAAGCAAGCATGACATTAACATTTTATTTGCCTTTTCTCATATCTTAATTATTCTATCAGTATTTCAGTCCTTGATGTTATATAGATATAAGATATAGATATGTTATATATAGAAATATTCTATATTGACTATTATGTTTTATTAAATATTTGCACCCCTAGGACTTCAAAGTCACAAATTACTATTTATGATGATCATGAGGCTGACCCACAGACTCTTCAAATGCATGGGTGCATAGATCTTTAAAAGAAACAGTTAAGAAAAGTTCCACACTCAGTCAGAACCAGTACACATGTAGTTTCTATACAATTCTCTATTTAATACCTTCAAAATTATTGGCACCCTGATTAAAGATGATTTAAAAAGGCTGTATAAAACAAAGTACATAGGTAATGAGCTACAGTATATGGTAATATTCCAAGATGTGGAATATACTTTACTCCATTTATGAATGTAATTAACCGAATTATAAATATATTACAAAAAATATGTTTTTTTTTTAATTTGGCACCCCTGTTTTCAGTACCTTGTGTACCCTCTCTTGCAAGGATAACAGCACTGAGCCTTTTTATATAATGTATTATGAGATTGGAGAACACAATGGAGGGATCTTATACCAATCCTCCAAACAGAATCTTTCCAGATCCTTGATATCCTTCGATCTGCTCTTATGGACTGCCCTCTTTAATTCACAGAAAATCAAGAAATCAAGAATAGGCAATCACTGAGATCTGTAAATAGAAAATTTGTTTCCTAAAGGTGGGAAAGATAAAATGGGGAACTCCTGTACTGAAGAGATCCTTTATAGTAATTGCTCTGATGATCCCCGTAACACCTGATAAGTCCTGCTGAAGTTGATTTTGAGAGTGGACACTGGCAGTAACACATCATCAATGTGTTGCTTGAAGAGTGAAGAAGCCACTATAAGAGAAGAATGAGCTTCTTCTGCATCTTCTGCATAACCAACAAAGATTTTAGCATAACTTTGTCTCATCCTGATGCCTATGGTGACTCTACTGACTTGTTGATATAAAAGATTATTAAAAAAAATGCATTCAGTGCATCAAGAGTATGGATGGAAGATGTGGCACTCACTTTATTAAAGGTGTGTATGAGAGTCGTGAAGCCATAGTCATGGGGGAACAATGATCTTTATGAAATATGATGTTCATGGTAAAGATTAAACATTCTGATCCACAAAACTGAAAGGTATTATTGCTTGTCTAATTATATAATATAGTCTAACTAAGCTGTCAAGGAAAGCAGAGATATGAATAGTTGGGAAGTTATACGGCTATATATAGCTGGATGCTTTGTACTACAGACACGGGGATCTGGTCTCTGGTCTGAAGATCCACCAGGCTTGAATATGGATTTATTTAAACTACACTGCATGTAGAACAGGATTAGGTATTTTAATAACCTGTGTGTCCCATGGGATTAAAATGTAGGATGCACAAAGACTTCAAGCCAGAAGCTATATCACCTTAAAATCCGATCTCTGATGTTAAGTAAAGCTGGACCTTGTTAAACTATTATCCTGGATGGGTCCTTAAAATACCATAGTTATGTTAGAACATAAGAGGGGTTACACATGAGAGAAGGCCATCTTGTTTGGTTGCTTATAGATGGGTTATTCAAAATGTATTTAAGGAACTCATCCTGTTGTTTCTTGAAAGAAGACATCTTCAAAGTGAGTATCCTAGCTGGGTAGTTGTTCTAGATTCCTAGAGCCTTGTGTGTTAAAATCTGTTCTCAGTTTTAAATGCACTTCTTTGTTTTTACATGTCTCCTGGTTCTTGTTTTCAGTATTTATTCTGAAGGACTATGGGGTTATATTGTCAATTCATCTGAGGATCTTGAATACTTGAGTTAGGATACAGTACATACTCTCAGTTCAAGATTAAAATGATTGATCTTTTAGAGTAGGGCATGATTTGAGTCTGGGAGTGTATCTAGTAACTCCAAAACAACATATTTTTTTCTGTCACATGGTAATAAATTCTACAACATAGTATTGTGCATTAGTCCAATAATTGTATTTTATCATCTTAACATTCTTTGATTTATTTTATATACTTTTAACAACTGTATATATCTTGGCTTACGCTTAATTGTTACAGGAATATAGATTTTGCAATATTAAGCTTCTCCTGCAATTTCCAACTATATACAACATAAAAAACTGTTGCAAGCAGTGCCTTTGTGTGTAAACTAACTCGAGCGTGATGTTTACTTCACAGCAGCTTACTTTTGGAAAACAAAATCTGTAGAAAAACATAAGTAAAGCTACAGCACACTTCCTTTTTCCTGCAGTGTCACAGTTACACCATCCAAACTGGATGTTCATTTAAGGAAAAATGGACATAGAAATGTTAAACAGGAAGCAGAAACTGATCTTAAAAAAGACCATTGTTTGACTATAGCCCACAGAGAAGTGAAAGGTGGTTTATTTTAAATTTGAGGAATTTTCAAATGTGGAAATTTTGGAATAGAGCAAATAAAAAAACCTAGATTTGTTTTGTTTTGTGTGAATCTTCAGTTAAAGTAAATCATTAAATGTAGTGACAAATAATGCTACAGTTGTGTTTGTTTTTTTCAGCTGTTTTTACACCCTAATTTCTTTTAAAAATATGCAAATGGCATATCACATTGCTGGTTATTTATGTTTAGGACATAGTTAATCTCAACTGCCAGATTAAATGATGCAAACACATCTACATTAAAGGCATAGGATGTGGTGTTTGCGTTCCTTATCAAGCATCTCTTAGAATGGCTTACTTGTTAACATTAATTTTAGCTTTACTTTATTAACTCGCTACCTGTTTGTGTATCAGCTCCTTGCGTATAGATCCTAGTGCGTCTGCTGTTTGTGACTGTTAATCACAAAAAAGAACATATTTGCAATGATAAATGTACCACAATTCTTAAAGCTGTATTCTAATGATCTTTCTTTGCCACATCTGAGCTACTGTACTCATGTAATATTTTTTACTGCAGCTTAAGTAGGACCCTGGGCAACATGGTGGCAGAGTGGTAAGAGTCTCTGGGTTTGATTCTTGGGGAGTTTGTATGTTCTCCTTGTGTTCACATGGGTTTCCTCCAGGTGCTCTAGTTTCCTCGCACAGTCCATAGACATATCGGCAGGTTCGTTGCCATCTGGGGAAATCGGTTCTGGAGTGAGTGTGTCTGTGCCTGTCTGCCCTGCAATGTACTGTTTTTCTGCCTTGTGTCCATTGCTTGCCGGGACAGGCTCCAGCTCCCCTGTGACCCTGTATTGGATAAAGTGGTAAGACAATGGACAGATGAATGGAATTAAGAGACATTCTGTTATGTTAGTACAACAGATACACAAAGGCAACAGTAAGGCTGGTTGATCCTATAGCATACTCTATTCTCTTTCTCCAGCCTCAACCGGATAAGGAAATGACACAAAACAAACTAAACAATACAAGGACACAGTACTGCGCCAGTACTTTGCATGTGAAAATAAATTAATGTATAACTGAACTACATGGAACATACACCCCACATAATACTAAATTCTTGCTCTACCATTTTAGATTTATAGCTTATTTCTACTACCCGAATGTAACACTATGCACTTGCCTATCAAATATCATCTGCCAGTTATTTGCCGTTTTGCATTTTGTCCTTTTGAATCATCTTCGCCCTTTCTAGAGTGTTTTCTAATTGCCTTATTTTGGAATTGTCTGTGTACTTGACTTGCTTATGAATTATACCAAAGGTAATCCACAGATATAAATTAAGAAGAGCTGTGGCTGTACACAGATACATGTGTGATTTTATTAAGGACACTAATCTAGTTTGAGCATTTAATTCTTATTGATACTTTTTTTTAGTTAACCAGTTCACAATCCTATTATTGTATGTGCAGTTTCTTAAATGCACACCTCCATGCATTTAAGGAACTTCAACATGTTATTTAATATGAGAAATCAAAAGTACTTAGAAAATCTAAATGTACTATATCTATTGTTCTGTCTGTATTAATTAGTGGCACTCTTTGTTAAAAAAATAGCGTACAGTATTAGTCAAACAATACCTAAATTTGAAATCCACTAGGGATATTCTTTACCTTGCAGAAAACAGATAATTTCTAGTTACTGTTTAAATAGCCTTCATGTGATATAGTACTTATTGGTCTGAAATCACCTTTTATTTTATTTTAATTTTTTTTGTAAGCTTTTCTTCTGAATGGGACCTGACAAAATTGACAATTTTGTAGTCACTGGTTATTACACCTTTCTTAAGTGTCAGAATAGATTAGTTCTTGGCCTGTGTATAAGATTTTGTAATATTTCTGCTTCTCCAGTGCTATATACTATAATATAAAACTTTCTCTTCTCAGCCTGAAGCATGTTGTCAGGTTTTTTCTTGTTAAACACGAGTGAAATATTAATTTAATACACCAGTCATTTTCTCTTTGTCTAAAAGCGACCCATTATCCTTAGATGCTTTACTTTTAATGTTTGAATGCTGAAATACATTTTATTTTGGCCTCCACTGCAATTTGTTTTGTTTTTTTTATTTTCTTGGCAAGATGTCCTTTTTGTTAGCGTGTGCTTGCAGGTAATTGTACCCCGTTTCTTGAATTTAACTGTTGCATTTTAATTATTTTATACAGTCCAATGTAAATATTTTTAAAAATAGACATTCATAATTGTTTTAGTTTTATTTAGAAAACACTACTGGTAACAGACTTTATCGGTTAACAATTATTACATTTTCAATTGCTAGATGACTTAACCTTTTTTCTAAACACCACTCTTATCTCAAAAAGAAGAGATTCTATAGCACTCCTGTTGCAGTAGTCATGAAACAGAAAATTAACCTTGAAATAAATCTAAAGCCAAAAGGAAAAGCCATATGTTCACGGTCAGTAAAGTACACTTTTAATTTAGTAGCATGTATCTGACTAAGATCAATAAATCCTTCCCTTTGAATAATAACCTTAATATGTTTTGTTTACAGGAACAAAAATGAACATTTTTTTGTACAATTCAGGTTAATTTTATTTCTATCTCTGTCTATAGGACTTTGAAGGAGATACTAATGGGAAGAAGTTATTAAGAATCTTGTCTGAAGTGCAATTTACCCTTTGATGTGACTTGTTAAGATCAAATAATTGTTCTGCATTAAGAGTGAGACTTGAGTGAATGTGTCATTGCTGGCTCTGCTTCATCAGTGCCATTGCTAAAGTCCTGTGCTAGTTAGTTTGTATCAAATACAAAAAAGACACAGAAGAAAAACTCAAAACCTCATAAAAGAAAGCTGGCAGTGGTGCTGGTGGTTGTTTAGATACAGTACTGAGCGCTTGGTAAATGTTAGTCTTCATCTGGCACGATAATACAGTACCATGTGTATTGTATAAGAAATACTAGACTCCACCCTGCATAAAACATATTAATGTTATGTACTTTAGATGTAATTTTGAATTGCAGAGTAATTAACATGTACATACTGTTGAGGAGAAAATGAATCCTACAAAAATTGTGTCAGCTCAGATCAAGTTGGACCAAATTAGTGCTGGTTCAATTCCAGAGAAAAGGGAAGATGCTACAGTATAATGAATGGCCATCTGTCAAAATTTGACAAATATAGTTGTCCTTGAGATGTGAAGACTGTTCTTGGTCAAAGTTGAACAAATAAGCATTTTATGCCTAATTAAACACGATGCTGCAAGTCTTTTTGAGTAAGTATCAAATTTCAACATAAGGTTGGTGCAAGATTTGCCCATTGTGCTTATAAGACCTCTCTCAACTTGCTAGAGGATATCGGTTTTGCTTATGGACAGCAGCTTTCAAAACTTTCCACAGATTCTCAATAAGAATCAAGTCAGGACACTGACTGGAACACTCAAGGAAATTCCTTTCTTAATCTTAAGCCGCTCTGACCTTGTGCTTTGAATCATTGTCCTTTTGAAAGGTGAATGAATTGTCAATCAATCTGATGTTTAAGGCCAAAGGAACTACTTTGGCAGGAGAGGGTGCAAGAGAATATTACAAGAAATGTGAGAAAAATTATTTGGAAGGCCTAAATTTCAAATTTCCATGACATTCTGGCATCATCATGATACAGTATTTTGAATATTTTGAAACCTACCATTTGGCATTGACTGCATGTGTATGGTGTTACATTTATGTTTCTACACCATGTGTTTGTGGTAAGGTCATTGTAAACAGCAACCTACTGTACTGTATCTTTGGGCTGCACTGGAAGCCAGCCTCAATGTCTATGGTGAGAGAGAGCACTTTCTTACAGCAGCTTCAGTGTAATTGGCATATGGGTGTATTGCTGATTGGGTTGATCTTTTGAAGGATTTTTTTTTACAAAATATTTGCTCTTTGAGCGAATTCAAGAAACGTCTGCATCACTTTTGATAAAAGACGCAGAAGACAGTCCAGGGTGAAGGAAGTCCAGAGATACCATATTTCCCCATGGCCTTCCCTTTTCTCATTGAAATCAGTCCTGCCTTGAGTTTTTAAGTGGAGATGTCCTTCTGGTGTGTCTTTGTGGGGCTATATATTTCCAGGTCACCCTTTCCTCCTGGCTCAGCATTGAGGGATTGGATGTCTTGAGACCCGCCTAGCCCCAAGTCATCTGCTCCGCGGCCTGAGGGTATAGGTTTCTACCTGACATCGTCTGACCTGCTGAGCCTGGGCTAACCCCCGTTTTGTCGCTACGCATAGGGTCTTTATTGCTCTCCTGGCCATTCCACATCATGCCTTTCCGATATCCGTGACAGAATTCTGAGCCATACTTTGACCCCGTGAGCGGCGTTTTTTGTTTTCCCACATCGATTTGGGCCTTTTTATTTCAGCTCTCCTATTCTAATCGCGAGATGCCACTCCTGACATTCGTGGCCGTGCATCTGAGAATCTGTCCAGGCAGCAAGCTGTTGCCTCTATCAGCTGCTACTTAACATCCTGCTTGCGATGCTTGTCAGGTAGTCCCCTTTTGCCAACAGCTTGGTGTCAATCGCATCTGGTTTGACCTGTGGATTCTGCTGATTTAACTGTTCTAAGTTTCTTTAAAAGGTTCCAAGGTATCCCAGCAAGAATGTTGTCCCCATAATGTTCCCTGTGTTTTCCCACACTTTTGAAAGAGATCTTTCACCGATAGAGCTCCAACAAGGAAGCTGGAGTCTTTCGGTTCTTGGTGGTTGTTAGTATGGCTGCAGAGCAGTAATACTCCTTTGGTCACGATTCTCAATGAAAGGTATAGCTGAAAGAGTTAGAGCTGGGCTATGTAAGGTGGATAATGCTACTCTGTCAACACAGAAAGTTTCATGGTATTATGTGTAAATAAGTTTTATTTGTATGCTTCCTGAAACAAAAATAATTCAGCTGTGTTGTTTGTCAAATGCTCTTGTCTTGAGTCTATAGTACTCAAATTCCTGAGAGGCGTGCTTTTGATTACCGAATCTAACATAATTGTTTCAATTACACAACAGACCTCACATTCTTTTATTAAGCTAATGTGAGTACACATTCTAAACATATGACTGATTTGGTATTTTGTTTTAAAAATATTTTTACAATATATTTAAGATCAGTTTTTAGTTTATTGTAAAGGGAAGCACATACTTATTGAATAAAATATTATAATTACATTTTCATTTTTCCTAGAAAAGCAGCTATCAGACTGGATACAGGAATGGAAAAGAAATAGATACAGTTGAAACTGTTGGTAAGTCATAGATGTGGTACTTAAAGGTTACAAAATCAGCAGTGAATTCATTATCCTTATTTATGAGACCCTTGTTCATGTACAATAATTCTAAATTATAATAACCTAATGATTGTTAGATGTAGATGATCTTGGGAGAAGTAAACATACATCCCGAAAAAGGCATATGGAAACTCCAGTAAGGAAAACAGGTGCTATATGATCACTGGTAGAGGTAAACCATGTGTATATGTATAAATACAGTGGAACAAGTCATAGGTTTATTCCTGTATAAATACAGTGACAGATTGCAAAACACCTGCCATATACTGTAGGTAAACAGCCATGCCACAACACTCGGATTCTAAGAAAGATTTTCCTTTTACAATTAGACAGATTGCTAAACAAGGGAGAACAATGGGGGCACGCAACATCTAAAGTATAGTGAACTAAGAAGTGGTCCAATTTAATTGATTGTTTGAACATTAAGAGAAATCAAAATTCTGGCACTCAGGATTAATCTAAGCATTGATACTGTTACCTGCACTTTCAAACATGCTTTTTTTTTAATAAATAAATGTCCTTTATCACACTTTAAATTGTAACACTTTGCAACAAGAATTGTTCCCCTTGCTGTGTGCATTACCTCAGAAATTTCATGTTTAACTTCCCTCTGGACTAATCAATCTGTATTAAACAAATTAAGGACTCTTTGAGCTTTTTTAAGGAGTTTGTACCCTTTTCTTAACTTCTTTCACAATCAGGAGAGCTTCATTACCATGGGAAGTCTTTTTGCATTACTAATTGATGAATGAACAGTTTTGTCTTTCTTTAGATCCATTGAATCCACCCCCAGCTCCATATGCATTAAACATTAGCAGCCACAGTATAACACTGAAGTGGAGCCCTGCTAATCCTTCACCAGCACTATATACTCCCCAGTGGATAATTCCAAACCAGCCAGGAGGCTGGAGAAGCTCTGAGGTACAATCTAGTAAAGAATACATTGCAAGAGTCTGTATTAGGAACCAGGAAAGAACAGATTGTGTTTTGGTGTTGTTTCTTGTAACACTTTGTTCTTATGGTAAAATTACTTCCTTTTCAGAAATAAATCAAATCGGTTGTAGTAATAATTGTACAATTAGAGTTAGCGATCAGCAAAAAAAAACCTTATTAAATTACAAAGCTATTTATGAAAACTGTAACGACCGCGGAGTTCGTAAGGAAGAGGCTGTCTCCCAGCCTCTGTCCCATTATACAGTACACAGTTCCGTAGTCCCGCCCCCAGGCACTGTTCTCAGCCCGCCCTGCGTGCGCATGGCTAAAGCGCCCCATGTGGCGCTACAATACAAAATGTAGGGAGATGCAGTAAAAGGCAAGTTTGTTCTGATCAAGATAAATTACTAAGTATACACTTAAGTATACTAAGCATATCACAGTGATGAGCTATTGTGTTTTTCCTCCTTTGTTACAGAATGTGTCTGAAACCCTCTATACAGTGAGGAATCTTTACCCTTACACAGAGTACAAGTTCAGAGTTTGCGTTGTAACACCACATCACCAGGCCTGCTCCCCAGCCAGCGTCAGTTACAGGACAACAGCTTTTGGAGGTACAATAACATGGCTTCGTTTTGAAATCATTCTGTTCCTCTTTACACGTATTCATTGCGTTATTTTTTGCCTTTCACGGTTTCTAGATTTCCAGTGGGCTGAATTTGTCACTGTCTTTGAGGATTTTGAATACTTTTTTTGTTTGTTTGTTAGTGTAGGACAGACGATTAAGCACAGAAAGGTGCCTGATTGTATACAAATATCATTTTCTTCTATAAGGATGGAAACTCTACTTAATATTCTAAATGACGCCTCAGGTTAATATCACTGTTTGTTTCCTTTCTATTAAATTTGATAACAGTAAAAAAAATAATTATAGAAATGCCCTTTTTATTCATTCATCAAGGAAATTACCATATTTAACATATGCACTGTGCAAGTACAGTTACTGAAATAAGTATATAATACCATACATAACAACCAATGTATTAACAAACCTATAAGCAAACAACATTTTAATAAGGGAAAGGAATATGGGAAATGAGGGAAAATTTTATTTTTAGAACTAGAACCACAATTATAATAATATTGATCTATATTACATAGTAAATTATAACCGGTGTACAGTATGTTCTATAGTCAAATAAAGATTATTATCAATAAACCAAACATGGAACACAGTTAAAAGCACTGGTAGAATCAACAGTATCATTTATCTTTCCTTCAAAGGATGTTTTTTATAAAGACATTTTTGACTGTGTACTTTAGTTTTACATAGTGTACAGTATATATACAGTATATACTGTAGTAGTTCAGGTGGGTAGCTGCGTCAGCATGCATAGGCTGCAAAGAAACAAGTAATACTGTAGGTTTATTCCATGCTGAAAATATAAGAAAACACAAGAAAGGTTCAAAATGATGTGACATTATTTGGCTAATTGTTCCATCCAGTTGTTTTTTTAAAGAAACCAGGGTATTGGCTTCAAGAGCATGGATAGGTAGCTTGTTCCATATTCCCACCTCCCTATGGGCTAAACGGTACCTCCTGTTCTTGATTAGTTCTTGATAGTTTCCACTTGTGTCCTTTGTTCCACTATTCATGACTTTTTTAATATCTTTGAGGGGTTTGTATCAAACTCCCTTGTAATCTTCTCAAAATCATCAAAAAAAGTCATCAAGAGTAAAAAGGTTGTCTGTTCTCACAAATAGTCATCTATTTTCTTTGATGGTAAAAATAATGGCTGCTGGTATACTTAATTAAAGTCTGAATCAAAGAATTCAGGCAGGATTCGTATTATCATGAATATTCTTTTATATCGATGATCTACCGTTACTGGGCAGCGGAGCACATTTAGCAACAGACTGCTCCAGCTACGGTGTTCAAGGGAACGTTTCCGCAGGTCTTTCCTCCCGGCGGCTGTCAGGGTGTATATCGCTGCCCTAGGCTAGGACTGTTAGCCCTTCATTTGCTCCTCTATGGACAGCATGTTTACTCCATTGTACTTTTTGGACAATCAGTCTGTATAAACCTATGCACATTTTGCACATATTTTATTGTTTTTACAGTGACTATGATCAGCACATTTTGCACACACCTATGTATTTATTTATTTTTATTTATTTTGTTGTCTTTTGTTTTATTACTATTCTGATGTCTGTTTTGCTTGTCTTGGGCTGGACTGCTGTAACACATCAATTTCCCTACGGGATTAATAAAGTATTATCTATCAATGTTGTTTTTAGAAGGACAGAAAACTGCAATTTCCGCCATTAGTTCCTCATCACTTTGTTTTGTGCGCCATGTTAACAGTAGGTCAGCCATGAATCTTTAACTGGTGTTTCATGTTTTCACAAAATATTTACATGCATAATATTGCACAATGCGTAGTATTCACATTAATGCATTGCGTTCAGAAAAGGAGATTCAAGAGTTCAAGAGAGCAAGAGCTGGCATAAAGAGATGGTACAGCGCTTTGTAGGCAGCAACCATGGAGATCTTACTAATATCCTAATCAACACTTTTTAATGGTGTTCTAGGCATGCAGCCTGAAAGAATATTCTTTTTAGCTAGATCTGAGCCACATGCTTGAAGCATGTAGTTTCCAGTTTCCCACTCAGCGCTTCTCTCCTTTTGTACTGAAGTTCCCTCCAGTGCGCCTGTGATACAGAGTTTTGCCAGCCTGGGTCCTGACACTGTGGAGATCAGCTGGTCCCCTCCTCTTCATCCTGGAGGACCAGTTGTTGGCTATAATCTGAATCTCCTCAGTGAGAAACAGAGTCTCCATCAAGTTGCAGGGAGCAATGTCTTCCAAGCATCTTTTTTCCCAACACTCCCCAACACTACATACAGGTAATCTTTTTCAAAAAACTTTCTAAGAACTAACCTTGAATTGTGATTTGTCTCTTCTCATGTAAAACTAAAGACTATATGATAAAAAAATCTAAACAGAAATATTTCCTTTTATGTTTTAGAATTATATAAAACATAACACAGTGAAAAGTTTCATTAAAAGTGTAAATGAAACTGTGTATTATGAAAACTGACATACAGTACAGTGTAACAAACTGCAACACAATATTGTTTACACGCCAGCTGCATTACAGTAACAAGCAGCAGCAAACATAATAATCTGTAATTCTTGCATTCAAAATAAAAAAAATTCTAATAGATTAAAAAACCTTAATTAAAGTAAATTGTGTTATTAATTTACTGTACCTTTTAATATTTAAATTCTGTCTAAAGAGACCAGGTTATCTATTATTACTTCAAAGACATAACAAATATTAAATCTGTATTAAATATTAATTAAACATTTTATTATATAAAGTGACAAGAGAATATGGATTTTACATTTACAATAGACTTAATAACTTTAATGTTAGTTTCACTAGTGTTAATATAAAAATAATTGTATTCATAGAATTATTTACAGTTATTTAAAGGACTGAGATTACCTGGTTTCGGCCTTTTATAGAACCAGGAAACAGAACTCAAACCTGTACGAGAAGGAAAGGAGAAACGTATTTGCCATAAAATAAAAGATTTTACTCTTGTACAAAAGATCTTGTACATAATCTGTTAAAAAAACAGATGCTAAACAAATGGAAACCTTTCTCCCCAAAAGAGTGTATGGCGATACAAGCAAGACATTTATTTCATCTGGGAGGTACTGCTAAAATAAATAATTATTCCTACAACTATAAGATATCAGTCCCTTTCTAAGATACTTAAATCGATCTCTTCAGTGCTCAAATTGCCTGGAAGACTTCTGTAGTCTGGCATTCTGAAGGAGGAACCCACTCATGATGCAGTTAATTTTCTTTTTTATACCTGCCTTGACTCCTCTCTTGAAAAAGTCTCTATACTTTTTGGGCCCACTTTTAACTGTACTGTTCCCAGGAAGGCTTAATTACCTCCCAGGTTTGATCATCGTTAAATATTAGTAAAATTGTCTGTTCACCTGGACTCTGGCCCCTGTGGCTTCCTCAGTCGATAAGATAAGGGACACCTTTTCTATACTAATGTGTTCCAGGTGATTTGGTGCACTGAGCTCTCCCATATCCAATTCTGTTCATTTGTAAAAGCCAGGATATTATAGTTTTAAGTCAGTGCTGGCACATATTTAAGATAGTGTGATTTGCTGGATTAATTGTGGTAGAACATTATTTTCTCTTAGGGGTGTGGGTCAGCACCATATCACCAGACTTTCCACGGGACTCCAGTAAAGTCAGAAAGTTTTACTGATAGGGTAATTCTATCAGTAGATTGTGCACCCATGCAGAATTGGGAGGGTGTGGGAGATCAGGGGAAGAGTAGATGGCAGAGTCGGAGATAATTGTTACTGAACAAGTCATACAGATGAGGGTCCCAATTATGAATAATTTAGTCTCATTAGTTCTGTGGCACAACCCCTCACCAAGTCTTACAGGAACTGCTGTAGTTTGCTAGGAAGTTTGCTGTTTTGCCAGCAGAAGAAGGATGGCGGAGACTAATTAATATTACAAGTAGGGTTGCTGCTTCCTGAATCTGGGCACTACAGAGTTTATAGTACTCTTCTAGTCCTCTAAAGAGACATTACTTCTGTTTTCCTTCACAAAGAAGGGAGGCTGCAGTTCAACAGACAGCTGCCATTGATGAATAATAGCAGGTTTGATATCCTGTTTACCTGTGTTTTAGCAGATGGCTTAAGGCGCGAGTTTGAGACTGTAAGGTTATACTGGTTATACTGTGCTCGATCCACAGATGTCTAGTTTTTCCATGTATTTAAGAAGGAGTTCTCAAAGGTTACTTACTGGATGAAAACACTAGAAATTAGAATGCGGTCAGACTAGGGTGGGCAATGATCTTATAGTTTTAGTTTGTGGGAGTGGAGGGAGCATAGATCATGGGGTGCTCAATCGGTTTTTCTCTGGGGATTCTATCCTAAAAGCAGAACCCCCTCTTTTTAATACACTTATTAATGAAAACTTAATAATGTGATCATTAAGGGAAACTGCAAAAATATGGGATTAATAAAGAACTCTGGTTTTATCCTGAGGAGAAAAGGGACTTGTATAAAAGTAAATCATTATAAGGATCTGAAGGATCTTCCTGACACACACTGGACATTATCTTGTATAAGCCACTACTGCAAAAAAAAAATTGGAGAAAGAAAGTATGAGATACTCTACCATCAGAGCAACCAATCTCTGAAGAAAGGCATTCTTTCACCCAGGACTCGAAGAAAAGTGCCCCCTTCATTTACAGACAACGATGACATTCAAAGTTTCATACACCGCTTAGATTGAAGCCAGAGATTGAATTATTTTTGCAGGTCTGGGTATATTGTTCACAGGCATTATGTTTATTCTTTGGATAAAGAAATCTAAAAAGGTGAAATATAAGTATGAGCTGGCTATTTTTTTACTTAGACTGGCTCAGCTGGCTATGATTAAGAGTATGATGAATAATGTGACTAATGCTCCAACAAGAGCTGTGATATTAGTGACATTCAAACTGAAGCTTGAGTTTGCTTATTAAGGACTCATCCAACAGACTGAATTGTTTCTAGAGGCATAGGCAAGGGGGGATGTAGTGTGTACTGTGGCAAAAAGGGAACCAATGTTGACATGGTAGACAGATTGAAAATGACTGATATTGTATTTTTAATTAATTAACAAGGTTAATTTTAATTGTGATGTTGTACATGGTTATTGAATCTGCATGTCAAGGGTAGTGAAGGGATGACTGTTGGTATTTTTCTGGTTGAGTTTTGGGGTTTGCCATTACAATTATATGGGTGGAGGGATGTTGATGAGCTTTGTTTATATGATTTTCAAAATTTAATGGAAATAAATGTTTAAGACCTAAAAAAATCATCCTTCTCTCTGGAACTGAACCGATGCTTAGACATAATGAACATGCTTTCAAATTTGTTTTGGAAGGGTAATCATAGCTGCTGTAAATGCAGAAGGAGAAGGACCTGCAGCAGAGAGGAATGGGATAACAACGGCAAAAGAAAGCAAGTACATTTGACGATTGAGACACTTGTCAGTTTGATCAAACTGAAATTAAACTAGGGCTGCAGCTCACATCTTTATGTATTTTCACTTTTTTTTTAGCCACCAGCGAAAAACAATGGTTAATTCTGTCACGAATGAATTCATTGAGGAGGAAGACTGTGGCAGATTTATTTTCAGGAGCAGAGTGTCTTCCAACTGAATCAATACAATATAATATTAGTGGCAAGTATAATTCATGACAAAACTAACACATTTTCCAGTGGTTTCACAGAGCATAACTACTACTAATCCTGACATTGCTATTGTTTATTCAGGTGACTATTGCTAATTATCCATCCATTTTCTAACCACTTCTTCCAATTCAGGGTCTCAAGCCAGGCTACAGCCTGGACGTGATGCTAGTGTATCACAGGGCAGACACGCTTACAAAAACTCAGGCCAATTTTCCCAGAAGCTTATTAAACTACCAATATGTCTTTGGACTGTAGAAGGAAGCTGGAGAACCTTGAAGAAAACCTGCTTGAACACGTGAAGAACATACAAAGTCCACACAGATAGCTCCCTGGTTCCAGATCTGAACCTAGGGCCACAACGGCGCATTGCAGCAAAGCTAACCCTGCCACTCCGATTGCTAATTATGCTCTGTAAAACTACTTTTTTTATTCTTCCATTACAAAAACAATAAAGAAAAAGATTACTCAGAAAAAGAATATCTGATTCATATTTAAATATTGATTTGTTTTTTAGGGATTTCTGCAAGCTACAACTCCAAACATATTTACTTCTCTGAAGGAACCCACGTCTGGAGGAAAGGAGCACTCAATTTATCTGACCTTTCAGATCTGAAAATAGTGTTCACTGGTCCTGTGGAGATCACGTCAATATCCGTCGATTGGCTGTACAAAAATATTTATTTTGTCATGGGTGGACAGGTACAAACCTAAAATTACACCATGTGATGCATTTCTAAAGTATGTCTTTGTCTATGTTGGTTATGATTCATATATACAGTAGGGTCTTGACATCTGCAGATTTATCTTTGGTGAATCCAAGCTCATCACTCACAGGATAAGAGTCCCACACTCATGACATATCACCCTCGGTGTCATCACAAACTGGACTGTAAGACCTTGTTAGACCACATGCCTTGGTCCCTCCCTTCATGACCTCTTTCTTCCACGATACTGATTCACATTTCACGGACTCCAACTTCTTACACTTCTGGTTCTTTTTTTCTCCATGCTAATCGCTTTCAAGGAGCAGCAGTGGAAGATCCTTCACCTGGTCATTCCCCTTTACACAGCTGGTAATTATAAGACCATCCACAGCTGTTGCTTGTTAGATTACATAGTTCCTACAGCTGTGATCACTTATCAATCAATAGCTCTGCCCCACAACAATTTAACCCCATATTTTGTTATAGTGATCATAGTTTATGTTTTGGATGCTTGTAATACTCTGCACTTGTCTACAGTAAATGGCCTATGAAAATTGTTTGCTCACTACTAAATTCCATCTAAATCATTTTGAATTATATTTGCAGCTCCTCCTCCAGTGTTAATCCTCCTTGTCTGTGATGCTCACTATTTTGCAAATCATAGCAGACTCTACATTACTGATATAAATTTGTTAGTGGTCCTTATTCAGATTCCTGTGTTTATCGCTAGTTGCATACATTAGCTTACGCCTAATTTTTAATGGCTAAGAATTTCAAAGTTAAATAGGTTTTATTACACCAATTTAAAATGACTATGTCTAAGTCTATAATGTAAATGTGCTTTTCAAAATGCACTTTTATGCAAGTACTTAGTCTCCAGGCTTTTAGTCTTTAGGCTTAGTCTTCAGGTCTTTAGTCTTCACTTTTAGAAGTACTTCTAAAAGTACTTAGCCTTCAAAAAGGCTTTATGCATCTGGAAAAAAAAGTTTTAGTAATTATATTTCTTTGACTCTCTAATTGTGATGAATTACATCATCATGTGATGTTAACCTGTTATATGATGTTTCCTCCTGAGTTTAGGTTTGCTTCTGCAGTATAGATGACTGCAACAACACAGTGGACTTTATTGCTGCTAACCACAGTTTTCCCTCAAAAATTATTGCAGATCCTTACAATGGGTAAGCATGCATATACAATTCAGCTTACAGATAAAAATTCAGTTAGTGTCTTTGTGAAAAATATGCCAGATTTTGTTTATTTTTGTCCATTTTTGAAACAGAAAACAATATTAATACATATTTTTTCTATAATTGTACTTATTCTGATGGTGTCATTAATGCAGTTTTATGTATTCATAGAAGAGCTCTGACTGTTCAATAATTAAAGAAAGGATAAATGATTTGGTCTGTGCTTACATAGGGTATAATAGCATTTGACTGCTGGATCTTGACAGGGATTTGATCGGAAGACTTTAATTTTTTAATTAATAGTATAAAATCAAACCTTCAGGTGTAGTCTTCTACTGACTGTTTCCTTACTTTTCCAGAGTAAGTTAAAAAAGAAACTTACAGGACTGTTTTTAAAATCATGGATCCATTGATTGTGCCTACTTCCTTATATGATGCAATATCAGCAAATAATATTCCTCACTTAATGACTTTTCATTATCATTCATGTCGAAAAACTATAAAGTTTATGTTTTTATGATGTTTAAATACCATTATGGCATTATTCATATCCTGTTCTTAAGAAACCATGAACAAACAGTAGTATGGATCATGAGTTGGGTTTTACCCATCTGTTACTGATTTTAAAAACCTTGGTATATAATTTTTACTTCATTGATGTTATTTTTAATGTGCTTTTCTTTTTCAGATACATATTCTTGTTGGTGGATGATGGGATTTATCGAATGTCTCTCCCACAGCTGCCTGGGCAGAAGAGTTACAATGGCTTGGTTGTGAGAAGTGACTTTATTCGAGACTTTGTTGTCAGCTTTCAGTCTAGGCGACTGCTGTATTTTAATGAGAGTGATAGAAGTATATCATCTGCCTTTCTAGATGGCTCATCTTTCACAATCATTCGGCCCCTTGTAAGTCTGGTACACCCAGTGATGAGTCTTACTTATGAAGACAATTTCTTCATGCTCACAGATGGAAGGGCAGTCTTCCATGAGACACGCCTTGGTGATCTGTTTTTCTACAATGAATACGTGGTGGACTGTTCTGTTCCTTTTGAGTACTTTGGGTTTGACAACTTGTACTTTTTTAGTGAATTCAGTCAGCCATATCCAGTACCCAGAAGTCCCCAAAATGTTCGGGTCTTGTTTGGATCAAACAATGCTTCCTTGAAGTGGGAGAGACCTGCAGCAATGATTGGAGCAAGTGAGTGTGCCAGTACAATGTGTCTTATTATGATATATTCTAATCTGATCCAAAGTATAGTAATTGGTTGGGCTGCCATGATTCACATTTTGATGTTCTTTTTCTTAGGTAGATTTCCTAACTTAGACAGCCCTAAATATTTGTGTCCAGTGAAGCATCTATCACCATAATAACGATGTCTTCTTGGAACAAAATCCAGAAAGAATTGTATTACTTTATAGCTGAGTATACTGATAATACATTTTCAAAAAGGGCACTGAAATCTAGAATTTCTTCCCTTAAGGCCCTGCTGCCTGGCAGAACTGGACATACACTGTGAGGATTTCTGCATTTAATTCATCTGTGATAAAGGAGTACAGGGACATTGTTGACACACAGATGGCTGCTGAAGGACTGGTGAGTTCCAGCAGATATAAAATGACTATCTGGGCAGAATCACCAGGAGGGAGAAGCCCACCTTCCAAAGCATTTGAGGGAACAACACAAAAAGAAGGTGAGATATAGCAACTATAGCAACTACTTAGCATGGGCTGTGTAAATGCAACATTGTATAATAAAATATATTATTCTTCAAATGATTCCAAATAGGTAGCTGTAGAAGTCAAGAATGAGTAAAGAGAAAGCAGTTTGCAAATGGTAGAACGTTTACACAGAACTAGGTGATAAAACTGCCTTCACAGTTGGGTCTATCTCAGTGCTTACTGTTAGTAACTACAGTACCTTTGCTGATGAACTAAACTACTGACTGAGCAAAAAGAATTGGCCTACACAAGTACTTTTCAAACATTAGAGATTTCATTAAATTATAGAAAGCAATCATCAGAATTTTACAACGAGACATTTGTTTTTACAAATGAAGGGCTCTACAATATGTTTTTACATGAGTTTTAATTTGTGGAACAGTTACAGTACACTGAGAACCTGTTCCAGATTGTTTAATTAAAATCTAAAAAGCACTTTCGTGAGACTGGAAGCTCCTGGAAAGTCTTGAAAAATGTAGATTTTGAAAGATACTGTATGTTCAGTATTCTCTGAAGAAGTTAATATTCAGATATTCCTGTGGTGATTGCTATTGAACTGTAGGAATAATTTCAAAGGAGCCCCATAGGGTTTCTTTAATTCTGGTAATTTGTCTGGGAAAAAACAGTACATTATTGAGTTATTATAGTATGTGTACCTATAGGCTAAGCCTGTTTTCTTTTGACAGTAATGGAAAATCCCTACATAATTGCTGCTGGACAAAATGCTCTTTGGAACCAAAGACTGGAAAGTTTTGATTCCAGAACATTAATTGTCCCTGATATTAAAGATGTGAAAGGTAAAATCCATGAAATGTAATAATAAAAAATATTTTTAATGATGCATATGTTTTTGGCTTTCTAATTTTGAATGTACACAAGAAAGCAACAGCTTTGACAGTGGTTATTCTTTATGTAAAAACAAACATGATCAAAATGTTCTTATTTGTTATATGTATGTTCATGAAAAATAAAGCACATAAACAGAAAAACAACTTTATTTGCTTACCAATTAACACATGACTTATGGGTAGTTTAGAACTGTTGATACATTTAAATGTTATACTTAACTACAATCGATTACTGTGGAATATCACAATAACAAATCACTCTAAAGCATGTAAACAAAACAAAAATAAATGTCAGAAAGGAAGGAAATGATGGAAGTCCATAATTTTTCTTTTATTTGACAGGAGCAGCTGTCTATTCAAACATTTCACCAAAAAATTCAGTTCTACCTATACAAGATTAATCAATACTAAATAATCTCTTTTGTTTTCTGCACAACAGTCAAAATCTAAGTACCTTCTCCACACACATTTAGTACATGTATAAAACACTTCATTAGATCACATGAGAAGAAAACTCTTAATTGTGGTGATTAATTATTGAATATTGAGGTGATTATTAATATTGGCTCTGGCTCTCGCAAGCACTATAGCTACTGTCCTGATTTACCTCTAACAAGATGTAAACTTACAGGTACTGTATGGAGTCTGTTCCTAGAAATCTAGGTGGTACATTCTTTATTATCTAAACAAGGAATATTAAACTCAACTGGCTCTTGCACGTCTTCAGTATAACACAGTACAGCCTGTTCAGCTCTGTTGTTAGCTATTATGTTCACTGCAGATAACTTTTGTGAACTTCTTTTGTTGTCTTTCTTTATAATTCTGCTGCTTCCACTTCTTATCTCTCTGTCTGTCTTGCTGAGTTGTTCTCATTATCAAACAAAACCATTCATTACTTTGATGAACAGTCGAATGATGTACTAATCCCTTCCTGGGGGCTGGAAATTTGATTAATGAAGACACTTTTGAGCTTTAAACCTGATTGTTCAAAACAGATTATATTCAAAACAAAATTCATCTCACAAAATGTTTTTATAGTTTCTAAATGATTATAAGACCATTCAGAAAGAAATAATGAATGCCATGTTTCTCTTCCACTTTATTTTTGTCCCTCACTCTGCAGATATTGACTGGTACAATGGCACCATCTTCTGGAGTAATGGTTCAGGATTTATCCATGTGACAGTGGTAGAGGATTTCAGTGGAAGTGCAAGTGTTTCTGTGCTGCCGACAATTCACAAAGGCAGTGCCTTAGCTTATGATTGGCTTGGACAACACCTGTATTGGGCTGACTCATCTTCAAGTGTGGTAATTTATAGCACTCAAACTACATATCCTTTTACCACAATGTGTGTAAGATCAATAATTTAATAGTTTTTTAATTTTCTATTTCAGATTTATAGGAAATCAACTACTTCCCTAGCACCACAAGTAGTTGCTCAAGGCAAATACCTGGTTAGGGATTTGGCAGTAGATTCTGTTAATGCATTCATTTACTGGACCACTGCACATTCTGTAGAAAGTTCAAGATTAGATGGTAAGAACCATCTCATCTTCCAGGAGCTGCCTCCGTTTTCTGGAAAACAGGTAAGGCAATAGCATGGAAAGTGGAAAGTGTTTCTGTCATAGTATCACTGTTAGGCTTTGGATATTAATTTCTACACATTTATAATGAAAAATTTATAGATTTATAGGTTGGAAATTATTTTAATTGACATTTTATTTGAAATTAAAGTGGAGTGCATTACTCTTAATGAAGAGTGTTTGCTTTTTTCTAAAGTTTCTAGAGCTCCAATTGTGCTTATTGACTGCAATAGAAAAATATTTTCACAGAAGGCTTTCAAAAAATATAGTTTTTACTTAAGGTTATGAAGGCATAAAAACACAAAGAGGACACGTTGCCATAAATTTAGTAGCTACTAATAAGGACTGTATGTCTAATGAAGTGTTGAACTGAAAGAGTCATCTGAATGTGGAGCATCATCGCATAGTCAGGTTTAGGACCAGAAGATTGATAGATATCACATGAATTGGTCATGGAAGAAACATAAAGAAATATGATAAACGTTTCTCTGCATCAACTTCTGCAGGCTAGCTGCAACAATGCTGTATGGGCATCTTGTGCTATCAAGGCTACCAACGAGCATTATGAAACCATCTCATGTGTTAGAACTTGCTTAGTTTGCATTCAGTCATTGTTGGTCAGCAGGCTTGTTCACTGATGGAATCGGATTTCATCTGTTTTTCTCGGAGGAGAATACATGACTATGAAAGCTCCATAGTGAAGGATACCCTGATGCCAGTGTCTTGGAGAGAGACAGATATGATGATAGCCATGTAAGCTTGTATAGAGTGTCCATCAGCCTCAAGACAGAACTTATAGTTGGACTGTACATGGCAGAGCCAGAGACCAGTACTGCCTTAACAACATCATTAGCCTGGTCATTGGTCATTCCACTTCACAAACATGATCACTTTAATACTTTATTCATGGATGACCACATCAGACATTAGATGAAGATCCTCTGTTTAATCAGTGTGTCTATATCTTTAACATCACTTTTACGTAGTATATCGGCTTTAGTCAATTTTCATTTTAATAATAAACTATGTTTTGTTTGTATGTGCGTACAACTGTCTTCCTGGATCCAAACTTTGCTAAATATAAAATGATGATAAAAGTATCCCTATATTACTTATTACTATATTATATGTACATTCTGCAGACAAATTGGAACACCGTCTGAACCAATCCTGAAATAAAGATGTGATTTTCGATACAACTGAAGGATTTTTAATTTCAGGGACTTGATTTTAATGATTTTAAGTCATCATTAATCTTAAGCATCGATATAAAATAATGTATAAGTTAAAATAATTCTGTTCCCTCTGAATTCATATTGTTACAGGCAACAGGTCTCACAACAGACCTTGCTGATGGGCATATCTACTGGCTAGTTCAAGAGGATTCATTCTTGCACTTACACAGAGCTAGTCTTCTGAAAGATGGGTAATGAAGTCTGCAACAATTCTATGAATTCATTTAACCTAAAAAGATAAAACAGGAACTAGTGTACAAACAGTCATTGTATGAGCTGAAATACAGCTCATAAGGCTTTTTGGTTTGTCAGTGTCATCAGGTTGCAAAGCAACATGAAAACCTTTCCTTAATTCCTAATATACTGTACATAAATTACATGAACATCTCTAAATTATCTATATTTTTACCAGGTTTATGGACATTGACATAATGGAGTTTGAAGACTGGAGTTCCTCTTGGGTGTCCCATCATTCATTAGCATATTACAGTGGGAGACTTTTCTGGCTAGATGTTGAAGGCTGGCTCACTGTACAAGAATTGAACCAGCATAGTAGTGTTGCCCTTTCCACAGATGCTAAACTAACTGCTTTTGCTCTTTTTCAAAGAACACTGAAACCTCTGCCAGGTACTTGCATTTTCAGCTTGTGGTTCACGTTTATTTCTATTTACAGACACTAATGATCAGGTAAAATGGTCAGAAAGGTGTTGGCTGTGATGTAAGTGCAAGGTTCTGTTTTTCCACTGCTTCACTTTTTGAAAACCTTCTCACTTTTGATTTAAGAGTGGCCAACGAGTAAAATATTCAAGCAGCAGTTTTCTATCTACATCCCTCAAAATGGCAAAATTCTAACTTGAGCTGTACCACAGTTCTATTTTATTTGTATACATGATAGGATAGTATGAAAAAATGAATGAAGTTTAGGTGTTTATGTTGACACGTGTAGTACGCGAGGGGTGTGTTCAGTGTGGAGGCAGAGCCCTGGACGGAAGGCGACGCATTGCCTGATGAGTCACAGCTGGACCGCCTTAACCAATTGAAGAGCATCTGTTCAGGCAATATATAACCACAATGGACAGGCCTCAGACGGAATGAGTCTTCTGGGGGAGGGGAGTCGAGTCTCACTATACTGGCAGTCCCAGAGGGGATTGTACCCGAGCATGAGGTCGACCATTTTCTTTATTTGTCTCCTGTCCCGTCGTGCAGTCTGGTCCCCGCCGCCAAGCTGGGTCTTTTTCCTGGCTGGGCCCCATTAGCTCTGCCCCGACGGCGCAGCGCCGCTTTCTGTGACGGAGTAATTTTGTATTTTCCCTTTTGTGTTTTCTTTCGGTTCTCGCCAACCTCATACCGGTGCCGCCACCACCGCCACACACGGGGCGGGGCCAACTTACCGGCGCTCGCCGCGGCTCCTCCCACTGCCGCACTGCTATACACGTCATTTACGTCCTTTAGAAAATGTGGAGAAGCAATTAAAAAAGCAAACCAAATGCAAAAAATCTAGTTAAAGCATATAAATTTAAATCAAGGGATTTTATGTTAAAACTGTATAATTCACTAGTAAAGCCTCACGTGGAATAATGTACACAATTTTAGTCACCACGTCATAGACAGGATATTGCTGCTCCAGAATCTGTCCAGAGAAGAACAACCAGATGCAATCCAGTATTCAAGGACTACACTGACACTCACACGCTGAAGGAATCAAACTTTTTTAGTCTTGGACAGAAAAGACTATGAGGTGACATGATAAACGTTTTCAAAATCCACAAATGCATTGACAAAAAGTCTGGGAGATTTCTTTAGAATCAGCAGTGAAACATGAACCAGAGGATACAAGTGGGAAACTATGGAACTACTAACTACCAAATGGGCCAGATGGGCTGAATTACTCCTGTTTGTGTGTTAACATTTTTTTAACACTTTTTAAATGTTTGCCTTTGTATTGATTTAGAGAAATTGTTATACTGTGGTTAGCTTCATGTAGCAATGGTCATTTTTGACATGGTAGAGTTTTGTTACTCATATTTGTTACAGCAAATGTGTGTATTGCCCTTTATAGAATTCCTGGATAAATTAAAAATATGAAGCAGTTTATTTTTCTGTCCTATTTTTCAGATGGGTTTATTTCTCCCCCTGTTGTAATTCCAAATCCAGTGCCAAAAACATCAATTCGAATCATAGGAAATTATTCCATCTCCTGGATAGTTTGGGAGAACAGCATTACTGAGTATGGCACTGTCGTCTATTGTGTCAATTCTAAAATGCTACAAAATCACAGAAGACAGCTTGATCTGAAGGTACCTACATGCCAAATGAGCTTTTTAATGTTGCAGAAAACAACTTTGCAGCAGTTGTAAGGGATGTGCAGCTACATTATGCATACTAAATTTACAATTTGTGTATTAAAATTGTTGGCTGGGATATTTCAGGAGTGAAAATATGGTATCAGATACTAAACCAATTGTAAAACACTGCAGTGGATGAGAAGGAAATGTGGGTGTACAGTATAATAATAATAATAATAATAATAAACTTTATTTTATATAGCGCCTTTAAAGGTGGCTTCTCAAAGCGCTTTACAGGATGACAATAACAATAAATAAGAAGACTACAACAATAAATAAGAAAATTTCACAAGACAGGACACAATTATAAAGTATGTGTCACATATGTGTGCATTTATTACACAACATAATTGTAATCCTAAAACTGGTTAAATTTGATCATTGTAAAACTGCAACATATTTTGATAAGCAACATAGAGTTAGAGCCTTTTCTTCCTTGTTTAGAATTTGTCCTTTACATCAAGGCACATTTACAGTATTGATTAACTAATCAAAAAGGTATGAAAAATGCCATTTGAAAAATAGTAACTTTAGCTGTTACGTCTAAGTAGAATGTATGAACTCCTTTGAAAGATTGATCTGCAGTTTTATTCTACATTTAGTGCTTTTTGTGCATGATTTTTCATTTTACCCTCTGCTTCTGCTTACTGTACATCTTCCAACTTAGAAGAAGATTTTCCAGCATGTAGACTATGGAAAAGAAATCTTTGAGATTGTTATATAGAGTCTGTTTCAGTGTTGGACAAATCACTTACCTGCCTTCTAAGAAACATTTGTAGTGTATCCTGGTGCTTTTGTAAAAGCAGTCTTCTTTTTGTTGTTTTTAATAATGGAAAATTGATTGGATTTCTTTTAAATGTAATAAATATGAGATGGTTAATATAATGTATTTGTATTATGGAAATGGTAGTATTTCCTTTCCAATGTTCTTTGTCTTTTTAGAGCATCTGGTTTTATTTTCACTGAGAGTTTTATTATCTTTAGAGTCATTTTGCCAGCTATTGTCAGTCATCGATTGAATCATCTGAACCAAGGATTGAAGTGAGAGGTTTGCAGCCTTACACTATATTTGACATAAGTATTACCCCATACACTTACTGGGGAAGGGGAAACACAACAAAGACAACCTTACAAGCACCTGAAGGAGGTATGGCATTTTTGTTTCAAAAGCAGGAGATACAGTATCTTATTAAATGTGTAGGCTGTTGCATAGACATCAGGACTATTATATTACAATGTGTCTAAAATATGAACAACTGTGATGCATGAAATAAAGGTTACATTAATGCCTGTATGATTTGCTGTGTATGTTCCTCAGTGTAAGCCTTTATGATTATTTTTGCTTACGTTACGAGCTTATGGTTTTTTGGTTTTTATTGCTTACTGTTGTATGGGGGAATAGAGGTTTTTTTATTTTTGATTCAGTCACCATATCTTACATTCAGCCCAAAACTTGTCAGTTGATGGTTATTAGTAAAGAAGAGTTTTTAAGTCATAGCATATCACTTCTTCAAATTGCTGCTCTTTTCTTAATCAGCTGGTTCTTTAGAATTCTTTCACTTACTCTGACCCATTTGGATTTAGGACTTACTGTACTTGTTGTGTGGGGGAATTTTTGTTTTCATTGCCATATTATGATTTAAGATAGTAAAAAGCTTATCAATATACCGGAGAAGGATTTCCTCAAGTACAGTAACTTCACACAATTGTCTGAGAGCCTTCAGAGTTCAGTGAATTCAGTCAACAAGGGTTGCCATGGCTGGCTGTACAAAAGTGTCTCCTGGGCACTGCCAAGTGCCTCTGGGCATACAGTGACAGTAGAGAGAGACCACCCCTGTAACCAGCACCTAGCTGTACCTGTACAGTACTGTGGAGCTCACAGCATGTTAAATGACACACCCGAGAGTACATGCATTATTCTGCCTGTGCAATCTAGGGACTGTAGATTATTCAGAAACAATTGGTGAGTGTATAAAAATAATCTGAAATGTTTTTAGTGTGAAATCAGAAAGGTAAAAAATTCACATGCAGTGCTGAAGCCTGTAACATTTACCAATTTAAATATTTTTGTATCTTATGGTGTGCCCATAGGACAATTACTCCATCATTTATTCTTATTTTTCCTTTTTTTTGTTAAAATCAATGTATTATACTGTATATTTAATGCAGTGATCCTTTCAGTTTAATTTCAGCTTGTTTGTTTTATTCTGAACAGTGCCGTCAGCGCCACAGAAACTCCGAATGTATGTGTTAAGCACCAATGAGCCATGGGATTCAGAGGCGACGCAGGTGGAATTGCGATGGGATGCACCTCAACATGCAAACGGAATCATAGTGGGATACATGCTACATTACAGTGTGCTGAATACAAGCAGCTCCAATAACACATCCATTAAATGGGAAATAAAACGTATTCTGGACGATAAAACATTTTATAAGCTCATAGACGTGCGGTATGATTCTCTAATTCTTTTTAAGGTACACCTCTCCCATTTCCTGGTTTCCTTTTTCACTGTGAAATAAAAAGTGTAGTGCAGTTCTAACATTTGTCGATATGCAAGAGGCAGGTGGAACCTAGAAAGTGGGTAGAAGGATTTTAAAATCAGCCATCTTAGGGACACTGGACTTCTACGTGGAAGGTAGTGATTTTAAATACCAGTTGGGGCATCACTCTTGAGCAAGGCTTTTCCCTTGGATTACTTCAGCGAAAGTGAAAGTACATACGAGCAGAGATTTAAGTTGCTTTCTATAAAAAGCTTATGCATTTAAATTAACAAGCTTGAATAACCTTTGTTATGTTCTTAAGATTTTTTTCTTCTGTTTTTACAGGTTCAGGCCTTTACCTCAATAGGTCCAGGACAAATGTCCAGCATTTCACAAGCCAACACTTCAGGCAAGTGTCTTCAATTTTGGGCTGATTTTTCTAAAAATTTAATAATTTAATAAGAAAGTCTTTTTTAAGCTAGTCCAGGAACTCCTAAGTGCCTAGATATTTCAGACAAGTACAGTATTTGTCTTCAGCATTTCTACTAAATGAAAGACCCATGATTGAATGCCATATTAAATACGAGCATAAGTATAAGGTCTCCCACAGCATTGGAATAAGTTATACAACACAGCACTCACGTTCTACGTTTATTGTAAAGTAGAATTATTTCAAAATGCTTAAAAAACGCTCAATTCTGATTCTATCTTTTTCAGAAAAAGTCATATTTAAAAAGAAAATTGATGGAGCAATTGACAAACCTCAACAGGTGTTCAGTCATCATTGCAAATTGTTTCTGCACTAAAGAGAAAAGTGTGGGCTACAGTAGAAATGAAACGTGTTGCATTGCAGGTTTTATGTGAATAAGTGAGGATGTTAAGTATTCACTATAACAAGCTGAAAATGTAAAGTGCTTTACATAACTGCTTCTGTTTTTGTTGTAGCTCTGATACCAGTTCCACGGCTTCTAATTTCAGCAGAAAAACACATTTCCCTTCTGGATATCGACACTGGCCAGACTGTTCAGCTAGTTTCAATAGAGGGCAATGCATCTCTAATTAGCTCCGGGGCTGACGAAGGAATTCTGTATGACATTGAAAATGACACACTTTATGAAACTAATGTGCATAGTAGTTCAAGAGTAAAGGTAATCTTTTTACTGATATATTCCAGACCCTAATACTGGGATAAAGGCATGCAATTCATACAACATAAACTATTTTTGATAATGAGTTCAACATTATCCTTCAATTGATTGTCAAATATTAAAATTTAAAGGAAAGATGTGATTGTTAGCCTAGATACACCTTAGCACTGTCACGGTAAAGTTAAATTTATTATGATTATTATGATTAATGTTCATAATATAAATATAAATCAGTATCATGTCAATTGTTCCATTTATGTTTTTTGGTAATTAATTATAAAATGTTAAAATGCAATTAATAGTGCTACTTCCTTCAAAATATTTTTAAAAATCTACAGAAATTAGCAGTGGTATTGACTTTTATTGGCAATGATATTATCTGATCTAAGTTAATAGATTAATTGGAAGGTACCTATAGTTTACTTTTCTTGCAGACTTTTAGCTTAATCAATAATTAAAATTAAATTGATATTTGTCTATATAATTCCATCTGAACGTGGTGCATCATGCAAATCACAATGGAATTCTGAAATTAACAAGTTTTTATTATAATTTTATAAAACCAAGAAAACACAGTAAAGCACAATATCCCCCTTTCTCAACACACAGTGTTATTGATTGGACTTGAAAGACTCAACAATAGAAAAAAAATATGAACTTTGAATCTAGTCTTTAATGTAAATGAAGGTACGTTTTTCAGTGAGCGATGACATTAGACTGTAGAATCAAGGTGGGCACTGGCTAGAGTTCATCTTTCAAAGAGCTAGATGAATATGGGCCTATTATATACAGTTTGAACACTTTTTTCTTGGACACATCTCGTGTTCAATTTAATGCACAGCTATCTATATACGACATGTTGACACTTTTCTTATCTGTAATGATTTTTCCACAACCTTTCATTCAACAAGATTTTTACTTTTTACACAAAAACAAAAATGTAGGCTGTACAGGGTTCAACAGGTTTTCAGGAGAAACACTCCAGGACTTTCTACCATATATCCTGCTTTGTAGCACCATGTACCCAAGCAGGAGAAAACCTCATATTAAAGGGTCAAATGATGACAAAATGCTCTGAGTGTGAGAGGCCCATAGGGGAATCATCTAGCTAGACGACCAAGTAAGAGTGAAGAATATCCATGTTTAGAACAGTAGACAAAGAAGGAGAACCCTACTTCCAGAACTTAACCACATCAAGACATTTTTCAAAATGTGTAGAACGGATATAAGCAGATAAGATCACTTTACTGGCCATATACAATTTCTTGTATTAGGAATTTGTCTTTTCACAAACCCCAACTTGCTCTCCATGAGACACAGACAGGGAGTGAAGCTTGGAGTCAAAGTGCAGGGTCAGCCATTTATACAGCGCCCCTGGAGCAGTTGGGGTTAAGGGCCTTGGTCAGGGACACGAACCGGCACAGGCGCAGATCCTTAGCCGCAGAGCCACCGCTCCGCCATAGATTTGGAAATACGAGAGATTTGGAAATACGTCTTTGAGTTGTCAAGTAACCTATGTCAAGAAATTTATAATATAATAGTAAATAATTCAATGGTTCAGATTTTTGGAAGTTGATTTTATATTGTCAAGATGTTGACCTACAAATATTTTTCATTTCTAACTTTCGTGACTGACAAAACCTTTATTGCCATCTTGTCTTTTAGTTGTTAAGATCAATTTCTCCCTGGTGGCTTGTACACAATTAGTCTCTCTGATGGATCTGGTCTCTATCCAAAAAAATGACAAATATCTAAACTTTTAATGCACATCTTTTGGTGCTTTTACGTACGTCTATCCAAGTTTCACGCTTTCAAAAACATTTTAGTTTTATTCTATGATTTAACTAACCAGAAAACAAAAGTATCCTGTGGTTTCTACCTTACTGTAGTAAAGAATCTTATATGTGAAAACTAGATTCTGCAAACGCGATTATCATTTTTATCTCTAAAGTGTTTGCAATAAATTTCTGTCCTTAGGTCCTGAAGGACAGTCGCTTGTGCAAGGCTGGGGACATGGCAGTGGATTGGATTGGAAGGCATTTGTTGATTGCCTCATACTTCACCATGAGTGACATGCAGCTCTATATGGTGGATTTAGACCTGAAACCCAGAGCATTGGAAGTTATTGTCATCCCTCAAAACAACATAAACTCTACAATAGGTGCTTTTGCTATCTACCCCTTACTGAGGTATGTAGAATGAACCTGAGCTGACATAGTGATAAAAATTATAAAGTGATATTGATGCTCCTATTACTGTATTGTGATTTAATCCTGAACAAACAAAAATGTTGTGGTTCTGAGGCAGCAGGACTATGTGTTGGATTTTCTGTATGGTGTATACTGTATATATATCAATGAAATACATTTGCTTTTTATTGCTGTAAACAAATATCAATATACACCTTACAGAGTGATAATGATGTGAAATTGACAAAAAGGTGCTCTTTATTTTTGGAAGAGCAGGTCATTCAGGATGCCAAGAAACATTGTGAATGCTTGAGAGTTTGGACATTTCTTCAAAATTCTTCAAAAAAATATTTTGTTCCCTCCGTAATATTTACTCCACAGCCGTGTTTACTGGGTTGAAAGCTCTGATATGGAGACAAGAATTGTCTACTTAGATCTACAAAACAACACTGTGCACTGTGTTGTCCGAGATCAATTAGAAATGAAAAACTTGTCTCTTGAAGAGGAGCCCTGTAACTGCACTACAGTCCAGTTCAATCTGGGCAATTCGATGGCTTTGGATACATCAGGCAGAGAAAATGGCCGCATTTATTTCTCCACTCAAATAGGAGACATATGGGCTACAGACCTAGAAGGATGCTGTTGCAAAAACATAACTAGAGTTCCTTTGCTGTCTGGTAAGTTGAAAAAAGCTAGATTTTCAGATTTTTTTTCAATGCAAATATGAGATTTTCTGAAATATGAGAACATAAACAGAATAAATTACTCAATTCAGTTATCATCATAGGCTGAAATCAGCATTGATCAGCAAACGACAGAAAATACTATATTCACCCTTTACCATTAGAATGTTTGACTCTGTGGAAATGATCAAACTTGACATGAATTTGTAATAATATGATTTTTTTAACAGTTTACAGTGTTTAATTGCTCACATTTAACAACATTGAACTTTGTGCAAGATCAAGATGTTGCCAACTTATATAGCAAATATTTCCTTATATATTTATTTCTATATAAATTAGACTGTATGTACATAGATGATGTGGATCAATTGAATTCTTCAATTTGAAGAAAGTATGTCAATTAAAATAAAATTTCACATGGACACATTTATAGAAGTCTTCATTACATAGCAGACCCAGTAATAACATCACTTTTCAGAAGTTAAAATTTCAGCTGAGACCTAAGATTAAATACAAGTACAAATACAAGATAAAAAAACAAATTCACCCACTTTTAAATGTCCTGACTGACCTGTGTTATCACATGCCTAATTAAACAATAACGAAATGACATTCCTCAAATTCCAAGATTCTCGATCAGCCTGTTTCCCCAACCAAAGTCATAGAATTTTAAGGAATGCCATATAATTTTCGCAAATGTGACTTTGCAGCCAGCTACAGTAGCAACCTGTAGGGTGGCATTGGCCAATCAAGTAGTTAGGATCTCACTTTGTTACAGAACAAAGTCCAGAAAGTCCATACTGTACATACACATGCATGTCGAAATTTGCATATAATAAATTGTAAAGTTTTCAGAACAAGAAATTTGAATTATTTTTAACATATTTAATCAATCAATCGAACATTTATCAAACAAATATCTGTGGTAGACTTTTCGGTATATATTTTATTCTCAGGTCTTAAAATGATATCTACAGTACTCGGTTTTCTAGACATCCTTTTTCTTCTTGGCCTTAAAGGCACATACTGTATATTGCTGAATTGCAAACACTAGCGTTATGTACCGTAACTATATAAAATAATGTCATATTGTGTTTCCTCCGTGATACAGGTGAAAAAATCAGGAGTTTGATTGTTGATGAACAGTTCATTTACTGGACTGCCATAGCGGGCAATAATGAGACAGTGTTTCTGATGGAAAAATCCAGTGGCCAGCAGAGGGCCTTGTTCACTGAGAAACATCCTGTTCACCTCAAGGCCTACAGTTCAAATCTGCATCCTTACCCAGGTACAGTACATGTGAGATATGAGAACATTCTTTCATACTCTATTCAAAACTCTGACAGCTATTTTAGTACACGTCTTTCAAAACCTTTTCTGCGTATGAAGATTTAGAAATGCTATCATGAGAGTAAAGAGAGTAAAGATGTGAATGGTTATATCTTGTGTTCGAACGGTTATTTCACATTAACGGCCGTGTGACTAAAGGTTCTGTCGCCAGTGGTTATTTCGGAAATTTTCCAAACTATTAGGTAGCTGCTGTCTTCGGAGTGCAGTTCTCTGCTTGGTGTGAATATTTCAACCGTAGCAGTTCATTAAGAAAGAAGTACTACTTTAAAATCCATATCATAACGAAGTGGGAGAAAATGAAAGAATGCTAATATTGGACTTATACAGTAAACACGTGCTTTCGTTTTTGTTGACAAAAGAGAATTCATTGTTAAGGTTTTTAGTTAAGAATCGAACAAGCTGGAGCATTTTGTGAATACAGTAGCCCATTAGTGTAGCCTGGATGTAGCAAACGTCTGTATCGTTTTTTCTGTGTTCCGTGTTGCAAGTGCTTTATCTTGGATTTTTTTAAGATGGAGAAGAGTTTCTTTATGATGTTTTACTTGTGCGAAATGAGTTCTCAAACAGAATGAGAACTGTGAAACACATCTTCAACTCGACTAATACGCTTTTGTTCTGCGTTAGTACAACATTACCAGTCTAACTTGTTTTACATAACATAAAAAGTGAGATCATGTATGTATTCAGTGTAGTCTATGTTTTGTTTTACAGAGAAAAACTGCTTGATACCAGCTCCAAACAAGGATAAAGCTAGAATAATTCGAGCTTCAAACAGCAGTTTTGTGCTTGAATTCCCACAATACAGTCCTCTCACTCAGTGCAATGGGATAACCTTGCCCAGACCTACCTACCTACTATATTATGGTGTTGTGAAGAACGTTAGCAATGGATACAACTGCTTACATGGACTGCAGTGTACTGTTGTGGTAATATTGCAATTCACTAATTTCTTTCAGATGTTTGCATTTTTAGACTTTGAAGATTATATTGGGTATTTCAACCACAACAAGATTTTCACATCAGTGTCTATGGCCAAAGGCTGATTAAAAACTGTTCTCATGATAAAAACAACACCTTTGTTCTGCTGTACCAGCATGCTAGTGTGCATAATCATTATTTTAGTGTGTAATTAAATACTTGTAGTGGTACTGCAGAAATACTGTAGTCCTTTTAAGAAAATGGCCAAATAACTGGGTGAAGACCCTCAATGTTTTTGCATTTAATTGTGTTTATTGCAAGGACTGTTTTGCTGTTTGATAAACAGACATCTTTTTTTAATGGAACCTTGCATAATAAGACATTCCAGAATCATTCAGCTTTCTAAATAGGCTTTTTGTATAGTTTTAAAACACTCAAGTAAAAGGACATGTGAATAATACAAAATTTTAATTTCAATCCAGAAAACCTATAGAGCTGAGCTCAATATATATAATGAAACATGAAAAATACATTATGATGAATTTTGATTTCATAAAAAGTTTTATGTGCTTTTATATGTAGATTAAAATGGAAAGCTACTACTCCTGATGCTCTGTGAAGAAACATATAAATAAAAAATGTTAAAAAATCAAAGCACAAGGTCAAATGATTGGGTTTGTTTTTTGAAGCATCAAAACAACCCAAAAACAATCATATTTTCTCAAAGGTGAAAAGATGAATGTGAGTGGGATTTTTTCAAGGTTTCATCTACAGTAAATCAATGTCCCATTTTGTGAAATTTATAAATGCCCTTTTTGTGAAAAGAAAGCTGTGCTTTCATGACAGTTTTTATCTTTCCTGTGGCTTGGTTCCAATCATTAAAAAAAGATATTTGTTAAGAAAGGCTAATCTATATAATCCATCAATTTGCCAAACATTATTAATGCTAAAACATTGAGCAGTTAGTCACAAAAGTTAAATTATTATTTTTAATGACCATATAGTATTTTATATTAGCACTTAAATTCACTCAATGTGGACATGAAGGTGCTTGGTATCTTCTTGGCTTTTCCTGTAATTAGTTTTCTTCTGTCTTGATTTGCTACATGTGTTCTCCTTGTTATGTATTCTTCTTGAGATATTTACTGTAGCACACTGACTAATTGCTGATCCAGAGAAAAATAATTGCTTCAGAAAACGTTTAGCAGATTTAGTTGCAGATAATAATATTGCAAAGCAAATACACTGTTGTAGGTCTAATGATTAATCTGTGGTTATAGGATGTCCAGGAACCCATTTATCATCTCCAAGGATTACAGACATTCACAACCTATTTAATGCAAACTGCTGTGAAAAATTACTATGGGGGCTTTGAGGAACATCTTGGAGAAGAGGTCATTAACTCTACTTTGTTTGGAAGTAAGGTGTTAGTTACAAATTACTTGTAGTCATGTATTGCCCATCACAAACAACAAGGCCTTGTACCAACCCTGCAGTAACTCATCTGAAATCCTAACCCTACTATTCACCCTAATTCAAGTTTTAGCTCTAAACCCAGTTCTGTTTCAGATAGCCCCTTCCCATAGCCTTTACTCAAACACTAACAGAAGTTCAACTCCAAATCCTCATGATTTAGTTTTCTGTAACTATTTCTTCTTGGTTTGCTATATAAATATCTATCTTGCACATACTGTAGAATTATTGTTTCGTTCCCACTTGAATTTGTCACTATTGTTACAATACAGACGTAGAATTTATTTGTTCGCTTAAATCATTTAGAATGGTGACAGTCTGAATTTTCATTTCTCAGCACCTGGGGCAGTTACAAACATTACTCTCACTGTGGCCTCTGACAGAGCTGTTAACTTATCATGGACTGAACCTTCGCAGCCAAATGGTCCCACTGCTAAAATCAGGTATCAGGCCCTAATAAATGCAGTGGACTGTTATCCCTCAGAACCTCAGACAAAAAATGAATTTCCTGAGCACTGCCTTTCAATGATGTTTCATCATCTCAGAGGAGGTACATCGTATAAATTTGAGGTATGTTCAGTTATTTTTTAGATGTGCTCTTATATACAGTATACTGTGTTTATATTTTTCTTGATACTGCGTTAAGACAATGTGGTTTGATTTTGGCTTTAATCTTTCAAAGAATGAGTAACAAATGACTAAGCTGCTTCTTAATATATTGGTATCTGTACTAACTAGTAAATGGCAAGTTGTAGCATTAAACATCCTTTTCTGTTGCACTGCGATGAACTGGCATCCTGACCTGTCCTATGTTGTGCCCTCTGCTTCCAGGACAGGCTCTGATTTGCCATGACCCTTATCAGCAGCATTCTGATAATTGATGGGTGTTTCAGTGCAATTAGTGAAAAACCTATATAGTGTTTCCACTGTGTGTCAGTTTACATAACAACAATAATGAATTGTGTCTGAAAGATTGCAAAGATATGTCTTTCTCCTCATTTCCCTATAAAGAACAATGGCTTTAATAATGGATAGATGAGCTCCACAGCCACACCAAAAACCTCAAGTGAGGGATAACGTACGATTCAAAATCAAAAGAGTAATGTTTTGTATTATTGACTTTTGATTTATATTAGACTGTTTATTTTCTTGATCTCTTTGAACTGTATTTCATATAAAGGTACTGTCATTTCACCCTGAAGAAAACTGGTTTTCCATCAGTGCTCCACTCCGTGTTACAACCTTCCAGTCCCCTTCTGCACCAATACTTGTAACTCTGGGCAACACCAGTGTAGAACTACAGTGGAAAGCACCCAGTGACAATAGTACAAGGCACTTCTGGTTTGAACTATCTGAGGTAAAGACAAGACAAATATGCCCTTTGTGTTTTGAACACAACAATGGAATGATTAGAGATAAGAATGGAGAAATCAAGTTGAGAAGTCAAATTGTTTCAATTGAATATTGTTGAGAAAGCATTATTCTAACCACTCCTTTTGGATTTTGTTCTAAAAAAAAAAGAAAAGGCTGAAAAAACCAAAGTGACTCCAATAATGATTGTTTTTTTTATGATGCTTCATAATGTTTAAGAAGAACATCAGTTTTCTAAAAGCTGCAGGTATGTGTGAGCTGAGGAAATGGCCTACGTCTTAACTCTAATAAACTGTTCTGTGCTAATTCTTAACATTTGCAGCCACTCACAGGAAAATGGTATCAGCCACAGACTGAATGCAGGAATGGATCTATGAATACATGCGTCGTGTTATCCATTCATCCAAACAGGAAGTATTTGGTTCGAATTAAAGTGCTTTATAAGACTGAGGAGGCAGCTGTTTCACCAGAAGTGGCATTCACAACAACAGGTAAGACGAGAAGGATTTGTCAGTGTGTAAGAAAAAAACTAAACTTTTTGAACATGGAAATAAAAACTGAAATAAGCCTTCCAGGGAAAGTACAACTCATTTGACTAAATCATGCGTTTACTTATTGAAGAGACTTTGCTCTCTTTGATTCTGGTTTTTGTTTGTAATGGATTGTAAAACATTGATTTTTAACAGCTGGAGTCCCAGGCAAGCCTGGAGTTCCGAGGTTCTGGAAAGAAGGAAAGACAATTGAATGGCAGACAGCTGAAGACAATGGTTGCAACATCACTTACTACATACTGGAGATCAGGTCCCCTTCATTAGTGATGCATTTGTCAACATTTGTAACATTTGCAACAGTGTTCTCTTTTATTTTGTTTGTGTCAGATGTACAGTACAAACCAGATTATTGAATAGCTCATGCATGAGCTGATAGATTGACCATCCTGATTGGCCAGTCAATCCATGGGTTTGCTGTCTCAAATAAGACAGTTGTGGGAAGGAAGAAACTTTCAGTTAAAGTCTGACCTCAAAGGAGCTGGTGGAGGCCCCAGATATCTTTTGTTTATTCAGTCTTGGTTAATCAAGAAACTGATAAACTTGTTAAGAAAAGTTAAAGAGAATCTGGCAAAGTTCCACACCTGGTGGAACTGGCTTTATCAGTTTAGGTCACTCTTCTGATATAAAATTTTAGTTAAAGGGCATGTTATATTTAGCTAAATTTGTTTGATAAGTCATTAATTAATGCATTATTTAACTACTTTCTTTGCTCCTTAGCACAGTGCTATATCTCATCAATCTCATCAATCCCTTTATACAGGGATTTAGGATTAAATAGACTAATAGATCACACATACCATTCAAAATCTACAATTTACTTATAGAATAACTTACAAACATTTGATGTTTCCATTAATCAAATAATAAAGGAAAATAAGGTTTAAAAAAAACATCCTGCATTTATAAAGTTACCTGACATCTCAGAGAAAAAATGAAGCGGAAATAGTGACTTAGAGGCAATCATTATTTTAATATTTCCAGAAAGTGATTTTAAAGCTACAGTAGGAAGTCCTATTTTCTTTTTAATGGGGGAAATGCGTAGTCACAGTGTGATGTATAATAGAACAGATGAGAGTAAATCAGAGAAACAGAAGGTAGGTTTAGAATGGCAAACATGTCTTTGTGAGTGAGCAGTCCCTGGAGAAGATTTGTGGTGTTAGAGAAATTATCTCATCTTTAAAATTTACATCAAAATTAATCTTCATTGTATTTATATCTCATTAATATTCTTGCATTGCAGAATGCATGATAACATGTGTATTGATTTTTCCTGCTGGCCTCCAGGCAGGTGCAGAAGAAGAGTGTTGCAGCGAATGAGACTGACCCTGGACCCTGGCGGCTGGTTCACAATGACTCCTGCAGCTCAAGTGTTTGCACCTGGAAAGCTAAAAACCACAGGGGGTCCTTTCAGTTTCGTGCAGCAGCTGCCAGTTTGCTTGGTCTTGGAGAATACAGTGATATCAGTGGGGCTATAGAATTGCACAGTACGTTTCACTATTTCAGCTTTCGAAGTCTGGAAATGTGCCCATTTTATGTTTTTTGTATGTACTGTACTTGCTGTACTTGCTTGCATGACCAGAGTGTGCCAGTAAGAATAGGAGTATAAATCCAGGTGTCCAGGCTAAATTCTACTCTGACCCACTCAATCTGGCTATCTGACCTTAAAGTTCCCCTTTAATGTTATCGGTGAAGTGATTTCTCATTTTTCTCTCTGGTTTTCTGTGTTATTGGGCTGTACCACATCACACCCAGATTGGTGCTGCACTTCGGTGGTGGATGAGGACACTCTTTGGGTGTCTTTGATATGAAAAATGTTTTGTAAATTTAATTTATAATTATTACTACATAAAATCTGGTGCATCAACACAAGTAGTACTGTCTTGCCCAACCTTGTCAATTATAGCAATTAAAAACCTTTGGGGAAACTTGTATGAAGTGTGATCTGCTGGCAAATAATACTAATCAACTTCTAGAAGCTCATTTAAACTGGGAAGGGAACAGGATACCAAGGTCAACAGGCTGTGTATTGTTGTTAACTGTATTTATAGCAGGGACAACTGATTTCAGAGAACTACGCCTTGTACATTTTACAACATCCCCCATAAGCACAAAGAGTTATTGATCATCGTACAATATGTAGTGTCTACATCAAAAGTTAATCACAAGCAAAAATAATGATCTCCCAAGGGATAAAAAAAGATCTGAGGCCACTCAGATCTACAGTACGTCACTGGTATAGTGACTGCTATACTGAGGTATAGTGGTGTGCCATTGTAAACAGAACAAATGACTACACCTAAACATACACACTGACCTTTCTTTCACTTCATTCCAGGCGATTCTCACAATGCAGATCCGTTCATTACTGTGACAGCAGTGACTGCAGTTCTTGTATTGCTGGTAATGATAATTGCTTTGGGTAAGTATTTTAGCAGAGCAGTCACTGAGTATAATATTTTATTATGGCATAAATGAATGTTAATTGCCACTGATCAATGTTAGAAAGCAGAACAGAATAAAGAGATTCTTCTTATATAGTCAAACACAGCAACCATCACAGCTGGTTCATCTTTATTAAAGCTCATTGCTGTGGTACTGTATGTTGTACTTTCCATGATTTTGAACCTATTATCATTCATAAATATTCATATATTTCATAATCCACAGCTACATGTGCTCTTAAAAAACACTATAAATGTGAAAAGTGTTTCTTACAATATGCATATTCAACCCATGCTACAGGCCCTTTGAGAGCATTGATAATATATAAAACAATGCAAAAAGTGATTTAAATTTAGCAGGGAAGGCTAGTTTGTCTTAAATGGGATAGAGAACCAGACAAGCTAGGAGGTAGAACTGTTTGGGATGCAGATTTGGACTATACTTTCTGTTCTTGTTAGAAAACTAGCTCACCAACTGAACTATTTTAAACTCGTACTTAGAATGTGCACAAAAATGTGGGCAGCTCCAGGTAAAAACTACTGTCAACTCACTCCTGAGTGTTCTGTGAGTTTGTGTGCGTGTGTAACTAATGTGCTTCCAGTATGTAATTCTGCATTTACTACGCATCTTCAGGCACGACATCTTTCGCTTGTGAGATTATGAAAATCTTAAGGTCTACTTTGTGAGGTCAGATAAAGACCATGGAAAAATACCATTAAAACACATTTGGTGACACTCATTTACAGAAAGGAAATATACAAAATATTATATTTTTGTTGCAAAAATTCTGTCTTCTGAGCTTGTTCTATTAATGCTGTTTTGTGAACATCCCACAGTTTTATATTTGTTTACATTTTTTATCATGGTGTGTTTTAATTGGAGTTCACAGAAACACTATTATGGAACAAGTACAGGTTAATTCATTATGGAACAAGTACAGGCTAATTCAGCACTGAAGAGTGGAAAGAATAGAACACATTACAGCTAAAGCCTTCAAGTGTGAATGACACCATAAAAAGATTCAAAAGCCAGAGCCTGGTGTATTTTGTTCTACATTTTAACATGGAATTAACCTCTACTTGCTTCTGTGCAGCTTACACACTGACAAAGTTCCCTGCTCAAACTCTGTCATGTCAATTTGACATCAGTATATACAAATAACTATTAGGATCATGGTAGGATGACAGACATGAACTAGATCTGTTATTTCCAGTGTCATGTGATGGGCCATACTGTGCTTTTATACTCTGAGCTGTATAGGGGTCTGGGAGAAAATGCAGGGTGAATGCATGCTTGCCTTTTTTAAGATTAACTTATTAATCTTATTAAATTAAATTGTTGATTACAAGTGACTGTGAAATGTCACAATATTTTTCTTTGAATTGGGACTGGGTGGCTCCAGTCAGTATTCAAAGTAACATACTGTAATACTACCCATGTCCAAGGTTCAGAACCTGTCTGATCTCCATAAAGATGGGGGCTGGAGGACACACCCCAATACCTGTCCATGCAACTAATGACTCTGGTTGTACTCTCTTTGAATACCTTTGCAAAACTACTGGTGTGGGGTGTCTTAAAATGGGAATTTTAAATGGGGGTCAGGGTTAGAAAAAAAACACAGTAGGTCTGTGATACAAATCAAATGTAGTCTGTTTACAGTGCTGCAAACATTAAACCAAACAGCAGAACAAAGCCTTTGTCTTTTTCCAGCTCTTGATTGACTTCTTGAATCTCTAACAAAACATGGCATCTAATCTTATTACCAATTTTCCAAAACTCTTTTCTCTTGAGAATCTTCAAAACACTGTTCCAAAATTTAAAAAGTTCCTCAGTTATGCACTCACTTGGTACTGTAAGTCTGTGTTTTTTCCTTCCCCCTCTGGTACAACTTACATACAGTAGAAGAGAATCTGCCTATGTCCTCAGACAGCAAATAATGGCTGACCTACAATTCCTCACCTTCATATAGTGTCACCTCACAGTGTCAATCGTCTGGTGCCAAGTGGTCAGGTGACTAAGGGCATCTGATCAATCCCGACAGCATTCTGGGGAATGTAGTCCAAACAAGAATCTCCCTCTCATCTGGAGTCGCCACCCTCTTACAACCTTCAAATTTCCCTTTGAACATTTACATTTTTTACTACTAAATAAAACGGCATTTTAATACAAATCCCACTTTCTTTTCTGTTTTCTTCTAGTTGTGTATAAAAGACGCAAACAAAAGAAGTCTTGTCCTAACAACATAACCATTCACTTGGAGCCAGATCAAGAACTTGATAACCTCCGGGGGCTGGTGGGACTGGCTAATGCCTGCTATGCTATAAGGTAAATGAATCTAACCAATGTACTGTAACTGTGATCTAACCAATAGGACACATAAACAAAAGCAGGCTAAGAGTGCTAAATTGTATTGGATGTATTAAAGAATACTGTGGTGTAGTCTAACATGCTTCACTGCACATCATAAAATAAAGAACTGAAAAAACTATTTCTCCTCACAATATCAGGGATTAAATGGTTTGGGATGTAAGCTTTGCGAAATGCCACCAGACTTTTTCCATCTGTTGATTCAGAATTTTTGGTGATACAATGTAGCTGTGTGTTTTATAGGTAGGTGTTGCAATGCAGAAAGTGATGGCCATAAATGGTTGTTTATCCTCTAATGGCAGCAGCTGATAGGTGGCTGAGTGCCAGGGTGGCACAAAGCCAATAAGGATGCATGTACACTATGTGAAGCTCAATGAGTTCTCTAGTTACCTTTGTGTTTTAAACCTTGAAAGAAAACAAAATTGATTTTTGAAGGATTGAGGGAAAAGCTCATTCATTTGAAAATCATTTGATGGCCCTTTAAAATATAAGGGGCTCAATCTACTGCACCATTGCCTTTGTCTCCCCCGCAACTCTTAAGTAACAAAACGTCATCATTCAGGAGAGGACTTGTATAAAAAAAAGGTGTCATGCTGCAAAGCTGATGAATTCAGTTTTGATAGTACCATGGCATAATGTAAACGTGCTCTTTAAGGCTAGTATGGAAAGATCTAAGACACAAAAAGCCACGGATGGCAACAGATAGACAAGCATCTCTGCTTACAGTGCATTCAAATTAAAATGTCTTCTTTCTGTGTCCAGTACCCTTCCAAATGCTTGTGAGACCAGCAGACTGCCAGTGTTTCCAAGGGAGAGGCTGAAACTGCTGAGTTTCCTGGGCAGCGGGGCTTTTGGTGAGGTCTATTCAGGCACTGCTGTGAACATCCTGGGGGATGGAACTGGAGAAACCCAAGTGGCTATAAAGGTGAACTCGTCCAAAGCACAAAGAAGCCGTACATTCTCCTTCCCATTCCGTTTCTCCTCCTATTTTTAAGACAAACCTCAGGGTCTAATGTAACAGAAATGTCAGCTACAGGCAGTTTGTTCTAAAATGACGAATTGCTCTTCAAGGTGCTCCTTTGTTATGAAGTCTTTTGCGGTTCCTCGTTGCTTTTCCAGGAGATGGCGCTGTTGATTTCTCACTTTAGCGTGCAAGGAGGGATTGTTTTGTTTCTGTCAAGTTGCACATTGTAATTTGCTAGGTAGTTTTAGGTTCGGTAAATGCTTTGCAAAATACAAAGCAGAAGCAGTTAGGAAAACATATTCTTTAATTTGTCAAAAAAATTACTCAATGGAAGAAAATGCAGGTGATACAAAGGTACTATACAGTACCATCTTTTATATACAAATGCATTCACCCAATTTACAGTCTTGATATCTGGAAAATAATTATCTTTTTTATTCTTTCAGTCAGTCATTTCTTTTCATTTAAGAATGAAACTTTAGTAGCAATATGCAGTTTTAAATGAAATCAGAGGACAGCGTGATCCAGAAAAGCTAGATACCTGTCACACTTGCCTGTTTTAATCTGCAGTCCTGTCCAAATTAAGGTTGCTAAAACTGACCTAAAGACATGGAAACTAATAATATAGCCCTATTAACTAAATAATCAATTTAATCAATTAATTAAAGAAGGATAGTACAAAATTCCAAAAATATATTTTGCTCGTCAGTTTCAGGTTTGTTTATCACAGGTAAGAATTGTACTTAAAATTTGCTTGGGTATTATAGTTGATTAATGTGTGATTTTATGTAAAGTAATATATGTGATACACTATACTATTTTTACCATCAACATATAAGGACAGTAAACAAATACTCTTGGGTCCATTTTGAATGCCTCTCACTTTACATGCAGGTTTCAAGAAGAGCAACTGGAATGAGATTCTGCCAAGGATTTTCATAGAAATGTGATGATAATAAAAATAAAGGCCAACTCAGTAAATTCCGTGTCTGAAGTACAAGATTCCAGCATTCAAAGTGCTTCACCAGCAACATTTCTAAAAGCATAGCTGTGTGTGCACATCTACTGAATAAGAAAAAAAAATGTCACTAACCAAGAAAACCATTTAATGATGTGGCGAAGCAATTTGTTAATGTGCATGTTGAATACGGTGTTTAAGTGTTTGTATTCATTCCCCCCCCTACATTATTTCTAAAGGTTTAAAAAATAACACCACTCCTTAACAAGCAGGGAGTGCTCTTGATACCTTTGGAAACTAATGTAACCCTACACTCAAATATTCATTTATACCAAAGATGATAGGCAGAACAGAAAGCACACAATGAAGCCCATGTCACAACAATGCTCTTCGAAAGCTGGTTTGCACTCTCATGCCAAGTCAGTTACGCTGTTAAGGGTCCCTGGCTAGCCTCCTGCTAACTGAACCAAGAGTCGGTGGATTCAGGTGTGTGGAGACTCCACTGAGCTGCTGCGCCCGTATCATGCCTTCAATTGAGGTGCTGACAGTGACTGAGGATCACTAAATGGATATTGTATCCTTGTTTTGAGCAGACCTTGAAGAGAGGAGCTACAGACCATGAAAAAGCTGAATTCCTGAAGGAGGCACATTTGATGAGGTAAAGAGCAAGTCCATTACCACGAACCCTTGGTTTTACAGTGGAGATGGGGGATGTGGTCAGCGAGGGGAACACTCTGTCCTCCGACTGCTCTCTTTTCTGCGGGTTGCATGTTTTTACTTCACATTCTCCTGAACTTCCCATATGAAAAATGGTTGAAGAGTAGTACGGGGTTTTCTTGAAAAGTGGGGAAAGCCTTTTTGAAAGAAAACAAAAGATGAAAACGGTGCATATCATCCATTTTTCCAATTTGCTTTTGCAGAAGTGTATTATTCTTGTCTAAAAAAATGTAATGGTAGATGGCCATTGCATTTTCAAGAAAGAAAATGTGCATTGGGCTCTCGGTAAGTAAAAAAAAGAATCATGTAAATGAAGTTGTTGCACAACACGCAAGTATGAACCCTGAAGTATACTGGGATGTACACCACACTTCCAGTATGTTTCATAATGGGGAAACCAACAGATACAGAAAAAAAAACGGGTGAACAAAATTGGTTGAGGCATAAAAATGGACAGATTTCATGTTTGGTCCTTTTCAGGCATCAATTTCCTAAAATGCAACTATCATGCAGCTCATTTACATTCCACATTAAGTCATCCCATACTGTATGTGTTGAATAAACAATAAGTAGATGTGGAACTGATAAACATAAATCTACATGTTGCAATTCTGTTAGGCAAGAGAAGCTGAACTATTTTTTATTCAATGCTTTGAGTTGTCTCAGCTATTTCCCTATTTGATACGTGTTCCATTATGGGATTTAATTAATTATTAGCTTATTTGTGTCCTCATGTGCTGCATTGAGCTGAAATGCTTGTCTATTACTCACTGGAAACATTGGCAGTTTTTGTCATGTGTGTTTGAATCATTCTTCAATCAGACTTGCTAGTAAAGAAAGGGGCCATAGTAAACTTAAAAAAACATGTATAGTGTGTAATGGCACCATAGATTTCAAGTTTTCAATATCATATATACTATCAGAATAGTTCTGTTTTCAAAACTTTTCTAATTTTTTTCTAAAATTCTAAATTCTAAAAATAAAACTAAATTGGTGCAGTGCTTTCCCAGGATACCTTATAGCCTTTTAAATGTTATTTTTAGACTGGAAGGGAATTTTAACATATTTAACAGTGCATGCACTAAAAGTACAAGCTCTGATATGTTTTCTATTGAAATGCGTAGCGAACATAAAAAAATCCTCATTTTCACTTCTAGCATCTTGTGTCTCCGAAACTTTTCCTCATTTTGTAACTGTTTGTGAAGATGTATTTTATTACATTCTTATCTACGCAAAAGCATCATCATAGATAATCAGATGTCTTCAATATTTCACAAATAAAGGGGTTCTTTATTGGAATAACAGATTTAATTCGTTTTTATACATGGGTGATATGTTCCTTGAGAGTATAATACCAGAGTGAAATGAAAACAACAGCAAAACTTCTTTTTATTTACAAGATTCAACGTGAAAAGCTTTACCGATTGAATGCAGCTTTAGAGATTGTATGGTTTTATCACAAGGGGCGTTTATGAAACAAGCACTTAACAAAGTAGAAATATTTTCATTTTCACTCAAGTGGGTTTAGCAACAATTTTCTGGTGTTTAGAAAACAGTGACATGTAGTAGAAATGTAGGTCTGGCGAAATGAAGGGTTGGGTAATGTGTGATCCCGAATTCCTCCTTTCTATCCAATCGTTTACATTTGTTTTGTATTAATTGTAATTGAAACACAATACAGAGCTATTGTAAATTAAATTTATGAACAGAACAATAGATTTTGCATTATAGGTTTTCATCATAAATCAATTTTTATTTGCTTTAATAAAACCCTTTTCAGATCTTGCCTGCTTTAGTAATATGGGAGGCATAATATTAAGAATAACTGCAGACTTTTTGAATCCTTGTTTCCTTTTAATGTAAACCTTTTAGTGCGGATCAAAAGTACTGATTAAAGGCATGTTATACAATGAAGAACCCTTTCATACATTTTCACTCAAATCACTTCACTTTCTCTATACACTATATACATTTTATTATAAAAGATTGATTTTTTTATTATTTCCTATTATTTTCACATACTTCAGTTTATATCATTTAAAAGGTGCTTTTATCAAATGCTTTTTACTGCTTTTGACCTGGCCTCGGAAGGTCATAAAGGTTTAAAAGGATATTGGAAAGGCCAAAAGAAAAATTGAAATGAGTATTGGAGGAGATGCTAAAATAAATAATAAAAGGGTTTTCCAGTATTTCAATAGCATAAGAACAGTAAAGGATGAAGTAAAGTGTCTCAGTGATGGGAACTCTTTAGATGGTGACAGGAAAATAAGTGTCTGATGTACAGTATTCCATTAAAGTTTTACTCAGGCATTAACCAAGAAAAAAAACAGAAAACATACCCCCAGGTGATTAAAAACAAGGTTCTATATTCAACAGTACTTACACAGAATTACACAGAATTGTTACAAGTACTAGAAGCACTGAAACAGATTTCCAAACCCTAATAATGTTCTACTAATTGTGCATAAGGACAAAAAAGATGTTATTCCTCGTCCTTGAAGACTCTTACAACATTCTCTCGGAGAAGGTGTAGTATCCATCGATTGGATCCTAATGTAGCGCCCGTGTATAAAAAGCATGATTAAAATTGTACCAAATAATTATAGGCCAGTAACTCATACCTCAGTTACAGGCAAAGTTATGGAAACAATAATTAAAATTAAACTAAAATATCAGTGTGGATTTAGAAAATATACATCTTGCTTATATAATTTATTTGAGTTCTTTGAAGATGTAACAGTAATAACTAAGGAAAGAACGTAATCTATTATACTGTACTAGAGCATTATATGAAGTTCATAAAAGATAAATCCTCAAAATGCAAGCAATACAGTACATGTAGTTTCAAGCTAATCAAGGTAATAATAGATGGATTATGAATTGCTTAATGTATATTGAATTATGTTTAATTAATTTTAATGAGGATTACTCCATTATTCAAATACTGCTCTTGGCAGTACATGTCTTTTACAGGTATACAGTATACTACAGTAGACACCTGTAGAACTGTAGACATTAATGGGAAACAATCATACGAGAACGTTCAGTTACCTAATATGGTAAAGACAGAATATGTTGAATGTAGAAAAGTGAGAAATTATTAAAAAGCAGGCAGTTGATTGTAGTAAGATAAAGAAAATGTAAATCTCTAAATAGTTTACATTTTAAAATACAAATCATTTAGTCCATTATATCTTTTGCAATGTTTTATTTTATTAGTAGCATGTTTGTGTATTTGATGCACAAATCACTCTTCTCTATGTAAGTTATAAGATATTTTAAAGTCTCTTGTTCCTTTTCTTGGTAATGGTTTGTGAAGCCAGTTTGACCACCCCAACATCCTGAAGCTGCTGGGAGTGTGTTTGCTGAATGAGCCGCAGTACATCTTACTGGAACTCATGGAGGGAGGAGACTTGCGTTCCTTTCTGAGAGAGGCTAGGGCAAAACCAGTAGGTATCCAGATTTTTTTCCCAGGACATCACACAAACAGAGCTTGTCTGAAGCAGTGTCCAGCTATGATAAAACCCTAAAGCCATTTTTTTCTTATCATGAAGTGGTTAAATGTCTTGTTTATGGTACAAACAGTGGCTTCCTTCAGGAGCAGGTTATATGAAGGAAGAGAACTCTCTTTATATTTTCTTAAGCAAAATTCTAAAAATACATCGCAGAAAGAAATCATTGAAAGAATTGATCCTCTGCAAACACATGACTGTTGGCACATGCTGAGTGTAGAGACTGAAAATGCTTTGAGTCACACAGACTAAAATTCATGGACAAAACACTTTAGATTCAATTTTTGTTGAATTTTCTATTTAATTTCTGAATGACTTGCAAGAGCATGAAAAAGCCACTGTATGTGTAATTTTCAGGGTCAGTGTCCATTACTGAGTGCATCAGATCTGCTTCATATCTCTCTGGATGTTTCCAAAGGCTGCATGTACCTAGAGAAACTGCACTTTGTTCACAGGTATTTGGCAGAATTACATTTCTTTTTTGGAATTGAAATACTGTACAAATTTAATATGCATACTGTATGTGCATATTTGGGTTTGCATCAAAATGTCATTTAAAAGAGCTTTTTATGTTTTATGTTAAAATGTTCTGTCATTGTTGCAAAATCTGACTATTGTTTTGTGATTTGCAGTATTTTATTAGACATATGAATACCTGCCATGCTATCCCAGTGACAAATGTGTTTCTGTTTAATTATCGTAAAAATCTAAAGTGGGGTTTCCTCGTGCTGTTCTTAGTGACTCAGTCTGTGCTGGTATTTTTCCAGCTGGATTCCCCATTGTTTCATTGAACTAATAATCTGATTAATTAGATTTTTTAAATTGTTGTACTGCATCTTCCTAAAAATGCAAGGTTTTTCTGTGAAAGGTGTAAAGGTTTCCCTTCCTAACCGCCAGTAAACCCTAGCTGATATGCGGTTCTGTCAAAATAATTTTTGAAAAAGCATGTGAGTTCTTCACTAGCTTTTGACTCTGCACAGTAAGCCCTCGGTTTACTGGACTAATGGGGAGAAGGGGTGTCTGTTATTGCCGAATGTCCTTTAAATCTTGAATGTTTTTCTTAGCCCAAAACACACTATTACACTATTACTGTATGTGAGAAAAAATCTATTATATGTATTGCAATAATTGCTCCTTTTTTGGCGGCAGTTGCATTTGGAAAGACAGGCTCAATACGTCTTACCGGCTTTTTATTCCAGCGAGGCAAGTTGATCACAGAGCAGGTAAAGATAGGAAGACAGATAGAAAACAGACATCCTCTGAACTCTGATCGGGGGTAAGGAGAAAGAGAGGGAATGGTAGGAAGGGGTGAAGCTGGGGCAAAAGGGGAGAGGTCTTGGGGGGTGCAGATCACCACAGAGCCCCCCCAGGCCCCCAGCGTCCTCGGATCCGCTGTCCGCTCTCAGAGAGAAGGGCAAGACATCCATCTTAGGACACCAGGCAGCCCGCACCTGCTCTCGGGCTGTTCGGAGCCTGGTTTTGCCGACCGTGCTGTCCTCTCTGGAAGGCACGTGCTTCAGCAGTAGGGTCCAGCAGCTCACAGTAGGTGGGGGGCACTCGCAGGTCCATGCGGTGCATTTTCGGCGCCCTCTGTGGAGCTTTCGGCAGCAGGTCCCATGGCTCATGGGAGCAGTGCTAGAACCCACATTCTGTGGGTCCGGGTGCTCTGCATTGTCTGTGGCTTCTGTGGGAGGAGAATGGTGTGAGACTTGACCTCCAGTACACTGGGCACAAGAGAGCCATTGACCCTAACCCCTTATTTGCCATTCACTCAAGTATTTACCAATACTTGAGGTTTTCAGGAACATTATAAGTTATATATATTATAAGTATAAGTCATGAGTTAAAGTTTGTGGTTCAATAATAGTCAAGATTCATAGTTAGAACATAAATCAACCCTGAATTCATGAAGACCTGGATATGGAAGCCATCATCTAAATAATTTAATACATTTTCATACATATAATGATATTTTTGTCCTTTTAAGTCCTAAGGGTTATGCAGAGTCTCTGAATAAACTGAACAGGAACATAACTCCAATCCTTAAAATCCAGAATCCAGCAGGTTTTATAAAACCCTTTAATTGATCAACATCTGAAAGATCAACAGACCTTAGAAAAGTGTAAAATATAGTCCTAATTACCTCAATTGGGTCATGAAGACATGCGTAAGGTAGTTTTACTGTATATTGTTAACAGAGCTCAGTATTTCCTATTGAAATATGTATTTGTCATTTGTCTGTGGGATAAATCCATCTTGGTGGTAATAGCATCACTGTGGATCCATAGATCCATTGTGTGAGATATGTTGGTATCTCCCATCTGGGGGATTAGGGGATTTAATCCCTTAGCTTTGTTACTTTGGGAGAACTCATTGTTGAGAGGAGATATTTTGCTGTAAACAACGAATCTGTAATCCCCTTGCCAGGAAAAGGCTTAAACTTTACTTCAGGAAGACTTTTCTGGCACCTTTCGTTCATTTCTTGTCTTGAGGGATTAAGCCTAGTATTTGTTTAACATTTTGCCTCTCTGCACATCTGTGCACAATGAAGGGTGTAATTTTGTTTTTAGACACCATAGTACTCTTCTATTGTTGTGAGAATATCTGCCTCCCTGAGGGGTACATGGGCATCTTACTGGGTGACAGTCCCTCTGCACTATTTGGACATCTTCTTGGGGAGGTAGAATGAATGCCTTCAGGCACTGGGGCCCTTCTAGGACTGGAGTTGGACACCACTGATGTATGGTGATTCCCTTCAAAAGATAAATTTATCTCAATTACACACACAGGGATCTGGCTGCCAGGAACTGCTTGGTAACCGTGAAGGAGTACGATAGCTGCGACAGGACGGTGAAAATTGGAGATTTTGGTCTAGCTCGAAACATTTATAAAAATGACTACTACAGGAAGAAAGGGGAAGGGCTCCTCCCCGTGCGCTGGATGCCACCGGAGAGCCTTAATGATGGAGTCTTCACCACAGCCGCTGATGTGTGGTAAGAACATGAATTATGATTTTCTTTTGATCTGTCAAGCAAAGTCACAGATCAATACCTCAGTCACGGAACAATATCTACAGTACTGTACACCGATTTGTTGAGCTGAACTGTATTTTGCTATCACTAATGGAATTTAATGGATTACCAAAAATAATATTTGTAATATCCTTTTAAAAAATGTTCTGAAAACAAAGTTGTGACTTTCGCCTCTGGTATTATGTACTGTAGCTCCAAACAATATAAGCTATTGAACTGTGTTTTAAGTAGGTGCACTTTGATACATTATGAACACTGTAACTTGAACAAGGACTACGTGTGTAAAAAGTGTAAAAATCACTATTAATCTTAATATATGCAATTATTCTTGCTTTTTGTAGGTCATTTGGGGTTCTACTGTGGGAAATTATGTCTTTCGGAAAACAGCCTTACCCAGCCTATTCCAATGTTGAAGTCTTGCATTTTGTCAATTCAGGAGGACGACTAGAATCTCCTAAGAACTGTCCTTATGATTTGTAAGTATATTTGCAAACAGTCAGTTTCAAGCTTATGATATAGTGACAATGTATGACTCTTTCACAATTACTGGTTCTTCACATTTATAATTAAAAATCTTTGTGCAATTCTGGATTCCTAGTACTGTGGAAATCAAAAAAGAAATCATTCTTTTTCATATTTATTCTGAAAATCTGTTTTTATTACAATCTGTAAAACTGTAAATTAATATAATTTATCAGTTAAACTTGCAGGTTGCTTTTCCCTTTTATTACTCAGACAAACCCTAATACAAACCATAAATCTTTATATGGGAAAGTAGTAAAGTAAGATTTTTTTCATAAAAACAAATTCCACAAAAATGATACTAAAGGGACATAAACTCTGGCCCCTCTGCAGAGATGTATCTAAATCCAAAGCAATAGTAAGTGATTGTGCCTGGTGGATTTAAACTGAAGAATACATATTTTCACAAAGGTGCAAAAATACAGCTCCTTTCCATTAATTTAAGATGCGGGTATTTTTGGTTTGACAGTAAGGAATAATACTGTATCTCCTGTCATCTCTGCAACTCTGTAAATGCTATGCAATTTTATGTAGTGATTGAAATAACGGACTATTGACAATGAGGAAGTTGAGCAAGTTTATGGAGAAGCTATGGAATCAAACGCAATCCTTCATAGGAGATTTTATTGCCTCATATGGAAACAAAGAAGATTAAAACAGATACTGGGAGAATTTGAGTAAGGAAGATCAAATGAATGCGTTGAATAATTAGTTGTATTCTGCAAGTTCAACAAGTTGTTCGTGATGTATCCTTCTTTAAGAAGTAAGCTTCATGGTACAAGAAGTCTCAGCAATAGAAGATTTCAACACTGCTGGTAGTGACTATCATCTAGGAAGAAATAAAATGCAGCTTATTTTGGCAAAGGAAAGACAGAAATTGGTGAAGAAAAGGACCTCTAAAAGTTTGATGTATTGTCAGATAATATGATCACATTAGTGAAAAGGAGACAAGAAACTAGTGTTCTGAAAACATCTCTGGAAAAATAAGCTGATCTAACCGAAGAAAACTAAGAATGTAACAGAAAGAACTGAGTGGATATTATACTATCAAAGTGGAAAGAAAGAAGTAAGAACAGACTCTACAAAAAGGAACATTGGAAAACTCTTTAAGTGAATTCACAGGCTTCTGTGTTAAAAGTGCAAAGATCCTGAAGCATACTGAGCAGCTATATTGTACCAACTAACTAGTGTTAGAATTGTTCATCAGGACACTCCAGGAGCTGCAGGTGACAACGAACCACCTTAATTAGTCTGTTACCGATCTTATTTAAGACCTTTACTAAAGTACCAGTCACAAGATTTGCCAAGCAACTAAAGGGTGAACAACCAGATCTAGATTTCCACCATTGATCATATTGATCAATTCTCCATCAGATAGCTTTATTTTTGCTCACTACAACAAGGCATTCAATAGTGTAGTGGAAATGTAAGCTGTCATCAAAGCACCGTTTATCAAAAACATCTTTGTACTATCAAAAGTTGAAAAATACCTATGAAAATGTTATATTAAGTGAGACAATAAGTATTCAAAGAGGTGTGAGACAAGGCAAAGACATTTTTCAGAAAGTGTCCATTACAGTCTGCTACTGCAAAAAGGAATGCTGGAGCACCACTGGTTCAGGAGAGAGCAGATACAGTATGTGCTCTCGAACCCGACATATGCTCCAAGCACCTAGTACAAGAACTGATTTTTACCTCCGCTTTTACTGCAAGTAACTCAGGGGCTGGGGGAACAGATGTCTTTTCAATCAGTACGAATCCCAGTCTGCTAGCATAAGTACTGGGTCACAGGTTCAAAGCTGTGAACGTAAGAGCCAGTTTAACTTTTTTCCTCAATTACAAAGTGCTGGAGAACCACAGGGATGGAGGCTGGGAGATAGCCACAGTTTCCTCAAGTCCAGCCTAAGTTGTAAGCAGCTTGTTGAAATTCTGCTTTTGCTCTATGCACAATACTCCTCTACTGTGCGCAGAGGGCTGGTGCTTTAAAGGTTCAGAGACCTAGGGAAGTGCACAGTTTTGCTGTGTTCTTCTACTGCAAGATGTGTCCTGGAGCACCACATGGGTCTGAGTCTATAGGTCTCCAGCACACTGCTTGTTGTCCAGAACCTATACAGTTTGTTCTTCAACTTGGTTTCACAAGCAACTCGTATGAACACTAGTGATGGAATGCTGGATCTTCACAGCCTGAGGCCAGAGGGAGAGCAAAGATATACTCAAACCCAGCATGAATTCCAAGCTCCAGTGTAAAGTTCCCTAGTTCTGAAGCAGGACCTCTGAAGCAGGTTTGCTGGGTTGCCAGGTTAGTGATAAGGTATTGAAAAGGTGGGGAGGGACTGGACCTGGATAGTGATCTGTAGTAATTGTGATACTGGTGAGAGGATTTTAGAGGATCAGCAACTAAATGGATTGCAAGGCTCTGAGCAACAATAGCCATTTGATGCTCATTACAATGGAATTCCCTCTGCAGTGGGGGACAGCTTCTATAGTTGCCTCTCAGTAATGTAGTTGAACGTGTTCCCTGAGTTATAGTATGGCTAGCTGCTGCCAAGTCTGATAAGATGTTCTGCAGTGGCTTCTGGATGAAGGTGAACGTTGTGTGATCTGTCCCTGTTGGGTTGAGGTGAGTGTTGCTGCCACACCCACCTGTACTGTTTTGCTAAGTTTTCTCTGGACTTGTCCCACCTCTTTGGAGTGACTACTGTAATTCTATGAGGGATGACTTTTGGCAACACACCTCACCATACTGGTACTGTACCTGATAGGTCCAGAAATCTCAAACCATTTGTGTGCTTGTTCTGCAAACTCTGGAGATTTCAGGGACACTGCTAGAAATCCAGTAGGGAGCACTGATTATTTTCATTCTGCTTCTGAATATACGCCAACAGGGCTAGAAGAGAGGGCTATTAAACTGCCAGGTTGTGTTTTCAGGGCCCAGGTGGTGCTGGATGTGGATAACTTGCTGGATTGCTAATGCTGAAATTCAGGTTGATGTCCTAAAGGGTAGTTTGTAGATTTTGCAGTTGAGGGAGTTGAGTTGAGACTACAGTAGTTATTATTATTTTTTGCTTGGAAAGAACAGGACTAAGGATCTGTGCCTGTGGCTGGAAGGTTGCCGGTTCGTATCCCACGGCCGGCAGAGGAATCCTACTCCATTGGGCCCCTGAGCAAGACCCTTAACCCCAACTGCCGTATAAATGGGTGCCCCTGTGCTCTGACCCCAAGCTTCTCTCCCTGCTTGCGTGTCTCATGGAGAGCAAGTTGGGGTATGCCAAAAGACAAATTCATAAAACAAGAAATTGTATATGGCCAATAAAGTGATCTGATAATAACCACTATCAAAGTAGTATTTAAGACCTGTTCATCTACAGTATTGAGAAGTGAATAAGAAATACTTCATTCAAAGTAATAAGTACATGCAATTAATTAAATTTTTTAAATTACTTCTACTGTACATGTAACTAATACTTTGTAAAACCAATCTAAGAACAAGAAATATGCAATTACATATGATTAAGAATAGTAGGGGCAGATATTGATCAACTTAGAGAGTCTCTCTATTCCATCACTTTCTTTAGTGCAAAATTATACAGTTTCTGAGATTTTGCTTTCCCTGTTTAATATCAGTTGAATTATAATATAGCAAAAGATCAGTCACGTAAGTATGACATATTTTATACAGTTTTTGAATAATCACTACCATACAAAAGTTATGTTTTCTTTGTAACTGTAGCTGCACATATTTATTTCCATCGCAATTGTGTTTCTTCTACTTTTGTTGGAGAAGTTGAAGAAGTGAACTCCTGAATTTCACCCGCAAAATGACATTTGTGATCTTCCTGTTTTTGTGAACAGCAGAACCCTTCACATCCTACACAGAGTAAGAATATAATCAGGCTTTTATTTTCCCTGTGTAATCTCTCTGAACCTTGAGTGTATCTAAAGTATTTAATATCACCATTGTATGACAAGCAGATCTTTTTTAAAAAAAAGGCTTTCTGGGATGTATTCCTTTAGAGTCTCACCCTGAGCTGAAAATTGCTAATTTTCAGAAGAACAATTCTGTATCTCTGTAAACCTTGAGGGCATTTGAAGTATTTCATGTCACAGTTGCATGACAAACTGGCATTTTTTAAAAGGCTTTGTATCCTTTTAATGTCCCCCTAAGTGAAAAGTGCTACATGTCACATCAACTATTATATAAAACTGTTATTAAAAAATTCTAATATTGTTTTCATTTAACATGTTTTAATTTTGTGAAGACATAATGGAAGAAGGTTTCAAAAGAAGCTACAAAAGCATTCTCGCTGTAGAGGATGCTGCATAGGTAATTACTTCTGTCTAAGAATTGCACTGTCTGCATTTATAATCCTTTCATTTATTGATGAAACTAAGTAAGTGTGTGCTTTGAACTATAGTCAACAACTAATATAAGAATGAACAACATTCCTCTTTTGCAACAATATATGGATGTTTCATCATAGATCCTTTCACTTCTGCATTTTCCTTTGTCTTCTTGTTCAATTACGCCAAACCTCAGCACCTGCATGCATGGCCTGTCAGTAAAGTACACATCTCTTTATTCCTTCACTTTGTTGAAAAAGGAATGCTTAGATGTTTTTCATTCCAAATTCGCCTAACATGCTTCTGAGCCTGCACAGTACAGACCATTATTAATTGTCCTCTATCAGCTTCAGTTTTCTTATTGTCGTTCAACTAAATTACAGAGCTTTGACGTGAAAGGAGAATTCAAAGGACAAAATAGCTTAACTGATTAGTGCTGCAGTTGTATAGTATGTAGGAGAGTATGAGAAAGTGTGTGGGAGTGCAGATGAGAGCCCAAAATTATTATTTGCGTTACTCTTCCTCTACTTGTCCTTACAAGTGCTGGGAGTTCTTACTCTACATTATAGATTTGCATGCATATACTGTAGATACTTCCACACAATTTAAGCCTGAAAAATCCTGTCAAATTTGAATTCCAATGACCTTTTTAAATACACATTTTCTTTTAGTATGTGGGTTATTTGAAATCCACAGTATACTGTAATAATATTATACATGTATTATTTGCGGTGGGAAATTAATTTATTGCACATAGATGCAAAATCATTATTTTAAAACAAAAGGATGTGATTTGTAATTACATTGAAGTGAAAAAATATCTTTTAAATCCTAGTTTTTTATTTATGTTTTTTCTGTTTACCTGAAAAAACTATAGATTCCCAATCTATCTCAACACTAACCTAAAATGAATCAAGAAAATCCTATTTTTATATTTCTTTCTTTGTATGACAGTTAATGGCTGAAGTGTACCCCCTCATTTACTAGTTAGGATATTTAGTATGAGTAGTTTTCAGTAACTCCCTTGCTCATTGGCAAACAGGTAAAACACTTTATGATTACTGTCAAGATAATAAATGAAAGTGAAAAGATCTTTTTTAATTTTTCTAGCATGATTAGCACTAGTGGTAGCTACAGTGTCTTTGGAAAGGACCAAATTTGCCCTTATGGTCATGAAACTGCCACTAGTGAATGTCATTCCCAGACTGACCAAAAATTGAGTCTCATGCATTGTGTAAATAGCATTTACACAATATTCAAAATTCCCTTTTCATGAGAAATAGTCTCCTAGTACCTTTCAATACATATTATGAGCATAATTTTCTTCCAGCTTTGGACCAATAGTATCATTGGTTGTTACAGATAAGTACATACAGAGAATAAAATAATCAGTCGATTAAGGGTTTTGAGATGATGGGTGCATGATATCACATCCCCATTTTTACTGTATTTATCTTACAACTAACCCCCACAAGGTTTTATGATCACCATTGTGGATAAGTGAAATATGAGCTAGATAAATATTTTCCGATAAACAAGCTAAGAAGGTGTCTTTTGAAGCAAATACCTTCACTTGCATGTTTTGATACTGAAGTGTAATTTACATCCAGTCACACTTGGATATAAAACTGAACTGTGGCAGCATAGTGATGCAGTGGTTAGCATTGCTGCCTTGCAGCACTGAGGCCCAGGGTTCAATTCTGAACGTCGGGTTAGGTCTGCATTGAGTTTGTACTGTATGTATTCCCTATGTTTGCTGGGTTTTCCTCTGGATGCTTCCTCTGACAGTCCAAAGACATAGTGTTAGGTTTATGGGTTTCTGGTAAAAAGTGGCCCTGGTGTGAGTGTGTGTATATTTGTGTCTGTGTGTGCCTTGCAATAGACTTGCATCCCATACAAGGTGTACCCTGCCTTGCCAGGGTAGACTCTGACCCTGTACTGGATAAAGCAGGTTAGAAAATGGATTGATGGTAAAACTGAATTGCATTCCTTTTTTTCAAAGGGCATTATAAAGGTGACAATGAAATTAAAAAATCATTATCCCTAGTTCTGTCATAATCATTTCTATTAATTGTTTGCTTATGGCTATTGGATATCATGTATAATATGATACAATAATAATTTGGACTCCATGTCTCTAAATACAAAAATATAAAAGTGCACTCTCTAAGAATGTGCACAAAGAGCATACTGAGGATACAGTATTGTAAGATAAAGATACAGTGTTTCTTTCACAAAGCGTGAAGATCTGCAACATAAATATTTGTGATGTAATGTTCAGCATGAGTGTGTCAAAACATAGTGGCATTTGTGATTATTTTTGTAGAAGTGTGCTTTTATTCCAGATATCTGAATGCCATTTATAGTTATGCTACTGTAACCTCTTAAACAAATTAGTTTTTCATTCCTGTCAGGAAATACTATCAGATGTAAATAGAACGGTACAGAGTAAGACACTATATGGACAAACGGGAAGGCTAGAACTGCTGTCCCAGAATCAACTGAATTGTAATGTCACCAAAAAGTCAGGTGTGAAAATGTGCCCGCAAAGTGCTAGTCATGTCAGTATTCTTTGATTGTGTTTTCCTACTTTTTATTTATAACCAAAGCATACTGTACCTTATTAAACTTTTATAAGAATAATTTTCATTAAATATGAATGAAAAATGCTTAAAACGTTGAATTGTGATGTGATGTTTAACTGAGTAATTGAACTGTGTTGCTAGATATTTTCAGACATTTAGAAGCAGGGAGCATTGCAAGACAAATATTGACTTAATGTAACATATACAGTAAATCCCACAATCACTAAAGAAATGATTAAGTAACTCAGAATCTTATCAATTACGTAGATATATCAAGGATTGATTAAAGATACATTTAAAAACTTTCCATCAAAAATTGAAATTCACCATTTTCTGCAATTTCATCACGTAAAAAGTTACAGTAATAATAAAAAAACAACTTTATTTTATACTGCACCTTTAAAAGTCGCTTCTTAAAGCACTTTACAATAAGAAGAGAAAAACAGATTTACAAGTTAGCACAATTAGAAACAACGGTTAAGGGTTAATGCTGTAAAAAATACTGGAAACCCAAGTAGACCTGGTGAAATTCCTCACCCAAAAATGTGTCTTGAAGACCTGCTCATGGACAGATATGGAATAATACATTGACAACTCAGAAGCAGGTCAAAATAAACTTCTGCAGGGGGAGGGGAGATTGTCATAAGACAAGAAGAGCAATTTTCATTTCAAATTTAGCCTTTCAACTGTGAAAAGCAGATTTCGTTTTAATTTCATGTGATGTATGTACTGTACTGTATATTCATAATGATTTTGTGCGATTATAATACTAATAATGAAAATGATGTGGTTACTAGGGGGCACTGTTTGCCAATTCACAGAAACTTCTGAAAATAATGCATTGGTACTGTAATATCCACTTTAAAATGCACAAAAACTATTTTAATCACTTGATAAAACATTTTCATGCCACAACAACACAAAATTAAAAAAAGTTACAGGTCTCTTTGATTTGGCAGATATACAGTAACATTTCACTTAACACTTTAATACAGTTCATTCAGCATTCTTATTGATTAATGATCATCGTTTTTTTAATGAAAATCCATGCTTCTTCCTTTCTCACACAACAGGATACAGTTGTTGCTGTCCAGTATACAGTATACTGTAGCAACAGTTAAGTAGTAGCTCCAATTATAGTGGCTACAATTTTGATTATATAAAAAAACATATATTAAATACAGTCCATTAAAGTAATTAAACAAGTTACTGAAAGGTGGTTTTAAAAACTGATGATTGTAAAACTCTTTGAAGAATGGATTGTTCACATCATTGTTTTACAAAATACAAAAAGGTCTTCTATGCTGTACTTGACAGTAATATGTTTCATGCGTTTTCTTCAAAATATAGTTTTGTGAATAAAACGCTAAATTGGTTCAAGTAAAGTTATGGATAATGCAGAGATGAATAGTGCATGCTTCTATTTTAATGGACATCATTTAAAATGTAAAATTGTTGAGCAAACTGCAATGTTTGGTGTTTATTGCTAAGTTGATGCCAAGAAGAAAGCTACATGTAGTGTTGGGGAAATACAGTACATGGTAGTTAAATGTTAACCTGGGAGTGAGAGAAGGCAGCAATAATTTATCACAATCTGAGTGATACAGTATGTAATACCTTCAGAGTTCATACCTGATTTACAGTAGGTCAGGGTATATAGCCATTTAATAGCTGTTTCATGATATTCTGTACAACCTCTAAAAAGTTGGGTACAGACCTTTGGCTACCATTTAAAAAAATCTGTTCAAATTGAAGCATATTAGTAATTTTGATTACAACTTTCAAAGGACAGACCTTAAAGGGAATTTAGGCTCTCATTGCAACTTCTACTTCCATTTTACTTTAGTGGTTGTTAAATTACATGGCTTAAAGCAAATCATTATTGTAATCATTAATCTTTTGATGTCTCTTTTAATGACTATCATTATGTTATTGATCTTGATGAGTATTTATTTTTAATGCAATTAGTTTTTCTAATGTTTTTCTAATGGTTCAAGATCTCTATCTGTAGAGCTTGTTTTGAATTTCCTGAGGTGAAAAGCTGTGTGTTAACTTGTTTTAAGCTGCAACTGAAACATGCCGGTTCTCAGCATGTCATCCAGAAGAATAAAGAAGGAGGCATTAAATTAGATGGCATATTTTTTTTACTCTTCATATTGTAAGTCAGGATATAATGTAGTGACCCGTCCAGAAAGTGTGGGTATTTCAGGTTCCTGTAAAGAGTACATACAGGATAGGAACTGCAAAACTGCTAGAGTTCAATTGCAACCTTCTAGGTTCTTAGAAGCATTTTTGATTTGCAATTTGCATTGTATGTTTTGACTGTGTCTAATTTTTGTGATAACACTTTCCAAAATGTACAGTTAAACAGCAGTTTCAGATAGAGCAAATAAAATTGAGAGTTTATACATCTTATTTAGCCTACTAGTCTTTAATCCACTGGAGATGTGTTTTACAAACCTGCTGTAAACTTTCAAATGGTGGATTGACAGGGACACCCCATATTCGCTGCTCATCTGCTGAGGTTGTCTGTTGAAGCGTACCAACCATGCTTATTTATGAATAACTACAGATTACCACTTTGGAACCTGATATCAAAGACCTCACACCTTTTCAAACAATCTCACACCAGGTAATCAAAAAGGCTCAGAGAGAGAGCAAACCCTGGTCCTCACCTTAACCATTTCTTGAAACTGAACTCAGTATTTTCGCTTATTTGATTCACACTTAATTGCTTTGAAAAAGTGAATTAACAACTGTACACCCACATTACATACATTGGAGTACATTGCAAATGTCAGTAAAGATTTGGTTCGGATATGTCTTCTGTAAGTGGTAGGTGGATCAGTAAGTGTCATTCTTCCTGCTGGACAGTAATTTGCAAACCCAGTGTGGTGACTGGGAACACTGCGGTGTAGGAGGTGCCATCTTTAGAAAGACACATTAAACCGAGATACTGACTGCTTGATCATGAAAGATTCCATGGCCCTATTCAAAAGAGCAATATGAGTAAAAGACAGAATAATGTAGTCTGCCTAAAGTCCCTCCCTGGCAGATGAGGATTGCTCGAGTGCAGTTGTTGGATTCTGTTACAGGTTTTACTTATAAGCCAGTGTGCAAATGGTAGTGTATGTCTTTTGGGCATTATTTTTCTTCTGCCTGCCCAAACTCAGTTGATCTCAGATCAGCCTGTGGAGTGATACCACAGGCGGTGTTTTGTTTTAAGTTATTTCAACAGGTGTGGTTGAGCCCCTGAGATGTTGCCCAACAATAAGATATTGCCCTTTTTTCTTGTTAGTGAATATCACCTGTCACTTTCAACTCTTTGCTTAAGAGATGGAGAACTCATCCCCGCTAAGGGCACTCAGCACACCTTAGCTTCACACCTCACAAATCAGACCCCTCTCATCCCTTCTCTTTCTTCCTTTCCACTGTTTCCTTTTTTTTTCTTTGACTGTGCTTTTCAGGCAGTAAATGCTTTTCTGCTTCATTAGGTCTCCACTGAGAGCCCTCCACAGGGCTGTGCACTCCACAAGCCCTGGGGCCAGGCCTTAATGGCCAGAGCAGCCGAATCTCAGCTCTTAGGTATCCCATAGGCAGGAAGTGTTAGAATATCAGTTTACTTGCCAGGTAAGATTCTGTTTATTTACTAGTTTTAGTGCTGATCCAGGGTCTTACAACAAAAAGAAGAAGTAATCTGACTTTGAATGTGTGGCAAGTTTGACATTTAAAATAGCTGACACTTAATCCTGCTATTGTGACTGTCCTGGTGCTTCACTGCTGGCATTCTCACATTCCTTTTCAACAGAAGAATCAAAACTCGAAAGTTATTTTTACCCTAATGTGTTAAGCAGTAGTCAGTAAACGTTTGTACTTTATAATTGCTTCTCCTAAATGGTGTATTTAAATAATTTTGTAGGTATACTGTATTGTAGGGAATCTATTTTATTTTCTACTTGTGTTTTGTATGTTTTCTAATCTTTTTTTCAGAACTTCCACAGTATTTACTGCTGTGCTAATGTAACCCGCATTTGTTCCTTTGAAGTTTTGCTTCAAATACATGAAATTTGTATGTCGCTATCATATAGAACATTTGTCATTTTCTTTGAAGATGTTTTGAGAATGATACATTTTTTTCAGATTTAGAAAATGCATCGTTATTAACACAGACCTATCAAGAAAGTAACACAGTCCAGAGTGAAAAATGAGAAGGAGGGGGCTGAGTCATCTCAGACTGGGGTGACCAGCAACCTCACACCAGGTCATTGCAAAGGCTCAAGAGAGAGCTTAGCCTTCACCACTTTTTGAAATTGAACTGGGTGTTTCGCGCTTCGTTTCAGACCTAATTGCTTTGCAAAAATCAAATTAAGAACTGTACTGTATAAACACATAACACACAAGCAGTAAGAGCTGTCAATCACACACTGTTGTTGAAGTACATTACAAAATGTCATTGCAATATATCTTGGCTAATATATTTTTTATTTGTTGAACATTTATGCATGCATTGTTTTTGGGAATGTACAATTGAGATGATTGTTCCACAATTAATTCCACATTCCACAATGGATGTATAATAATCCTAGTGTTAGACACAAGTAAGGCTAATTAACCTTTCATTTGAGAATCTTAACTTCTGGTGACTTGCAGCAAAATGTTCAAAAAGGATGGGAGTCTATGTCTGCATGTCAGTTAGCTGACCTAGTCTTATAGTTGCTTTGCTACAGATCTCGCCTGGATTGAAATGATTTTTGTGCATTTTGGTTTAGCAAACATCAAAAACATGCAGCACAATGCTTTGCATGAAGGCTGTCAAAGAGAAGATCAGAGACAGAGCAGCTCAGTGAGCTTTTACCTGATGAAGACATAGCAGCATTTCTTTTAAGAGTGTGAGCTAACAAGTACGCTCCATTTACAGACAGAGCTCCGTGTTCAGATGGAAACATTAGAAACCCTGTAACATTGTCTGCATTTCCTGAGACTGAAAGAAGATTTTTATAATCAGGAAATGCTGGTTTTACATTAACATCCTAATACAGCCTGAAGAACTTGGCTATAGTTTAGACTCAGTTTATGCCACGTTACATTTTGCTGACTAAAAAATAAAAATAAATTGACAAACAAGGCTGCAATTTATGGAAACGATTTATTTTGGCAGATATGACTTGATGTTGAAATGCTGGCACAAAGAACCCAGTAAGAGGCCAAGCTTTCATTATGTCCAGGACTGTCTGGAACAGCTGAGGGAATCTCCACTGAACTGCCATTACAGTCCTGACAGCACTGCTGGAGCCATAAATCACGCCTTCCAAGGTGAGTGCCAGGCATGTACCGGGAAGCAATCTGTATTCTGTTCTTCTGAAGGGCATTCCGGAATTTTCTTTCTTATTAATGCTTTCTCTGCTTTGAGCCTTTGATCTTTTAGTACCTCTCTTAATTTTTAAGCGAGCAGTGGTTGGTTGACAGAATGAAAACATAAAATTTGTCTTTTGTATGTAGCAGTTTGTCTTCACAATTGTTTAATTCAAAACTATTTCCAGTAAAATATTGAAAATACAAATTCAGATATCACCTTCAAAACAGGACATTTTTCTCTGTTGTATATAATTACAGCATTCCAATTTTAAAACTTTTTAAAAAGTGGTTGGCACAGTGGTGCAGTCATATTGATTTTTTCCCCTCAAAAATGTTAATGTAGGAAAGTGGGGTGGCATAGTGGTACACATGGTGGTAGGTGCTCTTGTTTGCTGCCACAGTCCAAAAACATACTTGTAGGTCAATTGGCTTCTGAGAAAACTGGCCCTGCAATGGACTGGTGTCCCATTCAGGGTGCATTCTCCCATTCTATCCATTGCTTGAAAGAATTGGCTCTGGCCAATTGGCTCTGTCACATGACCTTGTATTGAATTAAGCTGTAAGAAATGGATGGATGGTTGTCAAACCAAACAATCGAAGCCCTTTCATTTCATTTATAAAAATGTCTACTGTGAGCCAGCATTGTCAGTGATAGTCTGTTGCACAATGGATGTGATTTAACCACATTTTGCATGGAAATGGATGTCTTCTCCTAATTTCTTAATCTCCTTTCAAAAAATCTGTTTGGAACTAAATCAGACTTCACTCCACTGCAACTTAGTTTAGGAACAGGTTAAGGTTTATTCCAAGCTGGAAAGAGAAGAAAAGAAACACAACATTTTGGCTGTGACGTTGTCTTCTGTGACACGCCCGAACGGCCAAAATGTTGACTCCACAGAAGAAGAAGGCTCCATAGCTGAAACATTGTGTTTCTTTTAATCTCTTTTCAGCATTGAATAAACCTTTACCTGTTCCTTTGTAGCCTATGCATGCTGATGCTGTTACCTACTTGAACTATCTTCTAGTTTACTCTGTAAACTCTGTAGTAAACTATTGACTGTCAACAACGTCAATAAATACTAAGCCTGTAATTTGTGATTGGGCCGTGGTTTACCTTATATTTGGGAGTGGGGCTGAACTAGAGAGGTAAATAATTTTCACATTTTCTTCGAGGTGTATGTTCAGTCAGAACTTCATATTAAATAAATTAACCTTAAAAAGCTTAAATCTCCTTTATTCCAAGGCCTTTAGTGTAGCTGATTTTAAGACACTTATAAAAACCACAGAACTGTTGCAAGCTATTTAAAAAGTTGGGTCTGATAACTTAACTTGCAACAATGTATGCCATAAGTATACTTCATACTGAATTATAGTTACCAAACTGAGGTTACCAAGGACTGAACTACATATAAATCACTATGTAATCATGGATCTTGCAGCTTTCAGTATGAAATTATACTCTTATAATTTTTCAAAAAAGACAAAAAAGCAACACATGCTATCACATTTTCTCTTTTTTGTCTTGGCTGTTACATTCATAGTCCAGTATTGAAGACAAACGTAATTTGTTCATTTAGGTTTTAAAACACTTTTGACATATGCCCCTTCACCAGCCTGCCATAGCTGTAGCAATGTCTGATGTTTGTTTCACAGAACTAATTTCTTTTTTTTGGAAATGATGCACATCTCAGTGAAGGAAAATGACGTTAAGTCCTCAGTTGACAAGCCACGCAGAAAGTAAAAAAGTGAATTGCAAAGGAAGACAATCACAAGATGAAATGCCTTCAGTTTTTGATTTACTTTCATAAATAGAAATCCAGTCTTGGCCTAGCCTTTAAAGCTTTTAGGAGCATGAGAACAGTAATGTATCGAAGCTGGTTTTTATTGTCTTTGTGCTCAAAGTTAACAGGTCAGCCTCTATACCCATCAATCGTTCTTCCCACCCCCAATATGCTTAACACACTGTTTTCTGTCAACAGCCTGTCTTTGTTGGTTTTCATGGTACATTACTTTAAGAATCTTCTTTTTCCTCTCTGCCTTTTTGTCAGTCATCCATAACCGGGGCTCTTGTTTGTTCTACAATAAGAACTGTTGCAAAGCACCTTAGTTATTCAAAGCATTCTGAAAACAAAGACTAACAGCTCCCTTCAGTATCAGTGTATTTTTGTACATAAACAGTACACACTGCTATGCAAAGAGAAACTCTCCCTCAAGCCTAGTCCACATTAAGTACATGATAGGTACAGTAAAATAAGGGGCATCTAGGAAATCAAAAGTAGTTTGCCAGATGCCTTGTAATTTAAACTTTAGACAAATTACTCATTCTTTATAATGATATATAAATTCATGTTGAATTTTTCCCCCCAAAGATGTTAATATAGACAAGCGGGACGGGACAGTGGTGAAGTGGTTGACATTGTTGCCTCACAGCACTGAGTCCCTGCGTTCAGTTCCCGGGCTTCTGTCTGCGTGGAGTTTTGTGTTCTCCCCATGTTTATGTAACTCCCCACAATCCAAAGACATATTGGTAGGTTAATTAGCTTCTGTGAAATTGGCCCTTGTGTGAGTGTGTACAGTACATGCTTGTTTTTGTGTCTGTGTCTGTGTCTCTGAGTGATCTGTGATTGACTGCCATCCCCTCAAAGGTGTAACCTGCCTTGCATCCATTGCTTGCTGACATGGGCTCCAGCCTTCCCATGACCCTGAAATGGAAGAAGCGGTTAGAAAGTGGATGGATGGATGTTAATATACAGTAGAAAGGCACCTAATACTGTCTAATTAGCCATCCATCCTTTATCAGAAGGCTGCTCAGTCCGGTTGTCCTGAGCAACAATTCAGAAACAGCAATTAACCCAGCCTGCTTGTCTTTGGAAGATGAGAAGAAACAGGAGCATCCGGAGAAAACCCACATGACCAAGGGGTGAACATGAAACCCTTATTTGTAAAGTGCCCCAGTCTGAAATCGAACCCAGAGCCCAAGAACTGTGAGGAAGTAGAAAGTGGCTCAACCAGTGGAGGTGCTTGGTCAGAACACAGACTGGGGCTGATCCCGATGTTGCTGGTTCAAGCCTGAGTCATGTCACTGGTAGGCTTTGGCAGGGATATGACTAGGGGCTTTAGGGTTTGCTCAAAAGGCTTTGCTCAGAGCAGAATTGGTGCATGTCATTGTTGTCCCTGAGTTGTACAGTACATGAAAAAAGCAACTGGTGATTCGTCTGTTTTATATTGATGCAAAATTGATATTATTCACATATAATACAAGACCGTCAAGCATCTAACTAAATTAAAACTAAATTTAAAACTTCTAACTCAAAAAAGCAACTGAAGTGGTTCGTAACTAAAAATTAAATGAACATGCAATAATTTCAAAATGGCAGCAATTTAACTCAATAAAGGACTTAGTGTGCCAAAAGCAGTGTGTGGGCTATGACTAACCAACACAGGAAACATGTACAGCCAACCAAACTTAATTTTATGCAAAACAAAGAGTAAGAACTGTTCGAGTGCGCCAGAAATACCCTTGGATTTGATAAGAAATGAGAAAAAACAATTGAGAGATTGATGGGTGTACAATTTAGTTAAATGTGACATGAGGAAATTCCATAGAGATGAGCAGGATGCAAAGCTTATTAAAAAAATATTTACACCTAAAAGAAGAATATTTGAATAAACCATTAGAATACAAATTAATTTCTTTAAACAATATGCCTGGTGGAAGAGAAAAGGAAAATTTAAAAGAAAATCAGACGTCCAGTGGTAACATGGATGAGGTTGTGTGAAGATAAGGGCAGGTTTCTGTTCTTCAGAAATGGGTTAGATTTGTGTGGAAGAAAGTGCAATAGATGCTGTATTCTGCCTGGTTTTCTGCTTGGACTCCATCAAGACATTTTGAGTGATTTACTATAACAAAGAGGAAAACAAAGCTGATTGCAGAATGCACTGAAAATGAGCAAAATATCTGGAAACATGCCAAGAACTGGCTACAACAAACCAAATGGTCTAAGTTGTAAAAGGGCAGTGCATTTTACTATTAAGGGTGCCAAAATACTTTTATTAAGTAAAAAGATAGGATTTATTTTTTCCATATTATTTGCCATGTTATGAGAATACCCTTTGCTTTACTGTACAGTTTAATCTTTAGATTCTTTATTAAGTTATATTGTTGTTTTATCCGCCTAGTATACTTATATATAATTCTGTGTATATATAATGTCTTGTTGTTTTTTATGGTATTCTCTGTTGCTAAAATTACAGTACATACTTTTTACATTAGTACTGAAAGTCTTATAAAAACCCCAAGAAAAATACAACATCTGATCTTTAGCTGAAATTCTTAAAAGTGTCTCTTAATTGAATAGTTTATATCCATGTAACCTTCAGGTATACAGTGTGCATTGGGCATTAGATTACGTGGTACAAACACTTGTATACAGTGTATTCATATATGAAAAATGTCTAACTGATAAATACCTGAAAATGATGGAGATCATAAGTTTGATAAAACATCCAGCTTTTAAGACTTTAAACAAAGTACACAGTAAAGTTCAAAACATACTGTGAGCAGTCACTGAGCATGACATAATTTATTTTTCATTCATCCAGCCAAAGAGAACTAAGTATAATATAAAAAATTCAGCTCTCTGGTATGCCACCGTGACAAATTATGGTCTGATTAACAACCCCCTTCTTAAAAACAAGCAAACAAAAATACATGACATTAAAAAAAAACATTTGTTTTTTGTCTCTTTACATCATTCCTGATTTCTTGTGCAATCAACAAGTAGAAATACTTCTGTTTGAGGACAGAAAAAGACTTTTCATTGTTGTAAGGATTCTGTTTTTTATGGATTACGCAGCTCCCAGGTTACAGAACCTTCTTGTTTTCATGTGAAAATTCACCTAAATCTTCTCTTCCTGTTCTCATACAGACTCTGATGAAGCTTTTTGTAAAGAGGATGAAGATGGTAGTATCTTAGAGGGATTAACCCAGGTTTACAACAGTGAAGGACTTAACTACCTGATGGTTCAGACGGACAGGAGTGTGCTGGAAGAGGAGGAACATTATTTGTCGGGTTCTTCCGCCACTGAGGGCTCCTAAAATACGGACTTGCTGACATGAAATGCATTGAATGAACTGAAGCTAAACTACTGCAATGGGAATACAGATTTCTTAGCTCATATTTCCATTGTTACATCATAAAGGATATTCAGATCATTAGCAGAAACAGCACTTTAAATAACCTTTGACTGTCCTTTAGAAATTACAGGGCATAGACCATTTATCTTAATGTCAACGTTAAAGTGAAGTCTAGGCAACCCTCTGAAAAGGAAATGCAAAAGAGGACATCTTTTGCTAGCAGTTTAATTAAAATATTTCTTATTAGCATATCCACCCCTTTTGAGCAATTATGGATGTAGAGTACATGGCAAGCATTCTGATTATTAAGCTTTAGCAGAGTAATACCATTATGTTCTGTGCATTCAGTCTTAAATCTGCCCAAGAGCAATTTGCGCTGGTTTCTTATCCTTTTTTTAAGCTTATTCCAGCAACGTCCAAAATCCTTTATTCATCTACCACTGGTTTGAGTTGTCTGGCTATGTGTTTAGGTCCATAACAATGCTGAAATGAAAATTCCTTTACCCACATGCCACCTTCCTGAGGTGCATTCCGCAGAAACCTTCCTTTCTTAGTTGTGTTTCCCTGTAAATTAGGTGAGTAGAAAAATTCTTAGTTTTTGTGTTTTGGACTGCTTGCTCATATACGACATGACAGGTCTGTTCCCAATTTTAGCATGACTACATGTGCCGCATATGTTTGTAGTTTAAAATACTGATTCTTTCATTTAAAGGAAATGATAATATACAAATGCAAAGTGTGCTGTACACATCTGTGAGTCAAATGCAGAAACTTCAATTAATTGCCTTTTAGGTAATGTTTTCATAGATGTCTGAATGAATATGTCATCCTGAGCAAAACGGGTTTAATGGGATACATGCTGAAAGTTATTTTTAGTTTGTACCTTTTTGTTCTGTTTCGCTAGTTTATGAAGGCATTACAGAGAAGTGACTCCATATAAACAATAAATAACGAACAAATAAGTTTCTTGAGTGATCTTGCGCAGCACAAGTCATGGAATACGTTTTTTCATTGATGTGATTGTGGACAAACTGTAAAAAACTTCTGTTCTTCCTGATTTTACGGATTACATTACAGATGAAGAATTAAATTGTGAAGTATCAGACAGTTAGGGATGAGATGTAAAAATTGTGATAAATGTACTCTCTTTGGTGCCGTCCTCTGTTTATAGATTTATAATTTTAGTTTGTAGAGTTTTCAGAATATTTTACACAAAGACGAGTGGAAAAAATAAACCTATTGTTCACAAATTAAGATTGGTCTCATATTTTTTCTAGCACTAGTTTGCCTTCATTGCTTTCTGTCAATGGGAAAGACATTTTTAGTCCCCAGTGTGCTGAATTATGTTAAGATAATGTAGTACAAAGAACTTCTACACCTAGAAAATACCAAATAAATACTATTTGTCGTACTGTTTATTACAGGTGGGTGGTTCTATCGGCATGCCAGTATGGCAACAAGGCACTTGTTGCTGTAGGAGGTGCCAGTCCTCAGATGAGTTGTTAAATCAATGTCCTGACTACTTAGCCATTAAAGATGACTTAGAATTGTTTGTAGGATCAGGGTTGATAATCATGGTATCCTGGCTAAATTCCACTCTTGCACAATCTTGCCTATCTGAACTTTCACCTTATTTCAGGATTGGTGAAGCACTTTCTCACTTTTCTGCCTGTTAGGTACATGGGCTGTTGGCGCGTTATGGCTGATGAACGTCACCCAGGTGGGTTTCAGTGGTGAATGCAGTGAGCGTCCTGCTGTGGTCAAAGCTCTTTGGGATTCTTTGCGATTAAGGGAAAGTTATTCATGTACATTTTTCAGTGTGTGTCATTAAAAGAAAAACAAAGAACTGATACAATATAGTTACAAACTACTAGAAGAGCACAAGCCTTTTTTGCTTACAGACATGATCACAATGGAGCAGCGATCAAGACAATTCATTAAAGAGGAACAGCATATTTAACACAGATACTGTACCACAGATGTGGAGATTTCTGTACAGGAAAATGCCATTGGCTATCAGGACTAATACAGAATGTGGGCTGAATCTGCTCCATTACATACTCTTATAAAAAGTTCTGCACTAACTGAGCCATACTTCGAGTGTAGAATTAGCTAAAGTAGGCTAATGCCAACATACTGCACCCAAGTCCAGTGCCGTTGACTGTATGCTCAAATGTCCAGCATGTTTGAGGTGGAAGTATGACTGTTGCTGACACCTCCTCAGTGGGAGTGATACAGCTGCTACATCCTGCCATGCCTTACACACCAGTTACAGGGAAAGCAAATGCTAATGACATGATATAGAAATTTGGAATTTAAAAACTTCTGGCGCAGCAACGTGTTTTGAAGTGTGTTAATTGGACTGAAAAGGGTGATGATAAAAAAAAATGCTTTTTCGCAATAAAAATACACTCATTGCAATATTTAAAATGGCATAGCAATTAAATTTTACAAAATGTTTTCTGTACTAAACTAACTAAAGTCAAGCCTTATGAAGGCCATTCTACACTGTTTCTGTAGTTAGTTCCAAGGTAGCATTTGTAGTGCTTATGTTGACTAATGTGAAAAATGCCAGTGCTAGTGGTGTGAAAATTGCCAACCATGTGGGACATGTGCACTGTCTGAATGTCATATAGAGCTGCTTTACAACTACTGCATTAGCATTATTAACATTCCTCTTCAAATCGTCCTGCGGGGTTATGATACTACCAGCCCTTCTTATAATCAACATAAAAACGAATTTCTTCAGCTAGACTGGTGTTCTCGAAACAATTGGGATGGTTAAGTCCTACACCCGGTTTTAATTGCATAGTTTATCTAGCAATTTTCAAAGAGAAACTGGAAATAAATAAAAAAATCTTATTAAAAAAAGTGTCTGACAAAGGGTTTTTTTTCCCGCACATGGGAGTAAAACCTTTCACAGGACTTAATGCACAAAACAATTCAAAAATCACCTTTCTATGCAAGCATTTCTATAAATGTGTATGATCCTAAAAGGAAGAAAAGATGTGTAAATATCATTTGTCGGTTTGTTATTTATTTTGTGGAACTCCTTGCTGTGGCGTGTTGCCCAGAGCTTCATGGTAAAAGGTCAGTGGCACGTCATGTTAGAGTACTTGAAAGTGTAAGGTTACAGGGTGATTTATTCATCCTCTCAGTAAGAACCTAATACCATGTGTTATTTAGTTGTGGTATGTTTACAATAATACTTTCAGATCCATTTTTCTTTGCATTTATGAGAATATTATTTATAGGATTTTGCAAAATATGCATTCTGAAGCCCTTAAATACAGCCATATATTTGCAGCAAAACAAAGGACAATGTAATGTTTCTTGTATAAATTGTGATTGTGATATCACTTTCAAAACATTTCTGGCAAAGAAAAGGATAAGGTCACCACAGTGTATTTAAAACAGGTACCTCTGTATAAGTAATCTATGCCCAAGTGATACTGACAAACATTTATTGCACCACAAGTGGCTATTTTTCTCATGATCTGGTGATACAGCAGGTTAATGAATTATTTTGGAACCAGCATGAAGCAAAATATCTTGGGTGACTCTAGCATTCTTGTATTGTTAAGGTATTATGTTAAAATTGGTTTTGCTGTAACAATAGGTAGAATCCAGGTTTCAAAGTCTGATTATTATATTGCAGTGTAGTAGTATATTGCATCATCAACAACACCTACTGTATGTCATGATGCCCAACTAACTGTATCTGAAGCCATAAATTTTTCCTTTGTGAAAATGACGCCTGATGTGACTCTTTTCGAATACAGGAATCGTGTCATTCTGTCATTATTGCATGTAACTGATCATAATTCAAAGATGTTTCCTGCCTGTTGGTAGATCTGCTGCTAATAATTCATTGCATTTATATAATTTTTCATCCCAAGGATTCATAAAGTACTTCACACATAGGAGAGGACTCACTTTGTTCACCACTGCAATGTTGCAACCACCTGGGTAAAACACACCAACTATTATGTGCCAGCAGTTCCACTATACAGCAGATCAGCTGGTGAAGACAGAAAGTGCTTTAACAGTTGAAATACAAAGGAAATTTAGAGAGACCAGATTGTGCAGTACAGTTTAACTAAGGACGCTGCTGTTGATACAACTACTCTTACTAACAAGACCATAGGATCTTCAATAACCAATAGCCAAGAGCTCAGATTAACATCTCAGCTGAAGGATAGCATCTCCTCCAGTAAAGTGTTGCCTGTCATCATAATATGGGCACTGCTTCAGAAGTGATTGCCACTGACCAGTAACACCAGTGGCACCCACGTTTTACTGTCAGCACTGTCCATCTGTCCAGCCTCAGCACAGCATTGCTTAGCTTCTGAGCTCCGATGAGGCTACAAGGTGGTAACGATGCATTTTTTAAATCATGATCAATAGTGTCTGTTTCTCAAGTATCTTATCAGTTTTGACGACAACATTTTTTTGCTTAAAGTTAATGTCTACAGTGTTCTTTCCCATCTTGTATTTCAAGGCTGGGTCAATGGCATTATAAGATGTATACTAGTGTGACCAAGAAACAGCAAAAACAAAACAGAAGCAGAGGGATTTCCAATATATGATTCCTGTTTTGTGAAATTGTTTGAGATTCCCCAGTCTGTATCCATACCCCTACAAAGTGATGTTACTATGCTGCTTGTTAAATTTGAAAAGGTAATTTACCATTTCAAAGAAAAAGACAACAAGTTTTGAATTTCAGACCTTTGAAAAATGAAATTGATTCCCCAGTGGCTCAATTAGTGAAGGCCCTGGATCTGAGTGCAGGCTGAGCTCTGTGGCCCAAAAGTTTTCCTTGCGGAGGGTAACAATATCATATTGTGTTCACTTAGACACTTTGACCCAGGAGGGGATTTTAAAAAATCAAAAATTGGAAGACTGCAAAGATTAAATGTGTATTGTATTGCTGAGATAAAATATGTTAATTAATATCCATGCAGAGTACTGTTTCTGCCAAGAATTAACTGTGTAAACAGCTGAGCAATGTTACTGGTTTGTCCAAAAGCTTCAAGTCTGATTTTGCTGTGAACAGATGCTTGTGTTGCACACAGGCATTTTGGAAATTACATTTTTTCAATTTATAGTATGTCCTCATTTTAAAATCCAGTGGTGTTGAAAAATGTCCTGGTCAGTGACCAAGGCTCTATCAGAGCCATTCCACTATCTTGCTGGGGTTAGAGTGACATCACTAAAAGATGCAATGCTCTTCCCTTTAGTGCTAACTGTCCTGTCAGGTAGGTTGAAGCTGGGTTCATGTGAAATGATGATTAGCCCTGAATGTGTGCGTCTACTGTATGTTATACAGTATATCATAGCCGAGACCCGAGGAAGTAGAGGAGTCATTGAGGAGTCGAACCTTAAATCAATTTGTGATTCTAAATCAGGTGAGTATATAATAAAATGTGATTTTAAAGGTCACCTTATTTCTGGGCAAAGAAATTGAGGAAAAGCAAGAACACATCATGATAAATTCAGAAACTGAATGGAAAACATACAGTTGTTAACATACACACTACAAATGATATTCTCAGGTGTGCACATTCAAGTTTTCGGCTGTTTACCACCAGCAGTTCTTCAATGCATTAACATCTTCAGTGATCTAAGTTCGATGTGGAAAATGCAAGTGCAGCCTCAAATTTAAATTAATCTCCCTAGTTGTGTTTTAATCATGACTGGCACTCCAGAGAAAAAAAATGTTTGAGAAACGATCTGTAAAGCAACAAGATCTGCAAAGCAAAAGATACAACTTTTCAACAGTGAGGCCTTCTTCCGATGAGTGAACTGTGCAGCTTCCCACTCTAACCTAATCTGTATTCTATTTAGAAAATAGGTTGAAAAGTCCTGTTCTTAAGTGCTTTCTTAAATAAACATGTAGTTTTTGTTATTTATGTATGTAACACATAGTGATCCCATGACTAATGAATTAGCCATTCCACACCAATTCTATATATCATGTCATTATGTATGGAAAAATATATACATTATTTTAAAATGTATAGCACAAATTAAGAAAAACATTCCAAATATATTTTTGTTTCATCTTATTCCGATATAGAAGACAATGATAGTAAGACAACAGCGTAGTAAAATCCTGCATACAAAGACAGACTAAAAAACATTTGAACAAATTACCCTGATTCTAGGTGAATACGTAAGTAGTGCTCCATAAAGGGAACTTTATGTCAGCAAACACCTAATGAAAATAGCCTTTTGAATTATGACACCACAGCCTAGTTGCCGAATAAAAATAAGCATAGAATCGTCTGTTCAAGTCAATCCTTTTGACTGAGTGTATGCATCTGTGCTTGCGTGAAAGATTATGACACTTTAAAAACAAATCTTACCAAATGATTTAATCCTTGCCAGAGTTAAAACCCAAATTTAATTTGCACACATGCTCATTAAATGTCTGCTCTAAAGTTTTGTTGTTGGTTTTTTTGCTTTAATCATTCTGTTCAGTCTGCACCGGTTGAATGCTTAATTGTAACAGCAGTGAAGGGCACACGTGGTGACAACTGGTTGCTCCTCTTCGAGTCCCTTTCCTTTTTAGGTTAAAAGGGTCCCTGTGTGTTTAGGATAATGTGATTGACAGCTCCACTCCTGCTCCAATTAGCACCCTGTAATTTATTAGCTTCTGCTTTCAGATTATGCGTTAACTTCACAAATATTCCAGCCATGGAAACAGCGGCTATCAAGTGTCCTTTCCATGATCCAGCTCTGGGGCTGTAGATCAGCTTCTACCAAGCACAGAGAGAGAGCTCTGTCAGAGTCTTACTGCACCGCCAAATTACTAACTGGCTAAAATCCTGTAAAAGTGGACCACTTTCTACTTCAACCAAACCAAAAGATCAGCATTGCCAACGTTTCCTCTTTATATCCAAAAAGCACAGATTATGAGTATTCCTAGTTTTTAATTAACTGGACATTTGTTTTTTCATCATTATGAAAGAATAGATTGATTTTTTAGGCAAATTAGACTTTTCAGACAATGCGGTGCCAATTATGCAATGGCAGAAATGTCTCTTTGGATTTGTACTAGCATCTTCATGAATTCATCTGACACACTAATTAAACAAAGACGGCTACCTAACAAGAAACGAAAGAAAACAATTACCCCATTAAAAAACTAAGAACATAACTACAGTTTTCATAAAATGCTCAATCATTTGATAAGTTCTATCATAAAACATTGTATAAAATGTGGAATGAACATTTGTGCCTGCAGTAAATACCAGAATTGATAAAACACTCATACAAACAGTTGAAAAAGTGACATTAACAAAATACAATTTTTAGGCATGACATTTTTATATTCAAGACTTGATTATAAGAAAATGAGCTGTGTCAATGTACATAACGCATATAACGCATGCACTGATCCCTGGGAAAGACTCGAACATCACAAGTTTTTTCTCTTTGAATCAGAAATTCGGCCATACAGGAACAGTTCTTTTCACCCACTACTACTCTTGTCATTCATCAAGTTAAGCATGACTTTAATTGACATTAATTAACAGCTGCCCCGGATTAGCAAATTAAATCAAAACCATAGAGACAAAAGACATATGGCACTTTAAATGTTCTTCACTTCTTTGTAGCTTTCTTTACACAGTCATAACAATTCAGCTATGGAAAAACACAGTGAACCCACAATTTATAACTATCATAAATGTCAATTTGTTTTTTAAACATTATCCTGAATCTGTGACATATTTAGACGTGCTTTAGTTATCCGTTAAACATTCCTGTAAATAAAACAGATCTTCTTTTAACTTTAGTGGAAAATCATTATACCAAATCTGCATATAATTGTATGAAGTTTTTCTTGGTCAGGAATCGTACATCTGGAAGGTAGACAGGTTGCTCAGGGATGGGCTATTCGGTGTAGTTCAATAATGTTTGAACAAATGTTTGGAACAAATAAACCCAATGTAATAAACAATTGAGTTAAAAAGTATTTAAAAAACTGCATGGAAATATGCCTCTACTAGCCTGACCTACAGTTTTTTACCAATTTGGGTTTTCAGTTATACAATTTGTGCTTGAAAAACAACATTTTTTCTCATTTAAAAAAAAAAATAGAAAAAAAGAAAATCCACATATCAGGTTTTATTTGTTTTCATACCTGTTGGTTAAAGCCCTGTAAACTGTGTGTGATTGCCATATAACTTTCTCATTTTAAATCTGTACATTTTAGTCACCATATCTTTATCATGGTAAGATTAAAATGTATTTGGACATGGACAGCATATTGAAAACAGTCTTTAGTAAATAGTTGAAATGTAAACACTCCTGCACTGCTGAAATTTCTTTCAAAGACTGAAGGAAGAATGACATTTCTCTACAGCTGTACTTTTCCACAGAATGGTGAAAGACCCTACAGAACTGTTGATTAAAGTGCCTTGTGCCATGTGTATCGCTTTAACCTGTATTATTAAATTGAAAAGGACTGTAAAGTAATTTTCTGGTGTCAAAAATGTTTATATTTTTTGCATAACTTAGTATTTTCTGCCATAAAGTCTAAAATCATTCCATGTGCTGTTTAAAACTTTGAACTTTAAAATTACTTTTTATGCTGACGTACATTTTTCAGAACAAAAAGGAAAAAGGAGCACGCCGCTTTAGAAGAGCTGCACTATGATATTTAATTCCACTGCAATGCATTTGCCACGGGTTTCTTCAAAAGAGCAAAAACCTATCTCCATTGTATTTGCATTAGGAAAATAAATACTTTAACTGAAATATATTAATATGCTCAGATTTAAAACCTTGACTTCCATGACACCAGCAACGACTCAAAGACCAAAGACCTTTTCAATAAAGATCTTTAATGCAACTCTTTTTTACAGTTACAAATGTCTCAGTGGCAAAAAGACAGCTAAACACACAGAAAGAGCTTGTAGTGAGAGGGATCATGTGTCCTCGATCCCTCTTTCCTGATCTTTGCTCCTGTTGCTTTTTGCAGTTGTTCCCTGTGAGGGCTGTCTTATTTTCAATTGGGGGAGGGTCTGGATTTCACAAAATGCCCCTTGTGAGAAGTCTGAAGCACTTGTTTGGTCAAACTCAGTGAAGTGCCACCTTAATTGTAAGTCTGTTGAGTTAGAACAGTTGTTCCTGACAGCTGCAGTGGAGCAACATTGAGTCAGGTGGCTTCAAATAGCCGCTGCCCAGTTCATATCACAATAATGTCTTATATTTTATGATTTTATCTTCTTTCCATTCCATCCAAAACAAAATGTGTTGAGCACACGTGTTGCGTTTTTTTTTAAGTTACTCAGTAGTGGCAAAACTCCTCACAGGACTCCGTGCCAGTCAATTAATTTAGTTCACAACAAAATGTGCCACGGTTTTGCTATACCTAAAAACTGTTTCTTCATGTTTCCCCAAGAAAAGCAGAAATTCTCCGTTTAAATGGATGAAAGAGAAGTTAGCCATCCATAGCTCTGCTTTTTAAGATGTATTGGGGGGGGGTATCAGTGTTGAAGGCTCCCTTTTCTCCTTTGCTCTGGTGAAGAATATCAGTTCTTCTGATCAGTTTGTTTTCTTGTTTCTCCTGCTGGCAAATCAGCTCAGGAGGGCTCCGCCACAAAAGGAGTAACGCCGAGCTGAAACCAAGATTAGAATCTGTTACAGAAAAAAATGCCTTTTTAATTTCTACAAGGTAGAGATACAGAGGACAGCCAAGGGAGGTAGGTGCAGGAGTGCTTTAAAACCAGTATAGGTCCTTGCTTTTCTCCTGGGGCTGCAGACCTGAGAGAGGAAATGAGAGAAAAAGCGCAAGAAAAAGAAGATTAGGGAAAGGAAGACAAACAGTTGAACTCTAAACGAAGAACCCCTGAAGCAAAAGAGCAGAGTCGCCCAGAGAGGAGCAAAGCAAACACACAAACCTAACAGAGAAACTGTACACGGTACAGAGCTGCTGAACTTTTCTCCAGATCATGACCAGAGATGACAAATGTGCTGTGCAGATAAATTTGTTTCTGATCAGTTTCACATTTTACTACACTATGTTTACCTAAGAAATTGTTCAGTAATACTCCAATTGTATATTCTAATAACCCAGAAGATATGAATAGAGCATCGATAACCCTAGTATGAACCGATCACCTACAGTGATCATTTGTCTTTTTATACACAAAATTCAGATTATTCACACATGCGTAATTGGTTGCTTCTTTTACACAAAAGGTGCCATTTACAATCCTCCAAACTGAAATGTTAGCAAAACTTTAAAAAACATATCCAGTGTATTTTTAAGAAGCTTTAGATCCCGTCTTCAAATTGTTTTGAGAGCAAAAAGTTGAAAACATTAGAAGACTCTTCCTTAAATTTAATGTTAAATTAAAAAAATTGAATGATGGGATGATTTAATTATTAAAAGACATTGCACGGTCAAAGCCATTATGTTTTGATGTAAAACAAGCAGCAGTCTTTGATAGGGCATGTTATTTAATCATTGTATTGTTTTTGTTTAATATATTTCAATTGTTACTTAATGCCCCACATTTCATAATGTGTTTATAAAGTCCTTTATTGATTAGGAGGTCTATGCATTCTTTGTGAGTATGTTAATGACTATAAAGAAGCATCTCTGTTTAAAATGTATTTCTGTTCACGCTGCACAAAAGATGGATAATCCCATGGATTTCAGAATAATATAAAATATAATCTAATATTTCGTTAAATACTATATGAAGGATTCCGTGAATCCACCAAAGGTTTTTCATTTATGTGTTGCCTAATACAACAATATGCTAAAAAAATGTCTGATAATCACCTAAAGCTCTCTGATTATCACCGACGTCAAGTATGGAGCTGTTTGAGCAGGGGTGTTATGTTTCTTACTGTGTGTGCTCTCACAATAACTGGCCAGGTTTGAATGAATAAATGAATGAGGGATCTGTCAGCCTCCCGGCTCCACAGGGCTGGCTGAGCCACACGTGTGCTCCAATGTACCTGCGTCCATGTTGAGGCTGAGGCTCTGGCCCATGTCTGTCCCGGCCCCTGTGAACGCCCCCGTCCAGGCCGAGGAGGCAGACTCGCCCTTGCCGAGGTCGCACTGCGGGGCTCCGGGGGCGGGGACGGTGGCAGGCGTGAGGCGGTGTGGCCGCACCGAGGGCACGAGGAGGGAGCTGTAGCGCGGGTCGAAGGGCGTCCCGTAGACGTCGTGCATGGCGGGCCGCGGGTAGGCGGAGCTCTGCGTGCTGATGGCCCCGCTGAGGGAGTAAGGGTGATGGTGGTGATGAGCGTGGTGCCAGGGCTCAGCGGGGCCCTGGTGCAAGTGGCTGTGTAGAGAGGCAGCGGAGTAGGGGTCTGCTGGGAAGGGGATCTCGGCGTGAGGGGCGCCCAGTGCACTGCTGAGAGAGGCGGTGACGGCAGGCTGGTAGGTGCTGTTCCAAAAGGACGGAGGGAAACTCCTCTGGCTCATGGGGAATGATCCATCTACAGCCACGCAAACACAACAAAAGACAGAGCTGCTTTAGTATGTGTGTTCCCTTGTTGCTCGTTTACTAAATGACTGCTATCCAGATTTAGTTTTCACTTGTCTCAGCATGTACAGAAGTCACACTTAGAACGGGTCAGAAACAGAATAAACAAGGACCACTGATGGATGCACATACTCTACTTTTTATTATTTACCTGCATTTCCATTTCGAATCTGACAGCCCATTGAACTGAAGAGTGTTTTGATCATGTGGAAGGATTGCGCAACACACCTGTTCTGTACCCATTGCTCAGGACTATTCTTGTGCCCTAGGACCTGGCAATGCCAGACCCAGTGAGGTACCTACAGTACAGGCTCCCAGGTAGGAAGCAGGGGCAAGAGACACCGTAAGAGACCTCATGCCATTGGGTGACCTGTCTTATTATTTAGAAGATCTGTGCATTTTGTGAGAAGTGTCCCTCTAAGGAAATTTTAAGTAATTTAGATACAATTGATCTGCGATTTTTTGGCCTATCTTGAGGAGTTTTCTCACTATCCTTTGTGGCATTTGATTCAAGATTGTGCCTGCTGTCGCTATGAAGGAAAGGTCATAACTCATATCTGTGGCAAGAGTGGACCAAGAAGAAGCGCTCGAGCCTGGTTAGGAAATATCTTACACTCTGCTCATGGAGGAGACAGAACAAGTACTAACGGAAATCAAGCCTTGTGTTTAAATTCTATTGTAAACGTCTCCCTTTGTGCCTCTGCCTGGTCATTTTGGAGCTTCCTGGTATATATCCTGCTTGCAGTTATTTTGCATTTTTTTAAAGTAAAGTTGAATGGTCTTATTAAATGTCTTTATTCATCAGCTACAACATAACAATAACACCATCATTCTTTAATTTGAAATGATTTACAAATCATGTACTTGCTCCACTATGTGTCTGAAGAACATGGGTGTCCCTTTCAAACAAAATATCTCTGTTCATATATTCCTTATCGGTGAACAAAAAGCCCCTGGAAACCTGGTTAACAACGAACAGTCAGGAACATTTTGTAAGCTCACACTCTTGCCAAATGAAAATACGGAGTCTGAGGAATTGGTCCACACCGGCCAGAACAACCTCATCTGAAAGCAAAGTCGAACAGAGGTTCATTTTCCTAGGTTTCTGTGGCCTGTAAAAGCAAGAACGTTTTGAAAGATACCCAGAATATTCTCGGGCGGCCAGCTTCTAACTTGTACTTGGAATTCTGGACTTGCCGGTATTTTGTAAAATGAACAAGATTCGGTAAATGGCAGCCTTTAACTAGAAATGCTGGGGACTCGATGAAATAGTGCTACATTGCTTTTAAAAGTAATAAGCTTGATAATCAATATAACAACAGGAAAATGCCGTTTAGAGTTCTTTAGAAGTAGTACCTCGCGGATTTTAACAGAATTAAGTGGGAAAAAAATACCAATGGAATACAAAATCTATTTCTAACCTGCGGATTTCAGTGTAATCTATACGCCGTTATCGTTTTTAAAAGGTAGGAAATCGGTCAACACTTTCAAATAATTAAAAAAACATGGGGCGCAGTAAAAGTCTTAATTCTTACACCAAAGTAATCAAACGCTTGACATACATCATTTAAATGAGCAAATAGTGTGCACAGACTTTCAGCTATTTATATTGTGTTTACAACAAGTCGTCAAAACTTGAAGTTTATAAAACATGTTTGACATTTTCGGTTCCCAGAAGATGGAATTACATATATAAACGAGAAACAAATTTGCAAGGGCGAAAGCCATAGTTTAACAGCCACATCAGAGAATGGAACGTAAAGCCTTCAAATATATGGGTCGTATCTTTAAACTCGTTCTGTAATTTTAATATACTTCATTACCTCAGAATAACTTTAAAATGTTTTTGAAATATTAATCGTAAAACCTATTACTAAATCCAGAAGTATTACTGGATCGCAAGCCTCATTTCATGTTTATAAAGTCTATGAAACTTGCAAAGAGTCACGAAATCGTTAACAGCAATTAATAATTAAATAATCATCAAATACACAGTAATGTATTCACCGTCCCTGTAGGACCACGAATTGAGCTGTATCTATATTTTTAAATAATAGCTATTGAGACATATATTTTCTTCACATAAATTATTTTATGAAAAGAAACGTACATTTTCCTTTGAGCATAGATTGTGCATCTAGGCATCCCTTCTTAGAGCCTGTAAATCAAGTTCTTCACCTCATTAGAAATGGTCTTGGAATTCATAAGCAACATCAAATACTATCAAACCTGACACAACTACTGCAGACCGATGCCGTGGTAAAAAGTAATTCTGCCCACCTCTCCAGGAAGATGTGCTTCTTGACGTCTTGTTACTGGCACTACTGGGGACGTAACTGCTGGGCTGGCTAAGAGCCCGACTAAAATGTTCATCGACAACGGCGCTGATGTCCCCCTGAACGTAGGTGAAGAGAACGCATCTTGAGTTGATGTACTCGGCCTCCGGAGCGCGCTCCTTGTCGCGCGCGCAGTCCTCTTCTTTAATAGTTGGACCAGAATGGCCGGAGAAAGTGCTGCCGCTGCCGCTTTCTTGCGCTTCTTGCATTTTAGAGAAAAATGCTAGCTTCTGAAACAAAATAATAATAATAATAATAATAATAATAATAATAATAATAATAATAATAATAATAGCAACAACAGTGATGATTACGACTTTGCAGAACTGGTCTTTGATCAAACATTCTGACTGAAAAATATTTCCATTATTTATTATTTCATTCATGTTTTCCATTTGTTTTGCCAAACAAAAGTATTACTGTAAATGATCTCCCGGGTATTTCAAATATTACTGTTAATAGCTGCATAATGAGGATAATAGAGCAATGATATTAAGCTTCACTTTCTAAATCACGCATTAGTTGTCATGCCAGTGACCTAAGTAATCGTTTAATGAAATTCTTTTCGTGGAAACCTTTCGTGCAGTCATCATGTTACCATTAACGGGTTCTTAACACCCATCCTTGTCAGATACCTGTATCAGCAAGAAACTCATTCAAGCTGTACAGCCGTTTAAAGAAATATCTTGCACATAATTCTTCAAATGTGCAAAAGACCGTAAACTAAAATGTTTTTAAAATTATGCAATCCTGTTATAAACTAAACTATGCTACAATTCAGAGGTGACGCCAACTGAATATGAATAGCTACGAATCATTAGTCAATAAAAATAAATGCAATATAAAATGTAAGTAATTTCTGTTACCATCTGTAGATCATTAGTCCCTTTGAAGACTTCATTAACGACATAAGAACAATCGCGAAAAATAACACCTTGTCGAACTGAAGCAACTCCTCATGCCTCTAAATAAACAGTGCCCATCTCCACACCCACTCTCAAGCTTTTCTTGGCTTTAATCTGTTCGCTCTCGTATATAAAAACCGAGAACGTCTCATAGTAAATTGTACCGAGGATAACGGATTCATGATTCATTCATTGCCTCGTTAAAAAAGACTTTCACACTATTTAAAATATGAAAACCTTCTCGTTGTACAAAGTAAGAGTCACATTTGGATATTGACTGTGAGAGGTTTAAGGAAAGTGGCAAAACGTTCCAGTGGGCAATCACATCTAACATAACTCAGTAAGGTGAAAACCTACAGTAAGTGTATTATTTTGGGTGCAGTAATGGAAAAGACAAATCGGTCCATTATTGGCTTCACTCTCATCTTATTTTGGGCCTTAAACATTTTAGTAGATATTTATAACTGAATTTTACAGCATATTAATCTGAAACCTACTCTTGAACAGCTGCGTTTCTTATTTCTAAATGAATAGTAAAACATTCTGGATAAAGAGGACAAAACTATTTAAAATCGGAGACTAAAGTGTAAATTGGTCTTAAATTGGTTTAGTTTATTTTGGAGGGGGCACAGGCTCGTTTAAGATCCATGAATAACGCCTGAAAACAGGAAATCAATTTATGAAACTGCGGTCGGCTGGAGGGTCACAGATCTGTAAAGTTGCCTGGTTTGTTCAATGGAATCCCTACACACATTAAAGAGACATTACAATCACTGCATCGACGTTATACGCTGTTGCTGTACGTCGCAAACCAGAACATATACAACGTTTAAAAGACACGCTACAGTATCTAACAATATAAAATAGAAAAGGTAAATTTCCTTACAACGTTTTTAAAAATACGCATAAAAGTCTGAACATCTTTCTTAAGGTAACGAGTCATGTTCCAAACTTTATTAATCTACCTTGCTAAACTATGACAAAACAAGTGTCGAGCCAATACCATTTCGTTAAACCATTTCGTAAAAAGGTGGGCAACTACAAGCAATATCAAGCTTTTGTGTTATATTCAAATTTCAGTTTCATCCAGCATCTTCGAACACATCATTGCGGTACAGAAGCTCAGTCCTTATACCGAATTAACGTAAACATAAACCTTTGGTCATTAGGCTTTTAAATTAAAACTGTACAATTATTAGTTATTAATAAATGTCGTAAATTACATTTACGCCTTAAAAAAACAATTTTGGCTTTTTATGTGACAAACGTATAGCGGTCATACAGTTTCCAGACTTCCAAACTATAGCTTTACTATGAATTCTAGATATACTGTACAATAGACTTGAGTACATCCTGCTCTTCTACTGTGATCACGTTGGTTTAATGGTCCGGGCCAATAGGAGGCTACAATGTACAATCTCATCAATTAATATTTAATTAGAACCATAAATCATGAAGGATAATTAATGAAAAATAAAAACAATATATTGGCAAATGTTTGGTTGTAACTTACAGAATCAATAAAAACACCCAATTTATTGCATGACATTAAAGTACGGCAGCAACGTACCTGATGATGATAAGGACTATAGGCTGCAGCGAAATACGGCTGTGGATGACCATACACTTGATACATAACATCCAAACAGCTCATGGCTGACGACTGCTGAATTTACGGACTACTATTTAACAGATTTAAGTGATGATTCATTGGAGTCGATAGACCTGTAATTCCCTGAAAACGGAGTGAAAAAAATGTTCAGCCTCTTTAAAAATCGATTCCCTTCCCCAAAGCGCTTTCTGTTCTTGCTTCCAGTCTTGGAACCCTCTCTGTGTAACAAACAGGAGGCGTGTAGCAAGCTGGGCAGAAGACATTAAACTACCACGTCAAGCGTATTGACGTTCGACTAGAGGAGCTTAAAGTCAACCAATCTCAGGGTAAGATTTCCTTCTAGCTTTGCAAAAACACTCGGTCAGAACACGCTACTTGTTATAAAGGCAGCTGTTTGAATCCTGAAACTAAAGGTGTTCTTCTCAAAGCACTGTAGAAGACTACTAATTTATACATCTCCGATCTTACTGTAGACGATTTTTACGATGTAATCTCATTGCCTCGACTTGTTTATGCTTAACGAGAATAAATGCTTAGAAAGTTAAGGAATGTTACTTTAAATACAATTCCGTTTTACAGTGGGTATTTTCTTATCATCCTCAATGACAATGAAATTATATCAGAGATGCCCCAAAATACAATTTTCATGATCATTTTCAGAAAAAAGTCATTGTTCTGTACTCCAGTAGACAAATGTATTAAAGAAAACATAAATTTATACAACGACATTTGGATTTGCTAAAGAACATGTTTTACATAAGATTTTGCTTTAATTTAGTAAAGGCACGTTTTTCTAATAATATGAATTGATAGTTAAAGTTACGCATGTGATACTACGGAGAAATTAAGAACTAAACACCTCAGAAGGAATTCCAGCAGTATGTTTTCCCTGCTTTTATTTTCTTCGGGTTATCATTCCAGGTTTGCTATTAAAAACTGCGTGTACTCTGCATTCTGGCATAGAGCTGCGAGTTACATACGGAAACGTGTAAACCGTGTAAACGCTATAAATGAATATTGTATTTCGTACTTATTGCATTTTAAAAAGAATGCGTCACAAAAATGTCTTGATAGTGTAAATATCTGTCTACAGTATATACTGTATCTAGTCTATTTGAATGAATGTTTTTCTGAAGTGCGTGTTCACGCTGTGACTGATGCATGTATTGAGTGGAATTTGTGGTTAGCTGTTCATTTTTCTAAAAATTACTTTTTGAAAAATGTGAACCATAAATTAACTGCACTGTTCAGGTGTTTTACATCATTGAATAATACACGCTACTTCAAAACCACAAACCGCCCCTTTAATCGCGAAGTGTGGATGCAAAATGATTAATGCGTATGGACATTTTAAGCAGTTTAACTGAAGAAACGTAAATATTTATTTTAAAACAAAATAATCAAGTAAACTAACTAAAAAAAAAGAAAACCCGAGTATAACAGGAGGGGAAAACTGGTGACACTATTTGAAAAGAAATTATGGCCTACTATAATTAATTTCTTAATTTATTTTAATGTATTATAAAATAAAGCTCATAATGCAAAGGAAAAGGAAATACTGTACAAGTGTTGAGATGTATTTTCCTTTTTATTAGACTTATGCGCATGTTTGCATTTCTCAACTGGCATAAATAGCCACATACTGTACATGACGACGATGTGACTATTGACATATACTTTAGTACTGTACGTCGTTACCTAGGGCATTGAACGTATTTGCATTGAAAACGATTGTTTACTTTTCGGAGAAAATGCAATTATGAACAAACATCATTAGTTATTGGCATTTTGTAATGGACGTTTATAAACACGCCTTGATTACAATCTTTGGGGGTCTATGAAGCAAATGGGTGCTGACACGAAGGCATTGTCGGATTTAGACTATAGGAGTGTACGAACCTTACAAGCTTTGCAGACAAATGCATTCTAGCAATGCATAGTTTTTACTGGCGATTGAATTGAACGTGGATAGTAAGCTTCAATGCTTCCCTTAAAACTCATTTTTTAAATGTATTTATTTATTGGCATTTTTGTTACATCTGTCGTAATTAATTAGTATGCGATAATGCAATTCATGACATGAATCTGGTAATTCTCAGTTTTTAAAACATGCCAGTATGCCTGTATTCTATCAGGTAGAGGCGTGATAGATCGGTTACATATTCACAACCTTCTGAAGATTTACCTCGTTATGTATAAAAGGCAGGTTGTTAAAATCCCATATTGTGATCGTGCAAATATGACATTTTATGAAGATATAAAGTGCCTCTTGCAAAATCGTAAATAACGTGTTTTAAATAATTCTAATTTAAGGCTACGTTTTACAATAAAAAATACTAAAGAATAAAATATGTATTCAGACAAGATGGCTTTTAAATGTTTGGTAAAATCAATAAATGTTACAATATGTTTTATAGAAGTAAACCCGCTTTAAAATAGAAACAGGTCGGTATTTCTCTTGCAGCAGAATAATATTGACCATAAGACTCCGGATTTTATTGTACTTATTAGTTTTAGTATGAACGTATAAATTAACTTCACGAATTAACTCGATTTATAATCTTTACCAGATTTCAAATAAAAATAGCTATTTCAATACCTTAACCACAGATTCAACATCTTGTATTTGAGATAACATTTTGAATATATTTTCATCAAAACAATTTATTAGGATGTTCTGTAACTATAAAATTATGTTAACATTGTAATATATTTAATGATTAAAGTGAGACGTACAGAATTGATTTCATACGCCAGGATCAGCTATAGTCCAAGATTTGTTTATCTAAAATTACACATTGCAGTCCATGATTAAGGCCACAGTCTGTGAATTCCCTGAACGGTTTGCATTAATTATGAGAAGTATTTTGTCACCCAACTCTGTGGATGTAACAAATTAAATTAATACAGTACGGCAAAAGCTTGTTGTTCAGATCACCTCCGCGAACAATACTAATACAGAAAAAGCTGTCCCTAGAGGACCAATAATGATATAAATAATGATATAATGATATAAATTTGACCAGGATTAAATATTTAATCAACATATATGGTCCAAAACTAATACAGAGAAAAAGTCTTACGAGTATTATAATAGGTAGTAGCAGCTGGAGTAGCATACTCGACAAGAAAATTTAAGCATCGAAAGAGCACAACTTGTTTAAGATTGTGCAATATACTGTATTTAAAAATCGACATCTCGCATCAACGAGACGTAGCTGTTTGCATATTGCTTTTAAATTAAACAATCAAAAGAGAAAATAGTTACAAAAACGCAGTTAATGTAGAGGTTTTGCAATAATATTTGTTGCTAAATAATTGTTATTTAATCCTTCTGTCCCATAAAAAAAAATACAACAAATCTCCCAAAAATGTTACTTTGCTGTAGAAAAACGTTGCCGTTTCTACAGGATTTTCACAAATACCGGGTAGTTCTGAGCTTCTTTTATTGTTCTCCATGCAATTTAAAACTATCGCTGTGGCAATAGTGCTGTTAATAAATACCAATTACTCTACTTACCGGTATTCACTTGATGAAAAGTGTAACACATAAAGTCATTATGCTAATTGCACGTCATCTGCTCATAATTAATCTCACAGATAAACAGAACGCAAGATAAATGAATACAATGTACGCAACTGACTTTTGTGAAACTCTGGTGTCCTCCAAGTTCTCTGAATTCCAGGACAAAAGGTCAAATTGCTTTAGTTGTGCTGGTGTCTAGAGGGTCAAACTATTTTTTTACTTGTTTAATTTAGTAACCAACAGCTAAAATAAAAATAAAGTAGTACCCATCATATTTCAATAATATAATTTTTATTTTAGCTGATGTATAATGCTATAACAGCCATCTGAAATCACTACTCAGTAAGTCTTGTGATGTATTTCCAGTCTGTGATGTTTGAAGAATTCCAAGTTTTAATACACAAATTTATTGCAGTACTCACTCATACAGTATATAGTGGTAAGGTATGTGTAGAAACAGAGATTCTTTACAACTTAAATAAAAAAAAACCCTTTGTACCCAGCAATAGAACTGTTCATATCAATAAACCAAGGTAAAGAGCAACATCTAAAGCCTCTTATGTGTGAAATGATTGCCAATAAATGAGCAAAGTAAGGAATCAAGCAGACAGAGCCAAACCTATAGTACTTTTAGTTAATAAAAGATCTGTTCCTGTCAACATGGTAGCTATGCCTCGGATCCCCCCAAACTCATAGAATCATGAAAAGGTTTGAGATGAGGTTCATCATTCAGTTCATATAGCCTGTTACAGCTTCCATCATTGAAATGAAGAATTGTTGGATGAGAAGTGAGAAGATGAAAACCTGTTATGGTTTAAAGTGGTTCATCAACACCAACACCTTAGTCAGGTGCTCTTTATATTACCACAGAGGGTGTCTACATTGCCTTAGTTTGTCACCACCTAGTCCATAACAGACCACAGATGAAATAGGACATACTGTATACAAGACCTGTATCACTGGCAGAAGTGCCCAGAATAAACAGAAGGGAGATATCAGTTATGGGGATTGAAGAATATCTTCCAAACTACCAGGAGGTCTTCAGAGACTGCCCGGAACTTGCTATTTTGACAACTGCTCGACAAGAGACACTCAAAATTTGGTCTAGTAGGACGCAAGGCCTAAGGACCAAGCAACTGATATTGGCTACAGATAGGCCACTACCAGACAGCATCCTTTTGTCTGGATGTTTACAGACGAAGTGAACAAGATAGGGTGGGCTCAGTTCTTCCAACAGCTGCCAGATTCCTGTCAAACTCTGTGTGACAGACCTAGAAGCTGGTCAGATTGACTAAGTTGTTTTGTAAAAGCATATAGATAGATAGATACTTGATTGATCCCATGAGGGAAATTGCAGTGCAACAGCAGCTTAACACACACAACACAGCCACAGTGTAACGAATTATATAATAATAGTACAATACATACAATACAATACAAGAGTTACTCACAGTCCGGACACACAAAGAACAAACTAGAACAGAACAGTACACAGAAAAATCTTATCACACATATGGATATAAATATAGATGTAAATATAGATATGGATGTAAATATAGATATGGATGTAAATATAGATATAAATGTATTGCACAGGTCCCTGACATATATTGCACAAAAAATGGTTGTAAACGGGAAAAAGAAAAGGAAAAAGAAAGAGAACAGATGTAGCAGTAGATGTGTAGATGCGTTCAGTCCAGAAACGGGTCACTGTCAATGTTGCCTCTGCCCAGACGCAAGGTGGATGCGTTGTACAGTCTTATGGCAGAAGGCAAGAATGACCTCCTGTAGCGCTCCCTGTCGCCCCGTGGATGAATCAGTCTATTGCTGAACGTGCTCTTCATTTCTGAGCCGGCGGTGAGCCAAAGGGAGATCTCTCTACAGCCCAGTAGCTGTGGTCCTGCTATCACAGGGAAGGGCGGTGACGTCACCTGCTCTGGTACGCCGGCTCTTATATAAAACTTTTTCTAAGTAATGCTCAAACATTGCAGAGGTATAACAGTATTCAAAACTAAAAAAACCTTGATGTGCGTCGAACAACATCTGAGGTGATCTCCACCTGGCCTGTCATACATGCTCATAACCTTGTAGGATTATCTGCTGTCTTTGGGCATGATTACTTACAATGGGGGTGGACCACGGAATACAGACATAATTTAATAGTACAACGACAAAATAATTCTTCTACCAACAAGACCCTGAAATACAGTACACCTACACATAAAAAATAGTTTTTACAAGGCATGTCTTCCACATCTCTCCTGTCAGTGTAGGACAAATGGAATAATATAATAACTACCTGGTCCAGTGGGGAAATTAAACCCTGTTGGAAAAGAAAAACAGGGCTTTTTTAAATAAGGTGATGATGCTGACTTTAAAACCAGCAAATATGAATTCCTACATGCAGTAAAGAAATCCAAAGCTGAATATAAGAACAAATGAGAAAATAAACTAATTGCCGATGACAGCCGAGGAGTCTGAAGAGGCCTTAAACTAATCACAGACTACAAGGTGAAACAAACTGATGATCCCTTTCTCCCAGACAAGCTGAATGATTTCTACTGCAGGCCTGCACAAAACTACATGCAGCAGACTGCACCTGGACAGCCAGTGGGGTCCCTCCAACCACACTTTATCATCAAGATGGATGTAAGATGACTCTTCCACATACAGAACAGCAGGAAAGAATCTGGGCCCGACTTTGTAAAGACAGCTACAATTAAATCTTGTGCCAGTCAGCTTGCTCCTGTCTTTACAATATTTTCAATAACTAAGTTACTGCACCGCTTTCAGAAGGTTACTATAATAGCAGTACCTAAGAAATCCACTGTTAGCTACCTCAACGATTTCAGACCAGTAGCCTTGACATCTGTATGATGCTTTTCAACCAATTTCCTGTCTAATGTGTACTTGGATCCATTGTATGCCCAGATCCTCCCTTTTGCCTTTAGATCTGCTTTTAACACAATCATGCCTTTCAAGCTTCTTGATAAGCTGGAAGAGATTGGTCTTAATTAGACTCTGTAATACTAGATTCTGGATTTCCTTTCTGATAGGAAGCACATGGTGAAAGTGAAGGATACCATCTCTAAGCCTCTCACCCTGAGACAGGAGCTCCTCAGGATTGTTTCTTATCACCTCTTGTCTACTGAGAGAAAGAACTTGTGATGGACTTAAGTTGAAGCAAGACAATATGAAATTAATAATTTAATTTCTGTCATGATCGTAATCCATCCTCTTAAAAGCGCTCCAGCCTTTTCACTTTTTAGTTGATTACTGTATGTGCAACTGCCTCCTATCCTGCCCCTCCTTATTTAAGACAGACGCTCTTACTATTCTGGGCACAGCAGTGGAAGATGGACACCCTGAAGCCCGCCTACCAGCGGGGCCTGGAGTGACCCAACGGCATCGACTTCACCACGGCGTCCTGACCATCTGGGTCCGGGGCTCGGAGTGCCTGGCCCTGTTAACCCACTTTTATTCCCCATCCCTGCACCAGATCCCGTTCCGGTTTTAAACCTTGTCTTGTGTTTGTCTTGGATGGATCACCCGGCTTTGGACTTCTCCCTGGATTACCCCCTGGACTCCTCTGGACTTGTTCACCATGGCCACGCCCCCCAGAGCACCAGTGCACAGTTGTCATGCCCCCCTGTTTGTCAACCTGCCCAGTTCCTCGTCGTCTCCTCCCCGTGTCCGTTTCACTACTTCCGGATTATACCATCTGCATAGGGTCCTGACCTACGCAACGTTGAAATTTCTTTCCAAAATGTTATATGTTCTGTTATGCTTCTAAACACTTTACAGCAAAGAACATGCCATGGATAGATTATACAAGCCAAGCCATGCACTCTCACCACTATACATCAACGATCATATTAGAGGTGCTGGAGCATATAAATTCCTAGGTATCAATCTCCAACACTTTAAAAAGGGAGGTTAACACATCCATTGTGGTCTAGAAACAGCCATATCACCTTGCACCTCACTGCAGGCAGCCCACTGAACCCAAGCAGGTGTGAGCCTGTTCATTACCTGGATGGGAGAAACCTAAGGTTGCTGCTGGAAGAGATGTTAGTGGGGCCAGCATGGTGCACTAAGCCTGCTGTCTGTGTGGGTCCTAATGCCCCAGTATAGTGATGAGGACACTATACTGTAAAAAGGTGTCTCTCCAGATGAGATATAAAAACCTAGGTGCTGACTCTCCGTGGTATTTAAAAATCCCAAGATGTTTCTTGAAAAGAGTAAATGGTGTTACCCCGGCATCCTGGCCAAATTTCTGACTGGCCTTTACCACCGATGGCCTCCAAGTAATACCCATGAATTGGCTTCATTACTCTGTTCTCCCCACTGATAGCTGGTGTGTGGTGAGTGTACTGGCGCACTATGGCTGCTGATGCATCATCCAGGTGGGGCTGCACATTGGTGGTGGTGGAGAGAGGGGAGTCCCCATTACCTACTGTATAAAGCACTTTGAGTGGAGTGTCCAGAAAAGCACTATATAAGTGTAAGCAATTATTATTAACTTTTCTAGACTGAAAAGGTAAGCTCTAAAGATCGTCGTCAACCCTTCTCATCCTGCCCAACCTCTCCTTACTTTCCTTCACTCTGGTAGGTGGCTTACGTCCATCAAGACAAGGACTTCTAGATTTTGTAACAGCACCTACCCAGAGCCTGTGAGATGTATGAACTCTGCAGTTTGATTTTTCAATTTTTGCACGGCTCATTGTAGATGCTGTTTTTTTTGCTTTATATGTATTATTATACATTGTATATTGTAACGCTACGGGGTTCAGGCAGGCGCCCTTTCTGCATCAGGTCGGCCCCGCACCGTCGGGGGCTCGAACCCAGGACTCCGGCATCACTCAACAGGAACCCAGCCCGATGAGCTAAAGAGAGATCTCTACCCAACTTAGCAACGGTGGTCCTGTTATTACAGGGAAGGGCGGTGACGACAACGCTCTGGTTAGCCGGTTCTTACACAGTGCCTGTCGGCCGTATGCGTTACAATATTACAATAATGTCTTTTAATTGTATGAGCTCAAATTTCATGCTAGTAGTTGTTATGGCAATAAAGTATTGAAGTTAAACTTAACAAAACTGAAATATAGTCACTTTACTCAGCTTTATAGTGGAAACATGTTAGAGAATAAATGCAGGTAGTGAGGCTCTTTCCCTTTGTCTTAAATAACATGGAAATAATAATTAAGTTATCAAAATATTCCATTAATTTTCATTTGCAATGCAAATGTGATAATCTGTAAATATATCACCACAATAATATCTTAACTGTGTGTTTAACATAGAAAAAATATTATAATTACATTATCATACAATATTCCACTGAATTTAATTTGCAATGCAAATGTATGTTCTGTAAAAATATAATTGCAGTAATAATATCTGAAGTGCTTGCTTTTTAAATCTGATATGTTTACATTGCTGTGTTGGATGTTTGAAAGACTAGAGACAAAGTAAGGTAAAACTGGCATTTTCATTGACAAAACATTCATTTTTTTTAAGTATAGAGAATTGAGAAACCCCAATTACATTCTATCGCACACTGAACAAGACAACTCCAGCAATTAAATTACACCAACACTGTAGCAAACAGAGTAACCAAAAATACTCACTTAAATATTTTACAGATTTAACTGTTACATTTAGCTAATCATTCTGAATTGGAGCACCAATTATATTTTTTTCTAGAACATATACAGTACACTATATTCCGTAGTGCTTCAAAACAGTTTACAGCACAGCACACTGCATTGATCATTTTACAAAGCTCCTGTTTCCTCTCTTTTGTAAGGACATACACCTTACAAATGAACTGCAAACCAGCAATTGTCTTTGGATTGGAAAAAAAATACAGCTGTGGCACAACATGTAACTTGTATAACTATGTATAAAGTAAAGTCATGCTTGTTACCTCGGATGAGTGTGGGGTGGACAAGCTTGTATCTACACAGTAGCCAGACACACCTTCACCTCCTGTCATTTGGCACTGGTTACTGTGGTTATTATTTCATCAGGTTTCTTGCCCCACTTTGAGGCAATCATCCATCTCGCCCGCCACAGGTGGTTCAGGACTACAGAAGTCGTGATCTGGCAGTCATAGAGTTCACTGCTATGGTCCTTGCTTCACTCCACAGTCATCAGTTCTCAAGCTTTCTTAGAGCTTGTTTTGTAGTTCCTGGATCCTTGCTACACCCTGATCCTGTTCATTGGATTCTGTGTCTCTTTGTTTACAGATTCAGCTTGTTTCCCTTGGGTCTGAGTTTGGACTTTCCTTTATGCTGTGTTTCAGTGTTTATCAGGCTTGGACTTCTTCTTCTGGAATTAATTATCTTAATTATCCTCTTTCTGGACTTCTATCACACATGTTCTTGGGCTGAAGATGACTCTCTGCAAATCTGTAAATCTCTGAATAGATTTAAGGTATGATGCTTATGAATTGAATGAATTCTTGTTTGTCTTCAGTGAAACTACAGACCAGAAGGTATTGTAGAAATTTCTTAACATTGTTTTTACTTACTGAGTGTTGTAGCCACTTAGGAAACATCTTCTGGTTTGTAGTACTGGAACATCTTCATTGTATACAGCAATATATGCCACACGACCCTATCCAAATTAATAGTAGTAGAGTCATACACAACACCCAAGTCTCTGACATAGTAGATTGTTTCTCTTACTCCTAGTGCTGGCTTTGGCAACTGATAACAGGATGACAACTGAGACAGTAGTACCAGAAATAAAAGAAGCTGAGTCAAGCATTTTCATTTGGTGTGTAATTCCCACCAAATTGCTCAGACATCTATAGTATCAGCCCCTTGGCCACACTGCATAAAGGCAGGTGAGCTAATCCTGCGAGCTAAAATGTCACTAGTCATGTGACTAGTGGGTTTGCAGCACCATTAAGGTTCCATTGGCTTGTCACCTTAACAAAATTCCACCAAATGAGTCCTGATAAATGGGTTTAAATTTGCAGTACCTCTCCGTGCCTGCCAAATTGGGTTACAGTAAATGGTGTTGATAAGAATTAATCACAATTTAAATGTATGAGTAAGCATAGAATTTTTAAATATTTGTAAGAGATTCCCGTGAGATGCTGTCTACAACTTGTGTAAGCTCTGGTTTCAAATAATGCCTTCAACCTCCACACCTCTCCAGACATGCCTACTGGTACCTGTAAAAACTACCAGCATCACCATCTGCTTAGGATAGGCATCAACGGCTTTCATTTACTGATTATTGTTTCCTCAGGAAGGTGATGAAGGGTGTACCACTGTCTGGTATTGAACTTGTAACTGGCCTTTCTAACTCAGCAAAAGTGGGCGCTGGGGAAGACAGTCAGAAACAAGTTATAGTCAATCCCTTGCAGAATTCCTTAAACATTTCAATCAGGTTGACCCTAGGGATACTTGATCTCTGATCTTTACAACACTGTCAAGTTCTTGCTGCCTGGGTGGCCTTAGATTTGCTGACAGTGATTCAACACTGACTCACTTCTGCGATTTATAACAATTCTAGAGATATTGGTGGAGAGAGACATGTTTGATGATGAAATGCTGGATTTTGCAAGCTGAAACTGTGACATTTTTGCCATTAATAGCAAAAGCCACATTTTGTGTGCTGGCCAAATCAGTTTAAAGTAAAACAGCTATGATTGAAAAACACATTCTTGCAGGTGCAATACTGCCAATGTTCTGTAAGGCAGCTCAAGGGGGGTATTATAATAAATAGTACCATATTTGACATTCTATTTTATTTCAAAAGCAGTTTGTTGGGTCTGTCTTATTTTCCGTGGATCGTGCTGTGCTGAAACAGACTAACTGGATTTCTGAGAACCATGGAGAACAATGCACTCTAAATAAAAACACCTTTTTATACAAAAGGTGGACTTAGAACTTTATTGCAGTTGACAACCAACCCAAAGAACCCATCAAGCTGATTGAAAGAGGTACAGTACCTTGTGAGGGGCCTGTTTTACCTTCCATGAGTCACATTATGTGCGTGAACAGTTTCTTGTTTGCCTGCTGTGTCAGAGAAGCATTGTTGCTACTGAATCCCCAGTCGCCCACCAGACAAGTGTCTGATCAGTGCCCAGTGTAGCTGTCAGCTACATTTAGAACTGAATACAGTTTTCTAAGCTGTTCTGTTCATCAGCTGGCAGATTCAACATGGAGATTCAACATTCTCCAACATGAATGGCTGTAGATCGTTTCCCATTTGTAGATGACACCAAAATGTAGCATACAGCTAGGCAGAGCAGTAGAAAGGAATTGACAAAATTATTTAAGGGAAAATGTACTATAAGTGGATGATTGCAGGCACAATCGCTGAAAAAGCAGAGGAAACAGTCTCAATGACAACAACACCTGTGTTACTCACTTATATAACTTCTAATCCACTAAATCAATGCAAAAGATAAAAACATACTGTACAGTTTGACCTTAACTCTAAAATTGTATAAAGCCAAAGCCGAAGAATTTCAATGGACCGTTCAGTCCAGTAATCTAATAATCCAATCAGACATTAATTGTAAAATTCTTAGACCAGTTTCATACTCTAATTGTGGCTGGAGTCTCAGGTAGTCAGTTTAGCCTAAAAGACAGCAGCCAAACTAAGGTGAGCACAAAGATGTCAGCTGAGAGGGATCCTGGTTTATAAGATGTTACAGAATTAATTGATCTGTCCATCACAAATTAAGACTAATAGGTCTAGTTTCTATTTAAAGAACATTGGACTTTTGTAGCTTTGCCACCTTACAGCCTGTTCTTGTTAGACCTCTGATCGTAAGTAAGGACAGGCCTGGTTATTACTGGGATAGAATAATGTACCTTTAAAGGAAACTAGGTTGCTGCAGGAAGTGGTGTTGGTGCACTAGCAAGTGGCCTGTGGATCAGAAATATTAAACCCCAGTATGGTGAAACAATCCTTTGGATGATATATTAAATGGAGGTCCAGACATCATGGTAATTTAAGATCCAAAAGCACTTTTTGGAAGAGTAGGTGTGTTAATGTAAACTAACACATTGTAGTCTCCCACATTCCTCCCGTAAACCAGCTGGTGAAGTAATTTCTCACTTCTCTATCTGATTTACTGTGTGGTGGAGGTGCATAATGAGTGCTGTACCAACACGCAGTTGGGTGCTGCACTCCATTCGTGGATGTAGTGAATCCTCACCTATATCAAAAATGCTGATAATTGTTACTGTTCAGATGTCTATCTCAAATGTACAGTATCTCTGACCACAATTGGCAACCATCAAGCTTATTTGGTACTATTTTCTATATTTCCAAAGCAAAAAATGGTTGTACAGGAAATAAACATCCTGAGTAAGAAAACTCTGAATTCTCACTGGGTAGTCAATAAATGCCTGGTCTACCCTGTACTGTATGTACTTCAGAGGTGAACATAAGCCAGGATACCCGACAACAACCCAAACAAACCCCCAAGCTTATACAGTATATATGCAAAGTCCACACAGACAGGGGTCCCAAGCTGGAAGTGAACACATTGATCCTGAAGCTATGACGCTTAAGTACTGTTCAACCCACTGCTGGATTTGTTTCCCATTCTAATCTTAAAAAGGATCTTACTGCAAGTAACAGAAATTGACACTTTTTATCTCATAGTTTTACAACCTAATGATAATAGTTTAATCATTCTTACTTATATAGGAGGACCCAATACTTACCAAATACACGAGGAACTATAAATGTGGGATCTGAAGGATGATAGAAGTCTGTAAGAATTTATAGGGAGCTCTTTATTTAGCAAGAGATCAATTTCATAATGATGATGATGACTTCAACATATTTTTATTTACCTTGCAATTCATATTTAGAATATCAGCAGAAATACAGTGTTTATTGTTTCCCCCTGATAATTGAAATTGGTTGAGTCCAAAGTGAACATGAATTCACTTCTGTAAAGAAGTCATGCAAAAATTGTGCTGTATTTTGTGTAATACAATCCTAATTCAGTTTCTACTTGGTTTCAGAATAAACACTATATAATTTATGATTGTACAAGACAGTTTATGCATTGAGTATCATGTCCAGTATGTCCAAAGTATGAAATCTTGTATGATTTAATCCTCAGAATAGCAGGTGTCTGTTAATTAGACTATTATAATTGACGTTTGGAATACTACTGCATAATGCTTATATTTCATAACAGATGGTGCCAATATACAAAAGAAGCTTAAATCATTGTTAACTTTTAATAATATTTTTCTGTCTTTTTTGTCATTTGTGCTCCACAAACTACTTAATACTAATCTAACATGATCATAAAATGCTTCATGTTTCATAAGCTCTTAAATGAAATACCTGTAGTCAGTTAGAAAATATGTACATGTATTCTAAATGTTAGCTGTGTACATGTTGTACACAGTAAAAAAGTCAAAAGAAAATAGATAACAAACCAATAATTCATCTGTTGATTTTTCAACCACCTCATCCAGTTCAAGGTCATGGGAGGGTAGGAACCAGAGCCTGTCGCAGCAAGCAACAGACGCAAAGAGGGATACTCCCTGGCCAGTCCGTCATTGGACACACACAGACCCAGAAATGTACACTCACACCAGAGCCAGTTTTCCCAGCAGCCAATTAACCTGCCAGTACATTTTTTAACTGTAGGAGGAAACCGGAGCACCTGCAGGAAACCCATTACAAACATGGGGAGAACTTCCAATCTCCACACAGACAGCACCACAAGTCCGGAATTGAAACCAGGGCCCCTGCACTGTAAGACAGCAATGCTAACCACTGCAGCACTGTGCCGCTCATAACACAATAATAATTTTGAATTAATCTGCGCTTTCTTTGTGTGTCATCTCAGCACTTGACCAAAAGTTCTGACAGTCATTCACTGTAAAGGTGACATTCCTTCTAGCTATTCAGTCTGCATTAACTAGTAAATATGAACAAAAATGAAAACACGTTACTTTGTTTGAATCCACTCATGTTACCGCAGTGACTGGATGTTCTGGGTAACTGTGAAGACACAATCCACCCTAACATTAATACATCACCCTAAAGTAGCACTCTTCATGTGATGCTGTAAGGTCTTACAAAGGTTTGCATTGTATAGTCGTTGGATGTTTAAAGACTCTTCCAGAATGCCAGAGTTTGCAGATTGATGGAAATGCGGAATGTGCATGACCACAGTAAATATATTAGAATTTCTTGGCAACAGCTGGAAAAATACGTGTCACTGCAATTAAGCTAGACTCTTAAGCAAACATCAATATCATAACTAAGGTGACAAAAGACATTAATTTTCTTGATAGCTATGCACAGATGCCAATTAAAATGTGACCATGAAAATATATTGCTAATAATGATACTTAATATAATTAGTAAGATGGAAACAAAAGTTTGACTAGAAGATCTATTTTTATTTCTCTCGTTGTATAACTAAGAGTTCAGCCTTCCACACCTGCTGGAAGATAACGTTACCATTTTCAATAACTCTCCATTTCTGCTCTGACAGCTTAGAAACAATGGGGGTTTTTAGACAGTGTAACCTGACATGGTTTCTATTTCTATATAAACAGCTTTAAGACAAGAAATCACAGAGTGTTAACACCCAGCTAATAGGAACTAACCCACTGAAACAACAGCACATTCAACAGATCTAATGGAGAAGAAAATGGTCTTGAAAGAAGGGGCAACACTTGGATCATTTTAGTTCTCAGCGTTTTCAACACACCCTGCTTCCTCAAGACTCCCTTTTAAAAGCAAAGGGTCTCACAGCTTTGTGTCATCAACTGACCAAAAGGACCCTTGCTCTCAGCTTTCCATTTACAGTTAATCTACCCCTGCCTTTCCAGGGCTATTCTGAAAGAAGTGAAGAGAAGATGAAAGGTGCATTGAACAAAGACATTGTCAGAACAAGTTTAAAGCAAGTCAGGAATGCAAACATGTACTTTGGCAAAGGGGCGCTAAATATTTCACAAAAAGTAGCAGTGTGTTTTTCAATCACATGCATAGGGTCTGTTTGTCCATCGCACAGCTTACATTTATCTGAATTGTATAGAAATACAAATACATTCAACAAGCAATTGTGATCTTGTTCTGACTAGATTTAGGTCTTCTGTCTAGATTTATCTTTTTAGATTTAAAGCTGAAAATCACTGTTTATAGACTGATGGTTAACAAAATTATTTTATAATTCAATTTAATAAATATTTAGTCTTGATACTGTAAGTATTTAGACATTTAATCAAAAAAGTTACCCCACTTCCATTCTGCATTGTTGTTTACACATATTTTACAGTTATTCTGTATTTTATTTACATCAAAAACATTTACAAGGCCTCTCCACTCATGTATACATGAGTCCACTCATTGTACAATACAATACAATTCAATACTATATGTGTGCACACGAAAGAGCCATCATAAAACTTATTAAGTTATGAACATCATTTCTGCTCTGAACTTCACCTTCTTGCTCATCTCCTATACAACCTGCAAATTTTGCTGAATGTCAAGTGTACATAAAAAAGAGTAAAATGACGTACAGTAGGTCATGCTTATATTGGGCAGTTGTGCAGCTCTTTTTCATACATTTAGAATTGCCAATTATTTTGTGTGAGCCAACCAATATGAAATAGCTAATGGCTTTGTAGCCATAACTGCACACAGGAGAGAATGAAGAAGCTGCCCACCTTTGAGACACTTGACTTTTAAGATGTCACAGACAGCACAGCCCCAAACTGGAGGTTCATCTAAGGCTGATTAGATGAGAGGTGCATCTCTCATTGACAGCCCTACAAGCATCCAGTGCAGGGGTCACAGTATTCCTGAACGAACACTGGCAAACTAATTGTGCTTTTGGAATTCAGGGAATTCAGCTCATACTCAGCTAGTGACATGATCTAGGCACCAACCTGTTGGTAAACAGAGCTCAATGTGCGCCTAACCTTTATGTATTTGCTCAAATGTAGTGTTAAAATTAATACCTGTCCTACCTTGCATGGCTCCACTGTGACTGAATTGGAATAAGCAATAAGAAAATAGATTGATAGATGGATTATCATATACAGAATGGTTGCATTGCCAAACAAATTATTTGCATCATATAAAATTACATACAGTGTACTACACATTTCTACAGTATTTCTTAGTTATATCAGCAAGAAAGTGCACTTTTTGAGATAATTGTACAACCATTTTCATAATATACATAATACAACCATTATGTATTTGTATTTGTAATTAATATTTAAACTAGTGACGTGGTCTTGTTTTATAACGGCAGTGGCTTTAGTGCAAGAGGAAAATATGTTTCTTAAGCACATGTGTAATTATTCATCTAATAAATAGTTTTTCTTTCTGTCAAATATGCTGAATTATCTAACATTTTATGGAAAATAAAACACAAAAAAAATAATTTAATATAAATTGAATTAATATTTAAATTAAACATGTGAATTACTAAACATACTCATAAAATAAGGACTCTTACAGAGTTCCACATACAGTATTTCTGTAGCTAAAACCTAAAGTATGACCATTCTTTCTGCATGTTAGGAAAGCAAATAAATAAATCGTATCTTGCAATTTCAAATAGTATCTCATCTGAATTTTTAAGATGTTACGCTCAGAGGGAGTTAATTTCATTTAACTTTGTAATGTACATATAACATATGAAAAGTAACAAGGAGATACCTAACCATTTGCGTATTTGGTTGCTAGCATCTTAATGATCTAAAATTTCCGTCATAAACCTTACATGGCCCTTGATTATTAATATTAAAAAACCTAAATTTATACATTGATGTATAAATACAACTCAAATGTACAGAATGTTATTTGCTTTAATTGATCCTGCAGGTCACACTCATGGTTATCAGACGATCTTTGGGAAGAATAAAATGTTTTTCAACCTCTTTCCCCCTACAATGTGCAATGTAATCACTTTGCTTCTAGTTCACTCTGATATATGAGTTAATTCTGTCAAATATCAGTTATGCTACAATTGATTTTGTTATTATAGTCTGAGAGAGAATAGTCATTTTGTTGTTTTCATAGCTGTATGTATTTGATATTACAGTGGTTTCATTAATAATGTGTTTTGTGATGATCATTAACACTTTTCCAAATCTTATTTGAGAAAACATGCTTTACAGATGATAAATACCAGCAGATAATTGGATAAGATGGTGTGACATGACTGTGAAATACTGCACTTCAAGTGACCAGAGCAACTGTTCAGAATCAGCAGGTTCCCTGTGTGAAATCTGAAACAGAGAATGTCTGTTTTAGGAGGGTTATTGTGTCACCTGTCTCAGCCATGCAGAGCACAGCACATGAAGAAACCATTATAAAGAACAGAAACACTAAGTGATTTACCAAGGGATATGACAGACTAAGGGAAGATAGAAACAGCTTAGTTCTGGTAGCACAAACGTAACTTTGGCATTTTATCAGTAACAACATAGCTGGTGTGTTGAAAGACATAACGTGAGGCTCCTGGGGAATCCATCCATCCATTTTGTAACCGTTTTATCCAAATCAAGGTTGCGGGGGGACCGGAACCAATCCTAGCAAGCAGTGGGAGCAAGCGGAATACACTCTTGATGGAACACCAGTCCATCGCCGTGCACACCCAGATACAGTCAAACCGGGACCAATTTTCCCAGAAGACAGTTAACCAACCAGCATATCTTTGAACTGTGAGAGGAAACAAGAGCACCTGGAAGAAACCCACAGAAATACACGAAGAATATACAGTACAAACTCCACACAGATACTGTAGCACACCAGGAAATTAACCCAAGACCCTAGAGCTGCGAGGCAGCCATGCTAACTGTGCCACATACTGTACTGTTCTCACTATTTTTCAAAAAGTCAGGGGGCTCCATTGTGGAAATGTTAACTCAAGTAGTGTGTGATGCCACAAGGGGTGGGTCACCACAGGGTAGTCTCTAACCACAGTTCCAAATTACATGGAGTTATAGAGCCTCTAGGGTACGTATTGCTTGTTACCGATGAATTGTCTCTTCTTGATGTTATCTATCCTGAACACAGACATATCATGGTCTGTGTTATTTTACTTCTGTACTTCTGGTTTTATACTTTTTATCTACACGAACTAAGAAATGTACTTACGATAAAAATAAAAGAGAAAGCAAGTGGCTTCATCAATATGGCAGAATTAAAAGTGCTAGTGTAGCTTGATTTTAAAGGTACAGTGTTTGTCTGTCAGATATCAGTTTTTGAAATGGGAAGAAGTTATTTGCTTTGTTTTTTCCTGAACCAAATTATGCAAAGGAAATGCACTAGGGGTGTTTATATTTTTATGGTCAAAATCAAAATAAAAATTGTTGTCTTTATCTTTTTCAAAAACAAAAACAGATACATTAAAGTCTCACTGTACAGTTGTGCAGTTGTGCTTGCAAGCACACAACATGGATGCATAGTTACAAATCTGAGCTGAAGCTAAAGCATTACGACAGCGTTGACTAGTAAATTCATAGTGAATGCTTTATTTTTTCAGACATTTTCCTCATCAATATTTCTGAGAGACTTTAGTCTTAAAAGACTAACTGGTTGTTAATATCTTCTTGAAGGGTAACTGCAGGCAGCATGCAGCTTAGAAAGTCATGAATAAAGACCCCACAGCACTCTTGGAGGCCCGGAAGTTGGTCAGGGAACATTAATATAACCAAATTACCAAAAGGCACCCTCCTGGGACACTAATGCTACAGGGAAGGTGACACATTTCCTGGGAAGATGAGTATGTGAACATGACTCCTCCAACACCCTGAGGCACAAAGACACAGACACATGTGACCCCAGACCAGATGCAGACCCTTCTCAGAAAAGTGGAAGGAATGCAACTGATGTTAGAGTGTGTTATCATTGCAAATGGGCCCCCATTCATGCACCATCCCCTGTTCCTTCAGATCTCCACTGGGAGCAAACAGAGAGAAGAACATTGCATATTAACTGTCCAACCCAACCTGAACAAACTATGCTCACCAAACCCTACTGCCATCATGAAATAAAAAGTAAAATGGCTTAAGAAGCAAGAGTGCTATAGATTTGATAACCAGGTCCCTGTCAGCAACACTAGCAGCAGTATCAAAGACTATGAAAGAAGTGTAAAATGCTCACCAGCTTGCCAGTTGTCATTGTGAGGACGGCCGCCATTCATTGCTCTAACAAACACAACCACAATCAACATCAATGATTAACTAGTCAACTAGTCAACAGATTAACTAGTCTGTTGAAGATAACACTGCAAAGATCATCATATCCATCTTGGAATTTGGCCAACAGCAGTTGAAGCTTAATGAAATGTCAGGTGCCACTCTGGTACAGCTATACAATGCAATGATTTAGGAAAAGTAATACTTGCTGTAGGAGGAGTGACTACAACACGAATAACTGGCAGAAAGTCACTTACGTGGGAAGCCTATGGGAAGCTATCCAAGACCTAGTTTTTCTTGGAGTTCATAGGGCCTCGCAGAGGACATAATCTTCATCGGTGCAGAATGCGTGTCTGCCAGCATAGCAGGAGGACCTCTTATCCAGGGGTGTATGTATGTACTCAGAGTGTAGAAGGATCATATCTTCACATAATACAGCAAACTGTTGGTGTGCCATGGAAAACAATGCAAGTTTGCAGCTAGTTTCACGTTCATCAGCACTCTCGTGATTATTAATGGCTGGAGCGACAAAAGACCATATGCATTCATTTTTGCATCTACATTGACGGTAACGAGGTTCTGAATCCTTAAGAAAACATAGTTGTAAAGCCAACAGAAAGCACAAACTTCTATAACTACAGTCCTAATTATATAGTGATTGTAAGTATAAGGATAAACTACTGCAAGGGATCGGTCCACCTGAGCAAACAAGATCGTAATAATGTTGACACTATGTAATATGTGCTGTTCCTGGATGGATAGCCCTCCTGCACATCTTACAGTCCGATGTAGTAACTGTGAATTCGAGGTTAGGGTAGTTAAGTTTCAAAGTGTTCAAAAATCCTTTTGTCCAAAACTGAGGGGGTGGGACAGTTCAGTTGTCCCCCCGTGGCGCCAGGTCGGCTACCACCTACAAAATTTTTCTGGGCATCGTACCTGTGAAGTCATCACAGCTGCTGGATCCTTGGAGGGCAGTGCTCTTTAGCTAAAGTACTGAACCTTTAACTTACTTAAGACCTTATTTGGGAGGCTTACAGGAGCTGCAAGTTGTGGCTTAATTGCAGCCAGTGTTCAAATGAGGTACAGGAATTTTTATTTCTCTCTAACAGTTAAATCTGAGAGAAATGCCAAAAAAGGAGACCGTGAGAAAAGAGAGTAATACACATGGCACTAAGGAGAGTGCCAAAAAAGTAAAAGACAACATAAGGAAAGACAACAGAAAGAGTGATGCAGACAACATTAGGGAAGTGCTAGAGAGAAAGACATGGACAACCAGAAAGAACAATATAGATGGCGCCAGGGAGAGAAACCAAAATAGAGGAAGAGATTTAGGCCAGAGTAAAAGAGAGAGGAATCTTACAGGGAAGAGGAAAGATAAATCTGGGAGTAAGACAGACCAGTTATGTATTAAAGAGGAGCTTTGTATTGAGTGGCTGTAGTTAAGATGAAAAGTGCTGCTTACGAGAGCTTTTAAAATGCTGAAATGTTAGCAAGGAGTCCAATGAAGGGCTAGGTGTCCTTTTCAGTTTGGTGTTTTCTTTGATGGTGGTTGTTTACTCTCAATGTTCTAAATAAAGAGCAATTATTATCCTTATGGTTGTCTTAGTGGTGTGTTTGTTGGATAGGTTCCCATCTATAAAGACTGACCTGTGATGATCCACCCCTGGTGGCATCACACACCACTTGAGTAAATATTTCCACAATGGAGCCCCCTGGCTTTTTGAAAAAAAAGTATGAAACAGACCCGAGAATGTCCGGAGAACAGTATGAGTTGACCCGAGAATATCTGAGGGTGTACCAGATCAGCTAAAAAATAATGTGTGACTGGTGTATGACTAGATAGCCAGAAAAGCTTTATAAAACCTTATCAATGTACAGTAAGAGGTGGTGTCATGAAAACAGGCCTTAGTGAATACCCTACTGAATATCACCATTAGATGCTAGATGTTTTGGATTATGTCAGCTCTGGGATCAGTGTACCACTAATGTAGTCTATCATGGCCTTCTGCTCTTCTATATAACCACTGTAATGAATGTGGAGGCTGGAAAACTACCCCACTGCTGAAACCCACCTCCTACAGTATATCAGCTTCTGCAAGGACACTTGTATTCCAATAAAGTATTTTGTCAGGTACAATAATGATTACCCATTTACTAAAAGTTTACCAAAAAGCTAAGAGACCCATGTACAAGAAAATAAGAATGGAGTATAGGAATGGAGTCAATGAGAACTACAGAAGACCGAAATCAACAAAGCAATTAGACATGCAAAAGTCCAATATGGGAATCAATTAGAACTGCAGTTGGCAAATAATAACTCCACTATTCTTTGAAGGGGCCTTTAGATTATCACAAATTATAAGAAGAAATCTCCCAAAGTTACAGCGTTAACTGACTCTGTCAGATTAACCAGTTTTATTGCAGGTTTGAAAAACAAAGGCACCTTAATGATGATCATAGTTCATGCATTCTGATGATTTCTACAGATTTCACTACCTCATTGGCCTCATTGCTTCCCTCTTCTCTTCAGCTGCAACTACTGTAGCTCCCTTTGACCTCTCAATTTGCTCCTCTCTTCTTCAGCCTCCTCTAATTATCAAAGAATGGGAAGTTCAAAAGCTTGCAAGTTGCAAGGCAGAACTCCCGGAAAGCAGCTTTATCCAACCTGGTCTTCCCTGCTACATTAAAGCATTGTGCAGAGCAGTTAGGTCTGGGTATTGCTGATATATTTAATCAGTCTGTGGATCAATGTAAGATACCTGCCTTATTTTAAATCTTCTATTATTGTAATCCTCAGTTATTGTACCAAAGAAGAACAAAATAGCTTGTCTTAATGACCATAGACTAGTTGCCTTAAAAATAAACATTATATAAATGAAATGAACATGTAAGAATGTTATTGTTATTGTTATTGTCTAATAGCACAAAAGTATATATATATACACAAAAGTATATACTGTATATATATACTGTATGGTGGAAGGCCAACAATAAGTAAAACACAACATATGTTCATGTGACCTTTGCTTTTGGCTGAGCTCTTCCCCAGGGATTTTGTAGTGTTAGACCAGGGGCAGATGTTGCCTTAAGTAAGTGCCAGGAAAAGAAGAGCTGAATAAGGATGTCCTGAATCTATGTCAAATTCATTTCCTCAGCATGAGTGTATGACACAGTGGCGTAGTGTAGTTTCAGCTCCTCTAACTGTGACACCTGTTACTGGTATTAAGCTTGTGATGATGTTACAGGCAAAGCTCTAGACCTAACCAGGAAATCTAGAAATATGAACACACTGAGAATTTTCTGTACACAATAGGCAAAGACTAAAGTGTCAGCTGTGTACCAGTCTACAGGCTCTTTAGTGTCATCTGTCATAGAGAAGACAGAGCCACTACACTGGGGATTCAACAATTGCTCATAATATTTTCATTTTTTAGCCACAATAAGATTGTTTTTACCAATGATTTTTTTTATTTCATTAATATTTGCAAAATATTTTGGAATTTGGAAATGCTACAAGATAGTTTTGCAGTAGTGTATTGAAATACACCATACTCTGCAGAATTTATGCACCGTATCAAAACATACAGTGCGCAGGATTGTGGCTGTATGTCTGACACAATATGATTAGGCTGTAAGGAGAAAAAAGAAACTTGCTATTCATTTGTTTGAATTGAATAAAAAGAAATGCCAATTTGTGATGCTTACAAATTTCAAGCTTTTGTTCAAGATTGACAAAAGCTACAAAAATAAGATTAATGCACTAGAAATAAGGGAAAGTGAAAGTACTAACGATAGATGAAGAAGTGGCAGGTGGATCTCAATGTGATAAATGCTTTTGATTTTATTTGATTTATTCTTAACCATGCCCCATTGCCATCACTTTATTTGTTTAGGATTCTACTTGAAGTCAAAATCAGCTCTTATTCAGACAGCTGACCTGTTCTTCACAAAATCAACTAAAGGTTCTCTTCTTACTCTGATGTAATATAAAATGATTTTCTTAGCACAAATACCGTAACATCCTGAGGGTACATCAATGACACAAAGTTAGAGGAGTTGGATCTATAAAGAGTCAATTTGATGGCCATGTGTTTACAAATCCCAGGGAACCATGATTTGGCTTTGGACAAGAGACAGCAGTTAAGGAAATCTGATGAACCTGGAAAACATCTGTCTCAGGTATTTAAGGGAAGGAGACCCACCGAACTTTGACATTAGACCAGCCAGCAAGAGAAAGTGTAGAAGGTTGCTGAGGACACAGAGTGAGATAGAGAGAGCAAGTTAATTTTAGATAAAAAGATAATTAGGAGGAAGAACTCTAACCAATTTTTTAAACTTGGATTGGAACACATTTTTTGTGAACATATAACCTGCAATAGATAAAGGACACAAGGAAGCAGAGAAGTATTTTCCCTGTATTTACCCTAACGTTGCTGTGTTCTGCAAGAAATGCCACCTATAGAAGACTGTCCCAAAAATGTACCCATGATTCTTTCAAGAAGTTATATACGAGATCCTTGGATCCATTAGCTACTATCTACCAAACAGGTTGGATGAGCCACCTACAGTAGAATGATTTTAGCTAAAGGCCATTATTGCAAACATAAAACTATTTCCAAAGTTCCTTCTAAGCTGACTGGGACATAAATGTGTATAATAACGAGACAGGGTTTTAAAGGACTGATGTGCTTCTAGTGTTGGACTTGCAGTCACCGAGCACTCAAATGCTCGTTCCTAAGTTACTATCAGTCTTCAGATATTGTGTCTTTCCTTGACAGGTCTTTGTGCATCTAAAAATGTTCCATTAGATAAGAGTGATGAATACCACATACTTACAATTATTGCTCATAGCAAAAAGTGCTAATTTCATATAATGTACAAAGTTATGTGTGAAGCAAAATATCTTCTATTGATACAAAGGAAAAATGCAGCTTTCATTTTAAAATATGTCATCTGGCAGTCAGTCACAGCTTAGTCAGCCTATTCAAACTAAAATATATTCAATTAGCTGCTTGGAATCCCACTTACTGTTTATCTAGTACAACCTTGATCATTACATTGAAATTATTATAATTATAATAATATATAATTATATTATATATTATAATTAATTTGCGTTAAGTAAAGCAGTAAAATTTGTAATTTTGGGAAATTAAAAAGTTAGTAATAACCTTCCATTGATAGAAGGTGTACAGGTACTGTAGGTACTCACAAGCTAGAATACAAGAAATGAGTAAGTCATCTGACACTGGCAAAATGACATTCTCCTCTCACTGGAAGCCATCATTAGTTTCTTATTTTTGTAAACGTTTTACGAGAAGGCAAAGCATCTCGGTGTGAATCGTTTCTTCATCATGAGCGTATATAGCTTGTAAAGGGAGTGTGTGGGTTTCCACTAGGTGCTCAAGTTTACTCCAACATCTAACATACCCTAACATACAGGTCGTTTAACTTCTTGAAAAATTGGTGTGTCTGTACCCTGTGATGGGCTTGTATCCCATCCAGGGTGAATCTTGCCTTGCCCATTGCTTTTATGGACAGTATTTTACATTATTACAAAATTGTTATCAAAAGTATTACAGTAAAAAAAGTATTATCAGAGTACTACATTTTCAGTTGTGGAATTATAATATATACAGTATACAGTATATATTCATTGACACATTTATTATTTGTTTTCTTGTCTGAAAATAATAGAATTGCATACACTGTACACCTTATTTAACAGGTGCACTAAGTGTTAATAAAACAATACTTAGGCTTGGTCCATTTAGATATTACACATACTGTACAGCATCTTTTAATGAAAAAGGAATATGATAATACCTTGATTTAAACCTGTTTAACTCTCCTGGACAAATGAGTACATATATTTTAAAATATGTTCTTTAGTTTTAACTATTGCCACAGCTGTTATTATTAGGAATTGCTAATTAAAGCTTTTTTAATAAAATAAGGGCATTTAAAAAGTCTACCTTTTCCTATACTAAAAAGACGCCTCTGTGTCAATGCGACTGAATTTAGTGGTTTGATTTTATTTATTTTATTTTATCCATGTAGAAATAGAACAGCTACAGTAATTAACGGACAGTTATTAAATGGAGAAGCCCCCAGACCCCTAGTCACATAGAGAATACAGGTGTAAGAGTTACTGTAGCTTAATCAAATTTAAAGCATTAATGTTCGGCTACAGTGCTTTGCCTACAGCAAAACCAAAACCAAAAATATTGAAATGAACATAACCAGTTTATGCTTTTCTGTATGGTGGGAATCCACGTTCAAAACCAGATATTGTCTCTTGTTTTTCATTTTTTCATCCTATTGACTATGAATACAATTATCAAGTGTAGTTCCAGTAGAATTGCAAGCATAGCAGCACCGAAATGAGGATAGAATCTCAAGGACACAGTATGGCCTGGTACTACAATCAGTGAGAGATACAGTGAGATGTTCTTTGTGGAGAGAGGACTGAAAGCTATGCTAGGCTGTCCATTAAAATCTTCTGCTGTATTAAACTTGTGCTGAACGTGTCAGTTAGCAGTGCTCTGGGTTGTTTCCTCTGCATGTGTAAGAGTTATCGATAGAATAATGAACGGCTTGCTTGCTGTAAATGTTGTGCAATGCCAAGTTGGCAGAAGTAGGGCAATCTGTAAATGTGTGAGGCTTGTTCTCTGGAGATAAGTGCATCCTCCTCATTAGTTTCAAGTATCACCAAGGCTAAAGAGAAGTGATCTCTACTTGAGAGCGAGTTCAGTAGGTGAGGTGCAGTAGGAACTTGGAGCAGTGAGGAGTGTGTGCAGGGAGGGGAGTGGGCAAGTGGGGAGGAAGATATTAACACTACATTTTCACAGAAGCAAGAAATTCCATCTGCTCCAATGTGTTTTGGCCGGTTGCCCAGCTCCTTGTCAAACACATGGCTGTCAGTCTGCCTCCTATTTCTGGCGAGGACCTGGAACCCACGAGCATGAGCAAGCCCATTAGCAGTTAAAATTAGGGTGGCCAAGTTGTGACAACATATGCTTATTTCCAACAAAGGTTGACGGATAGATGTAGGAGAGGTAGGGTTCAATGTCACGGTCATGTGCGATTCATCATTTTGGGGTCCTGTGATTCAGATGGCAGCTGAGGAAAGGTTGGCTTTATCATCAGGAAGGTTGGCTAAGTTTTTAAAAAACAGTGTCAATTGCTAACAGACAGCTGATTCCCTGAGTTCCTTCGATACTTTAGTTTTTTTTTCTTGGGGTGAAATTGTATGGGTGCCTTTCAACCAGAGTTTCTAACCTTTAGCAAGCATTTTTCAAAGGGAAAGTTCTTCCTCTTTCACCAAGTTCTTGGTCTTTAATGTACAGTATTTCTTTTTAGGCTAAAAGGTGGCTACTTCATAAAAATTGTGAAAATAGAAAGCTTTTTCTCTTTAGGGAACCAAAAGTAGAATAAAGTAATTGTGGAGACAAATTATTTTAGATCTGAATATTAAACATATATGTATATCATTTTAAAATACTGTGGTCAAACCAGTAGCAAGCTATAAAAATACTACTGTACCATTTTCTCACAATATGTTAAGTGTGGTTTTTCATGGCTTGAGCTACTTCAAACCCGTCTAATATACATCAGGAATGTTGTTTTGCATTTCAGGAAAATGAACAAAATAGAATTAAAAAATACTCTTAAAAGATCTCATCCAACACAATTAACAGTCTCAAACAGAACTAGTAAAAATTATTTAATTAAGTATAGAATCAATGAACACTCTTAACCCTGTTCCACACTGTACTTTCTATTTCTATTGTGTCAAATCACTATGGTATCACAACAGTATTAACTAGAATGATGAGCTCATCCATTTGATAATAAAGTACAGGTTTGTGAGGTTGAAGTTACTTATCACTAAAAAAGAAAACGTTAAAAGTTAAAGAGCTCTTTTCGCATCTTTTTGTGCTCAGGCATTGATCAGATTTTTTACACGGATTAAATAAACTGCAAATCAGTCCAAAGTATTTCAGTTTTTCTTTTCCTTTTCTATAGAAGATTTACAGCTCCCACCATCGACATCAGGTATGCCTACAGAAGTGAAGGTCGGTCTACCGACATTAATTTTTTTTCTTAATTTGATATTTTAGAATGAGAGTTTCAGTCTAGTTGTTTTCCACCTAGTCAACACATTTTGGACAACTGTACTGGTGATTCACTCACAATGGTGACTTTTTCTTTGTGAGGAAAATCGGCCTCAGCTGATTCTTCTTGTTTTGGATTCAGTACTAGCTCTCTAATGGGACAAGTGGTAGTGCTTCTGGTATGTGACTCACCTTACATGTTGTGCAATAACTTAGATCATCAGGAATATTCTCTTTCATAAAACCTCTCACAGACTTACAAACTGAATGAACACCCAGCAGTACTTATTTATAAATAAGGCCCTGTCAAATCTTTTTATTTTGAACCAGAATGTTAACAGCACAGAAAATGTGAAAATATGAAAGACAGCTGCTGACAGTGAAATCAGCTTAACAGCAAAACAAGTGTACGGGACATTGTGGTTGAACTCACAGTGGACGCCTTTCATAGCACTCTGTTGCTGGTGGTGACAGAGCCAGCTGCCCTGTCTTTTTTGCCCTTCTCTGTCTGCCATTAATTTTCCACAGAGGTCCACAGTGACAGCTCCTTCATAGTGACCATACTTGGAAACAAGGTGCATGACAGACATCGAGAGAATGGAATACACAGCCTGGATACCAGCAAAGGGGACAAGAAGCCCAGATGATGTGAGACATTAAGAAAGCTTGGGGGCTTTAAACACATTAATTTTCATGTGTAACAAGCAAATGGGGTCCAAATAGTCTGTTCTTTGTGGTAACCTTTCTTATGCTCTTATGTTCTATTTCGAGGTTTATTTTTTTAATATACATCGAAGTAAAACCCATTTAAGGAAGGAAGGCCCATTTAAGGTTAATGTTACTTTAAAAGTATTCTATATTTATAGTATTCTACATTTAAATATCCTTGTGTTTCTTTTCTTACTATTTACTGTAGTAAATTACTATTAGTAAATTACTATTTTTACCTGTAAAAAAACAACTGATCAAAATATTATTTTTATGTTCTAATATAGCACTGGTTTAGTTGGTTTAACTAAAATGGGCAGTTTGTTTTTGTTAGAATTTATGGAATAAAACAGTTAATGAAAATGCAGAAAAACAAACTAAAAACATCTTTAAATACCTAATTGAACCCTTATCAACAAATACTGTAGACAACAAGAGAACTTTAGCAAGTTCTGTCAATTGGAAGCAAATAACAAGAGAAAATATCATCGTATCCTTTCAGGAGGCTAGTTTACGTGGCACAGATTGTCAGACTACCCCTTCCAACAACTTGTACTTGACTGGTACTTTCTCTTTGTGTTTCTCATTAGAGCTTGGTTGTAGTTAAAAGAGATAGGAAACCTATGTCTTTGGGCTCCCATATGACCCAAACAGGAAACCAGTTGAGTCCTGAACTCCAAATGTTGCTGGTTGAAGCCTAATCTCATTAGCCAACAGTGACCATGATTAAGCTGAATGATACTGAGCTTGTTTGGGCTACTGTAGACAAGGCGTTTCATAGTTTGGCTTGCAGCAGTGACTTTTGGGACTTTGTAGAAACATAGGAAAGAAAAATAGGAAAGGAAAGGTAGAAAAAGCTCACTCTAGATTCCTACTGCACATTGTATAATCACTTGATTGCAGTTGGCTTCATAGATTATATGCCTTAAACTCTTATTTTCATCTGCTACTTATACAGTAGGTTGATGTCTGAGAAAATAAGCTAAGTAAGGGTATACTATAGCTAGATTTTGAAATAGCCATGCATGGAAGAGGAGGGAAATAATTGCTCTTTTCGTTCCGCAAGTTGAAATAGTCTGAGCGTAAAGCTAGCACTGAAGTTCTCCACAGGGCTGCCTAAGTGTCATCAGTAAATATTCAGGAAAATGGTTCCACTAGAAACCTATAAAATTGTAATGATTTGGTTTATGAAAATATTAGAAATAACCTCCTGCAATTAGTTTGTTACTTACATAATTAATTGAAAATCTGTATTGATTCTTAAGACATATTTAATATACAAATTATATTAATACAGAAAGTGGTTTCCAATCCCAGCCAGCTTTGCCTGTACAGTAAGTGTTTATTGATTGTTTTAATTGATCTGCTTGCATGTTTAAAGTATTGGTTATCTTATTTACTGTATACACTCAGTCCTGAGTTTCAAAAATACCCTTTTTGAAGATTACCAGTTCCAACAACTTCAGTATGCAGAATTTTATGAAGTCTCTTTATAGGCGAAGAACAGACACAGGTGGGAACAGACACGGGTGGGAATTACAGTGTACTAAACACTCTCACAGTTAATTTTTCTTCCTGCTTCAGAGGTCCAATTGATTACATTTCAGATTTCAGGCAGGACACCTGATGAAGACTAAACTCAAAAATCGGTATAGATCAGGCTGAAGCAAACAAAAGTCGAAAGAAGACACACTGGTTCCACAGGGTTACATATGGGCACCAGGTCTTACAGAACTGCAAATGTGTCCCACATTTAAAAACAGCCTGGAAATGTTTCAAGTGAATCAGAGTAAATAGATCTCTTTGATCTGTTGTTTTCACACTTCATATTTTTTTGCCTTTGGTGAATAGAAAAACCCTTAACAAAGGTGTGACCATGACTACAGAGGCCAGTGACCTGTTTTCATATTGGGATCATCTTCAGGACTTTATTGTTTAGCCCTATGGAAAATGAGATTCTTCTCCAAGGGAATAATATAATTTGGGTCCACAGAATAGAAGATGAATTTATAAACAACTGAGGAACTGCCTTTTATTTGTTTTTAAAAGCATTTTAAAATGTTAAAAATGGTTGAATTTTTAGCTTTATAATTAGATTTTATGCTACTGTATAGTAATTTCAATATCAAGATATATGAGTTGGGCTCTTTTAGTGTAGTTTCAGTTTTTGGGGTTCTTTTTTAGATTTTTTTAATTGACAGATAGAACCTAATAAATTTAATAATCATATATTTTAGGGAGCTTGAAAGAATTTTGTATTGATCATTTTGTCATAGTATGTGATGATAAGATGTACGAACTATGTCTGTTAATGCTGAGTGTCGTCCTGCAATACTGTATATATTTTGAGCCTACATATTGTCTTATTTCCAATGGTATAAAGCATTGTTTAGACATTAACGTTAAATCAATATGAAGAAAAATAAATGTTACATCCATAAATGTGCTCCAAAATCAATTACAAGTCCATACCCACGCTATATTAATTGAGAATTCAATAGTAACCATGTGCTAAGATTTTTAACTAGACAATTTTAACAAGAAAGACCATGGAAAGTCTACAGAATGAAACAGGTGTTCAGTCAGCTACAGTATGCCAGGAATCCTACTTGCACACCACTGTTAGAAAAGATATTTTAATGGACATGTGCAAAGAATATACCAACTTACCCACGGTCTACAAAAGGCAACATTTCATTAAATTAAAAAATTAAATGAAAAATACTTCACAATTCTTATATACTAGTGATTTTAGATCAGATCATACTCATATCTACTGTATCTCAACTTAAAGATAAACACCTGACATGTCAAGTAGAGCATTTTTTTTTGTGTACTAGTTTGACACTGAACTTGGCTATGATTTTTCCTTTAAGAAGCAGTCATCAATCCCAGTTCTCTTGGCTCTCTGGGCTGTGTAATTACCACTCGCTATTTAAATTAGAATGTTAATTAATGGTTTCTTTCATCACTCATAGTGCAAACCAGTAATTCCATCTATGTCTACCTAGGCCTGTGTTTACAATCTGAGTGTGCCAAGCATTCAGACTAAATGAAAATATACACTACACTAACCATGCATGGCATCCCTCATAACAAGCTGCAGAAACTCTCTAAAGCATTGCTGCTATGTTGTGGGGAATCTTGAGAATCTTAAGCTTAAACCACCATGCCTTCAAGCCTTTAGCAGGACTGGGGTGTTATAGGGATCATCTGTGTTGAATATTATTGTAACACTTATATCTCTCCACTTTCCTGCACGTATATGACTTGCAAATAGGTTATTAGTTCAGGAAGTGATTTGTCTTCATTATATCTTTAATTGAAAAGACACGGTTGCATTCCTTTAATTCAATCTATTCTATCTACTGTGCCATGTGTGTGGTCTCATTCCCTGCAGGATTAATCTTGCTCTTTTCTTGTGTTCCAGCTAACTTTTCCCATATGACAGAGAAACAGCTCAGCCAATGGTTCAACACCTTTTTAATGCCACCATGAAAAAGGTCCACTGAAATCTGTAACAAAACCAAAGAATTTACTCTTCGCCATATTTTGTATAAGACAAATATGATATCTTATTACTGTACCAAGAGGAATATCTGTATGCTCTTTTAAAAACTATACAGTATGTGCAATGCTCATTCTCTGCATTGCACAAATTCCCAATTTCTGTTGTGTCTGTATAAAACAGGACACAGCTTTTTTTTTAACATGAATGACCCCTGTAAGATCCCAAGCAATGGAACTGGAAACTAAAACTGTTATTAACCATTTAATTAATAATCAGAGAGCCAATTAGGAACAATTATTATGTCACAGTGCATTTACTGGAGTACTTTGCATGAAGGACTGTGCTGAAGAGTGCTTCAGCGGCAGTATCCCACTTACAGTAGTACTTGAATCCACAAGATTCTGCAGAGTAGACTACTCCACAAGCCTGACTCAATTTTACTGTTCCAAACTGGTGACCTGTATCACCAAGCAATGCTGTATATCAGCTGGAAATGAAGCTTAAGCATCACATAATACACTAAGTTTAATCTTGTGTAGCACTGATTCTGGAATAAACTATGAAACTGCTTGAAACATGTTCCTTGTTTTTATTAGAACATGTCATCTTCTATAAAAGCTGATTGATTAAATACCAACACATGACCATGCATATACCATGCTATTGTGTAAATGAGGCTACTCACACCTAGAAATCTCTACACATCACAACATCAAAAATGTCACTACCATCTTCTATGATAGGTTAAAAAAATCACTGTCAGACAAAATGACAATCTACCATGTCATTCATTTGAGAAATGCCCGAGAATTCTTACAATACTAGCTTTTCCAGTGAAGACTACCTCAAAGAAGGAAGGAAGGGGTACTGTAACACTGTAATACTGTTACATTAGACAATGAACACTACTGAAGTGAGAAAAGGAAAAAAATACAGAAGTCCAGAAAGCCTAAACCAAATATTAAGGGAATACTATGCTAGTGCAAATAGCTCAAATGGTGAAAAGTATTTTGTTTCCAGGCCTATAACATTACAATCAGGAGTAAATAAATATTTTAGGCTTGATGGTACCAGTCAAACAATACTTTGGTTGACACAAAAGGAAAAAAACTGAAAGTACAATTTTTGTCATCTTTTGAAAATTACTCCTCAAACAAAATTAGCATCACATTAATAGTTCATCTTTATACTAAATTTGTCTTGTTTCCATATACAGTACGTGTATACTGTATACACCATTCATAAAAGGACAGCAAAAGGAAGACAGTTCTTTTGGGGCACAAAAGCATTAGTTAGATATTGAATGATGTTAATATTTAAATTTTGAAAGGGAAACTCCAGTTATTATTTTAAAAAAGTATACAAGAAGAGCTTGAGGAAAAATGGAAATGTGCTAAAAAATATTGCAATCATTATAGAAAACATTCTTCTTGCCTGGACAATTACTAACGGAGACCAAACAACATTCTACCAGGAATAGAAAAGCTTAAAATTCAATACAAGAAGTACATGTTTGACTAAATCTGAAAATTGCTTGTAATGAAGTACTCTATTTCCTATTTGATTACAACAGGTGAAATCTGTTCATGTATGATAAAAAAAATTATGAAAAACACAAGAGAGTAGCATAGCCGAGGGGAGCCTGTTGATAATCCCAAATTGTGTCAATATGACAACTTTAAAATCAACCAACCATTAACTCATAATTAGTTTACAAAAGGCAGTCACATTGTTCAATTCACTTGACAGCATTTCACTGTGAATAAGTAGCAGAGACTTTGCCTACACTGGCTTTCTCTCTTTAAATCTAAATATTGACAATCATTCAATAAAACAAGCAACAGGAGGTTGATTTACTGTAAATAAAATGATTCATTTAACAATAAACATGCATAAGACTTTGAAAAGTGCACCAAAAGCAAACAGGCCTTTTCTTTTACATCTTAAAAATTGCTCTTTGAAATGTCAGGTTTGATGTTTTATATAATCTACTGTACTGCATCAAACGCATCACACAGAGAAACACAGGCAAATAAATTAATCTAAGTAAAATGTTTCATGGCAAGAACCACTTTTGCCTCTATAACTGATTTTAGAAGGAATACACAACATGCCAGAGTGTTTAGGTTGTTTTTTACCTGTTTTTTTTTAAATAATGGACAGATTTCTAAATTGAACTTTTTCACTACCCCACTCTATTTCATGCTAACACAGATACTGTAGGTCTCTAAGACAAGTCTCTTAGCCCCACTGGACAGTGTTTGAAGCAACGTTTCCTTCCGTTATCGAAAAACCACTTCACCTATTACAACAGTGTTGAGTTCTCCTGGAGAGACCTAGCCTTCAGAAGAAGAGGAATTCTCAGCTGTTGTCACTGTAGTAGTGTCACTACAGTAATAATAATTAATAATAATTATAATTGCTTACACTTATATAGCGCTTTTCTGGACACTCCACTCAAAGCACTTTACAGGTAATGGGGACTCCCCTCAACCACCACCAATGTGTAGCATCCACCTGGATGAGTATATATAGTAGCTCTAAAGGCAGAAGTTACTGTTAGTGGTCATGATTCTAACCTGCATTTGTCATACAATGTTAAAGCAAAGGGGATGCACAATACTTTTAATTCAACATTGGGGACTGTTTTAAGACAAACAAACAGAAAGCTGAAACATACATCCTTCTCCCCTTTTCAGGGGTTTGTTTGTGCTGCTGGTTAGTAGAGTTTAGAGTTTAATAAACCATAATGGCTGTAGCACATCAATGTTTTCATCCAATTTTCTTCTTCCCATGTGCCTTGGCTCCCACAAATCCATTTAAACAAGTAAAATAACTTTGTTTTATTTTAGTTTGAAACATATTGATGAAGGACGTATTGACACACATACTGAATACATGACAATATATTAATGTTTCATGTTGATTTAAATTCAAATTCAGACTCTGTGGAGGACAGAGAACGAATGTCAGATTAGTATTATAATATCCTCTAAGAGGGGACAGTGTACACATACAGTAGCATCTAGTGTAAATTGTTGTTTACTGTGTAATGTACTGTGTGTACACATATATTGTGTAATGTGAGTGTCGCTTCTGTTACTTCTGTTTGTTACATTAAAAAAAAATGGAAAAATACATGTTTGGGGTACTGCTATTCATGGACTTTGAGAGAAACCTATTCTATATCCCTGTGCTCTTCAGCTGCCTTTTTAAATAAAGTCAGTAAAATAGTTTAATAAAAGGTGTCAGAGTTTGCAGGGGTTACATATACACTCTAAAAACATTAAAGCAAATTAGCACTTTTGGAAGCCAAATTTATATTGCCAGAAAAGATCTTTGTCTATAATAACTGTACAAATCTCTCTTGTAAACATTAGTTTTCTATGAAGCCTTTTGCAGTACAACATAGAGGTCAAATTTAAGTTATTCCTTTTGTTTTGACCCACAAAAGTATCATGCACAGACAACCTTACCCTGTAGGGGCCATTGTAGTACATGTTGCAGTGTGGATACTGTACAGTATGTAAAATAAAACATTATAAACCAGGTAGCTTGTATTGAGATTACAAGTCTAGGAACAAGCAAAGCTCATCCTCATCAAAAATATCTGATAGAATATGAATCCTTTTGCTCCTCCAAAGTGGTAAACTGAAAAAAAAAATAACTTGTAGGGAATTTGTGATTGTTAGAAATATGAGAATAGGACTGTTATCCTAGATTTCAATATGTTTTAATTAAATTTCTGTTGTTTTTACATTAACAGCATTCACTTTAAAAATGGGTAAAATTCATTTGTACTTAAAAACAACAGGACATCTTTGGAAAAGGGGTGAATATTTTTTGCAAGAATCACAATATAGGAAACAATCAATAGACAAACAAACACTTTTCTTTTCATTGAGAGAGACATTAAAACTTTGTTATATTCATTTTGAAACTGGTACTGAAATTCAGTACATACATTAGTAGCAAAGACCTAAATATTTGATGATCATTTACTGTAAGTGCCATTCACTTCACATAATATTTTTACATTTATTTTGTTTTTTAATCTTTAGTCTTCGATTTATAATCCTGCCATTTACTATAATTATTCTTATTTTTTTTTGTTTGCCATCAGTCCCTTTATCAGTGATTTAACATTTATATATCTTAAACAATTTTAAAGCAATTCAAATTCAACAAAATTCAAATGCAATATCTTAACAGTGCTCATAATCGATTCATGCATTCCACTTGGAATCAGATTGGAAAAGTACTGCTAGAGATCTTGCCTCCTCCTGGGTGTTGAATTCCCAAACTCATAAATTCATTTGAGATTAACCCATTTCGATGTTGTACAATTTTTTTTTCCATTTATATTTGTTTCACATACTGTATAAGCTGCCAACTCAGGGCGATCTGTATTTGTAACTGCCAAAGCCCTTGCTGGTCCAGGAAACAGAATCTGTCACGACATATTTTTGCACCTTTCTAAATCTCTGCTTTCCCATTCTAGCTCCTTTGAAACAAGCATATACAGGGAAAGGCCAAAAATGTGAATTTCCTTTTTTCATTTTGTTGTACTTGTCAGCTGTCTTAAAACCAATCCCATATCTGGATAGAAAATGAAACAGACTTTTATTCTGCTGTGATGCCTTTTGTGGTTTTTTTTTCCCTCTAGGGATGATGACTCAAGTTTAATCCTTTCTCTATAACTAAAACCTTTCTATGTAACTAAAACTGAGTTCACAAGGCCTTGTAGAGTCACGTATTCACATATTTGCTCACTGCCAAACGTAGTGACATTGTGCCGTGTGCTTTTTTAAATCATTCAAAGATGTATCCATTTTAATTTTAATTTGATTTTTTCATTGGAAGTACATTTTCATCTGTCATCCGTAACTTTTCTTTATAATATCAGTTAAATACACATTAATACTTCAATTGAAAGTTTCTTACAGATTTTCCCAATGCTATTTTTCTATTTGAATAATTAAAGTATATATTATTTGATTGCATGTTAGCTTACTTACATAACATGTGAAGGCTGTATACATTATGCTTTTATTGTTAATTCTTTCAGAAATATTTGGTAGGTATAAAATCATATTTATTGTAGCAGTGTTGATTTTTAAAATACAATTAATTTTAGATTTTTGCAGAATGGAGAGATTTTTTTCTACCATTAATTAATTTATATTTCAATAAAATGTTGATCAAGCTGATACCCTGGCTTCCTTCAATAAATACATAGTTGGGATTCTTGCATCAATAACGGGCTTGTGTCAGGATAATTCAGCAATTCTTAGTGAAATACACTGGTTCCCTAGCAGAATAAAATATGCACCTGTGCCACGTAACACAAGCCACCTACTTGAGCTGTAGGTACAAGTATGATACAGTATTTAAAAAAAAATATTTGATGGAGGAAGCAGCTGTGATTCACACTACTACACCAAAATACTGTTAATGTTAAGTGCAAGTCTAGCTAGGAAAATAAACTGAAGACATTTTCCAAACACACTCTTTATTTATCCTGATAAAGATCTTTGCTTATTCACCTTTTTTACATACAACTATGCCTAAATGCCTCTGGTTCTTTTTCAATGTGTGTACCTATTTAAATATTCTAAAAGTGTGGAATACATTCTGAATGTTTATGAAGATAAATAATAGTTGGTGACGGTTCTGTAAAATAAGTAAAAACAGTACATCGGTAAAATAAGGATGATTTCAATTCAGTTTATTTGTCACATGCACAAATACAATTAAATGTAGGGGTGTAACCCCGGCGTCTTGGCCAAATTTCCCATTGGCCCTTACCAATCATGGCCTCCTAGTAATCCCCATCTATGAATTGGCTTCATTACTCTGCTCTCCTCCTCACTGATAGCTGATGTGTGGTGAGCGTACTGGTGCACTATGGCTACCAGGTGGGTGCTGCACATTGGTGGTGATGGACAGGGGTCCCCATTACCTGTAAAGCGCTTTGAGTGGAGTGTCCAGAAAAGCGCTATATAAGTGTAAGCAATTATTATTATTGTTATAAATGCTTATTTGCATGTGCTGTATGCTCAGACACAAAGGCATTAAGGAATCACCAAAAAAAACATAACAGCAGCAGCAACAACAACAATTTAAATAACATACAGCTAAAAAAAGTCAGACAAGCAGTATGAGAAGAGAAAAAAAACATCAGTGTGAGTCCGTGGTAGGGACAGAGTTTAGTAATCTGACAGCTTGTGGGAAGAACCTGTCTCTGAATCTGTAGGTTCATGCCTTTATGCTCCTATAACCTACCAGTGGGAAGGGGGGAGAAAAGTCCAAATCCAGAATGATTTGCATCCTTAGCAATACTTCCAGCCTTCCTGAGACAGCAGGTTGTAAAAATGTATTTTGCAAATAAATTAATTTTAAAGATTGGCATTTCCACTCCTGTACTGGGTATAGTGTAAATCATTTCTTTGCCCTTGTCATCATCAATAGTTCAGGTGGGTAGCTGCGTCAGGATGTGTAGGCTGCAAAGGAACAAGTAATAGATATTTTCCATGCTGAAAAAAAGAATAAACGGATGCATGGAATCATCTTCAATAGCCTCTTTGATGGCTGATATCCCAGTTAAATTGACTGTGATTGATAAACATTGTCACGTTGCATCCTAAAAACATTATCAGGATTCTCCATTTCGGCATATTAATAAATAATTAAAACCAATAAATGCCTTTTATTTCCATGTTGCATCTCCTTTTTAAAATTTCCGTTTACATTGACCACTACAATATTTAGAAAAGCCCTATATAATGTCAATACCTTGTGTCTTGTGACCATGACTGCCATCATCTTGCAGTGTTTCAGGGTGAGGTCATGATCCTTTTTTTTTTGCTCAGGCAGCCTGCCAGTTTCTCAACACCTGCCTTGAAAGTGACAGCTCTATGGGTGTCCTCATAAATTACTAATCATGTGGCTCTGTCCCGGCGGTCAGGCAGACACACAAAGTTAGAATCGGCCCTGTAACTCTAGAAGAGAGGCATCAGGGAGGACAGCTCAAAAAAAAAATGAAGAAGCACATCAGGCTGAGAGAGGAGGCCCAGTCTGATGTCATTGGTAAGGCTGAAAAAAAAATGTGGACCTCTGGCTTTGAATATATCATCATGCAATACTGCCTTTGAATATTTTATTATGCAATACAGGGAAAAGCTTGGACTAATAAGGCAGGGTATCATCAGGCCAGACAGGAGACATAAAGGTCTATACTGAGTAAAGCACTATTGAAAATAAAGGAGAAGGGACATATGCAAGGAAGCAGATAATACCTTTTTTTAACATTTAACATTTTTTTTCCACCCACTGTTCACATATTGCAGATCTCCCGCTACATAAATTGTATTCTCTGTTTCAACTGACCTGCAGTTTCATTGCTCCAGGACACAGTAGATTTGTTGTTTCCATCACCTCCTCTGGGACTAATTATAGCCATGATACCGCAAACCTGTGGCAAAAGGATTTGTGGTCAGACAAGAGAAATTTGGAACTTTTTGGTTTGAAAATACAGTTCTCCTGCTGACATATAAGGCATTGAACGGTCCAGCTAAACGGTGATCTTAAAGACTTATGATTACAGTCTAGTTCTTAATGTGATATCTGATCTGGCCCTTTTTACTCTTTTAAAGACCAGCCTCTACACAATGGCTGATCTCATCAATAGAACTTGTAGTATTTGTGTTACTCGATTAATTGCTTTGCTTTGTGTGTTTTCTTTATACTTCTGTAATGTGTATTATGTGAGCGCTATTGAGAAAGACGTTATTGGAAAGAGATGATGATGATGCTTATTATTATGTTCTTTTTGTCCTTTAAAGGTGTTGAAAGGCTGGTCAGCAGACCGTCCGAGGGGTTGGGCATTGTCGCAGTGCAGCAGCGACCCTTATTCTTCCAAAAGAAAAGGAGTTCCAAAAATCAAAACTGAAACAGACAAATCTTCAGCCGCTTGCAAGCTCCCTGGCTGCCCTTGTAGCGACCTTCCTGTGGCTCTTTGTTGGGACTCTTTAACTCTTCCATCTCGCTGGTCTTGGTCTCACTGTTAGCGGTTCGGCCCTCAGCCTTGTCTGTCAGCTCACTGTTTGAACAGGAAAAATAATGAAGACTTGAAAATCAACAAAGGACAACACTGACGTTTTCATTTAGACATTGTGGAATATTTTATATCAACTGATTGTCATGGCAAAAATATCAGTTTTATGTTTCTGAACAATTATAAGGAATTTAATTGTTCAGAAAGTACATACAGTACAGTATATATAGCCATATTTATATTATTATATATATCTATAACCATCCTATTCTTTTATATTCAAGTAACAGATGATGTACAGTACTTAACACTGTTCTCCTAGAAATGTGTACAGACAAAAAAAAAATAAAGCTACTTATAGATTAGAATGGTTTCCTTGTAGTACGGAGCTTCAGTTTTAAAACAGACACAGCATACTGTATTTACACAATATACTGTGGGAAAATGAATAGCCCAAACTGCACACGTGGGAACTCAAGATAATATTCTATGCTATTCAAACGTTCAAACAATTGAAATTATTCTTCATTTTTCACTTGAATAAAAGAAATGGTTAAATCAATACTTTAAATTCAATCATTTTACTTCAAACCAAATTCTGATAAAATCCTGGATAGTTTATAAATGATCTACAGCCTTGTATATAATATATCCAGTATAATAAATCTTTCTTGATTATACTAAAGGACCTCGGCAAAGAATTTTGGTTGCTTAGGCAAGGTAGTCACCCCTAGTAATGGAATATATTACAGTTGCTTAGGACACCACAGGTATTCATCGGTTATACGTCACATGGGTCATTCATTTTGTGTTTATAAAATATGTAATTATGCAAGACTAAATAGAGCATTTGAAAAACATTTCTCACATTTTATTTTAGACCTTTTCAGAATACAGGAACATTCGTTATAAGGCATGTCAATATTGTTCCACCAGCCTCTCCTTAATTAAACATTTTGTCAGTTCCTCTAATTAACAATCATTTCCAGCCCTTTCAAATGTCCACTGAATTTTTATGAGGATGAAAAAGAATACTTTCTTCTTTTTTCCTCCCTACATATCTTTTGGTTTCCTATGAGGTAAATTGAATCCTCACATAATGCTATCGTCTTTCAGTGACACAAGAGCTACAAGAGGTTAGGTGTGTTTGGGGATGAAAAGAACTTTACTGGCACTTAGTGACACTAAGTAAATTAGTTAATTAAAAGACATGAAGAAAGATAATCAGATGATGTATTCTTCAGATTTCCTCTACAACAGCTGTGTAAAAAGCAGCTTCTCTGTAGCTCTTCTATCTTTATTGTTTCTTTTTAGAGAAAACAACACAAAGAAGATGATTTTTGCAGTTAATGTTGTGATTTTTAAAATGTAAAATACTCTTTATTGTATTCGTGCTAATGGCATATAGAAAGCACATGGAACAGTGGAAGGTGTTTCCAAGAAGCTGTCCTACAATATTATTTTATTAATACTTTCTCAAATCATGAGAGCTTGTATTATGTAATTCATGATGTTGTGTGTTATTTTACCTTTCTGCTTTCTTTATATTAAGGTAGCATAAGAAAAAGGAATCATGGTTTCAGAGGAAAAAAATGATATAATAATGACTAATTCTAGAATTTTTAAAGTGTTGAGATAACACCTTTTGTATAATTAAATAAATTGAGGTCTTTCTCTGAGCACTTAGTGCATGAATTCCACTGACATGATGTAGTAAAGGACCAACCGAGTGGTCTGGTTGTTGCTTGCCATGGTGTCCTTTTTCAACTGTAAATTTAAAATTAATACATCCATCATTCATTGCTGTTTCACAATAAGGAAGCAGAATTTTAGCCAGCAAACACAAGGCACAAGGCCTGATGTCACCCAGGACAGGATACAAATCTCACTTAACTTGCTTGGGAGACAATATACAGTACATACGAAAAGTACTGTATTTCTTTTGTCATTATGATATTATTTGTTTTACATAAAATACAGAAAACAAAGAAAGGTCTTCCTTTCAGTCCAGTCACATTTTAGTGCTGTCACATTTTAAGTCACATCTGACCACTTACATTTAACGTGTGAAAAAATATATAGGCATTGATCTATTTTGCTGGGGAAAGATGAAAAGGAGAGGGGCGCAGTGAGTGCAATAGAAAAGCGGGAGATTGACAAAAGAAGGATGTCAAAAAGAAGCACCTCTATCCTTTCTCCAAGCAGTCTCTAAGCAACTTTTAATAGGAGGTCAAGCCCAAGCAAGGTAAAGGGAGGGGACATCAAGACAAGATCTTTTGATGCAATAAAAAGAAATGATGAATGCTAGCAGTTGCACAGAAAATGGAGAGCTAGCTCTGCAGCTTATTTACTCTTTTAAGCACAAGCCACAATACCACATAAAGGATGCTATCAGTTCTGAGCGGGTGTTAATTCTGTCAACAGTTATTCATTTGAACTGAGAGGGCCTTTTTTAAAACTAAAATGAACTACAAGCTCTTGGTTTTGTGGGTTTCTTTAGAAGATAAGCATTGTTTGCTCAAGGACAGGAAAACACAGAATTGTCTGAAATGCACTTATGTTTCATTTTTGTTCAATATTGGTGAAAACACGAACAGTGATAATAACAATTGTCATTATAAAGCATTATTATTTTTGTATCTTAGTTTGAAAATAAAGAATCCTTGTGCTTTTTTAATTACCTCTCATAAGGATTCTGCAAAGTAGTGTATTATAATATTCATCTGCTTTTTCTATTTCATATTTTGCAATAGATTTCTTACTAATTTTCCCTCTCTAAAAATCCCCTGCATACTGCAAGTTTGTTTAAATTATATAACAGGGAGAACATGTAAAGTAACAGATAAAACAACCTACTCAGTGGTACTCTACAACAGGGATTCGAACTGGAACCTGTAATCTTCTAGTTATTCATCCTGAGCCCTAACTACCACTTTAAACTGCCACCTACTGTACATTAGAGTTTAAAAGATAAAATCTATCTTTGGAAGTGGTTTACATTTAAGAGCAATTAATCTTATTGTACATTACACTTTACAGAATTGAAAATCTAGGTTTATAAATATTTTGCATAACATGTTTGAAATGTGTTCTTTTAAATGTTAATATTAAACAGCATTTTAAAAATTCTTAATTTTAATTTTCAAAAATGCTTTTTATGGAATTAGATTCATAAATATGTTTTGTGCACTGTTGGTTAATGCAATTGCACAAGTGGTGAATTTAAGGTTAGTTCATTTTCAATTAAATCTGAAATATTTATCTATATAGACTCCTGAAAACTAAACTATTTCATTAGTTGTTATAAGTGAAATGCACAACATACACAGGCTTGGAATACTATGAGTACGATTAACCTCAATCACTGGCAATAACACTGAATGTTTAATATGTATTCAGCATTGAATGTTGACAGTAAATTTTCTTTTATGAGAGAAAAGTAAGACAATGAAAAACCTAGAGCTCCATGAGAAATAATAATTGCATAAATGCTCCTGCTAAAGTATACTTATAAAACTCAACTAACGGAATTGGGAAAGACAGGAAATAATATATATATAATATAATATAATATAATATAATATAATATAATATAATATAATATAATATAATATAATATAATATAATATAATATAATATCTACACTTTTCTTTTAATAATATGTACTGTATTTATAAGATCAATATATAACCAGCATAATTCTGCAGATTGGTTACACTTCCTTTTAAACCACTTGCAAACCCAAACTGAAATTTAATACAAGCTGTACTGTTTACAGCACAAGACTTACACTCTCAAAACATTGGAAATGATCAAAACTATTAAGGAAGTCAGTTCCTGGAATTATTTGGTTTGGTTTTCATGTTTATACGTATGAATTGCCTTTTTTCTATTTTTTCTATTGCCTTTTTAGCAGCAATAGACAAATATTTTGTAATCTTGTGAACTTTATTTCCCCCGATTCAAATTTTTTTAATTCAAAATATTTCCCCAGCTAAAAATGAGATGGTCCAAGATTTTCGACAACAAAAAAAATATTTTATTGTCCAAGTCTCACGCACTGTTGTAACTTGTTCTCTCTTATTCCCCCAATAAGGTAGAATTTGTCCCAAGATGTTTTTACTTGGGGTCCTTAAAAACCTTGCAAACTTTCAAAGCCATTTGATCGATAGTTAATGACCACCATGAGCAGACTTTTTTTAAGAAGAAGATAAAATCAGCAAAAGTTTTATTTGAAAGTACAATATTACTGTAGGAATGTCAAATTTGTACATTTCTTCCAGCTGTCTAACCAAGAATTTTTGCTCTTCCAATCTGATGCTGATCAATTGATACATGTCTTTTTTTAAAACAGGATTAGACTGCTCTACCACATTACCTACTGTGGTATCTTATAAGCTGCTTCAGTATGCCCAGAATTACACAGATTATGTGGAACAAATATGTTTGTACAGAAGCTAAATTAAAACACAAGTGAAGGACATCTTTTTTAACTCGTCTTGTTTATAATAAAGAAGCTAATATAAACGGAGTATTTTTTTAAACATCTGCCTTCAAATTTATGTATATACTGTACTGTATATGTCTACCATTACATAAATGTATATTTGGAATTAAATAAAACAATGCTGCTATCACAATGATCAGGTTTTCTGACACTTTAAAATAGTTGTTAGATGCAGTTTTTTGTACATCATAATTATTTAATTTAATTAGTAAAAAAGAAAGCAGCATTCATTGCATTGTAACATGCTAGCCGAGTACAGAATTGAGGTTTTCAATCAAACCTATTTTGCTCGTCTCAAATGAAGAGCAGTCATTTCACTGGAGGCAAGCTTATTAGTACAATAGACGAAACACCAATAATTTAATCTAAAAGAGAATTAAGAATGTGATAGATATCCCCCTAGCAAGAGTGTATACAAATTCAACTGTAACAAAAGGGCTTTCCTTGAGTAAGCTCCACAGATGGTACTAATGAGCTGTTTTTCTACTAAATCATACAAAAAAAGGAGATAAGGTGGTCAGCTTTTCAATTTGGAAACAGAAATAAAACAGCACACTTTAATTAATTTGAACACTGACATTTTCTCTAAACCAAGGTGTCATTTTCATAATAGTTCAATTTAACAACCTTAATGGGAAAGTATTCAATACTACAGTAACTATGTCAATTTTGTATCAGATTAATTTATTGGCTGATGCTTTAAGACACGAGTAAAGTGACTCACAAGTGTGCCCACTTATACAGTGTTTGATGAAACACACTGAATCCATATCCTTCCAGATACACACTCACTCAGCCAGTCATTACTGTAATTTCAACATCTCAGATATGAAGAAATGCTTTGTTTATTTTATTTTCTGAACTCTTTTCAAATACAAAATTGTACATTAATACATTACAAAATACAAAAATGTACAAAATACATTAATAGCACTGTTACATTAAATATAAAGTAATGATTTTGGAAGGTATTCCTTTTTGAATTGCTTCTTGCCTTCTGAGGCATGGGGTGGCTTGAATAGTTCGTGGAGCTGGAAGTAGCCAGAGAACTCAAGCTAGCCTATAGTAATGATTGACATTTTTTCTTTCCATGACAAACATCACTAGTCAAAAATAGTTTAGGTGGACCCTCCAGATGTCACCAATGAATACAACAAAATCCAAGCTCAGGGAAATTTTCCTCCCGTCTAAACTAAGTGCCTGTCTGGCTTGTGTTCTTAGAAAACAACTCAACTTATTTCAGGTTAAAAAGCAATGTTTTCAAATGGCTGCTGTGCTAAACTAGGAAAACCCACAAATCACAATTGATTAAAACCTCTTATTAATAAATTCAAACACAAAAGAACTGAATCTAGGGAGTCAAGAGAACTTTCAAAGGTAAAAGGAGTGATATTTTTCTCAATAGCTGTATAAAAAGCAGTGCTTATTTATCACATTCTATAATGACCTTGTGTTAACTGTCCCATGGTCTGTTTTTATCAGCACCTCTCAAAAATCTTTCCTATAGGTTACGCACAATAGACAAGAGGACCATTACAGAATGCCCTTGTTGGTGAGAAAAAAAATGCTTGTAGGAACCCTGCAGGAGCCCTGTGGTAAAACTTTGTGCTGTTCGTTCTAGAATTCCCTGGTCTCTGGTGTACAGTAACCAGGAAGGAATGTGCTATGTAATATAACTGCAGGACTGGAATTCCAAGTGTGTCTAAGTAAACAGAATTCAACAACTGACACAACATCAAATAAATACTAGGGAAATATGCAGTTACACAAACAAGATAATAAATAGTATCCAAATGAACAGCGACAGTGAATTCATTTCAACCAAACCTAAGCGTGATAGATTGAAAATAAAGAATCCTTGTGTTTTTTTTAATTACCTCTCATAAGGATTCTGCAAAGTAGTGTACTGTATTTAGGAAATAAATGTAGAGTGACTGAAAGAAGAAGTGATTTTATTGGAGTGGGGCTGCCTGAGCATAAGCAACAAGACACATCGACGCTGGGATCATAAATAAAAGGTCTTAGCTTGTCAAAAGACAAGGCAGGACAGAGGAGGGGGCTTTAAAAAGCACATGTCCATAGAGAATCTCTTGGCACTGTTAGCAGCTATTCTGGTGGCATTGTAACACTGGCAGGAGCGGCTTTAATTAGAACAATTCCACCCCAGACACTTGCTGGATTAAGAGGGCATGATACCACAGATGTGCCAGCTCCTTTGCAATTTTCTCCAATCTACTGTGCTTCTCACTCAAAAATGCACCTTTTTTAGTCATAAAACAATGCAGACAACAGACATCCTTCATAAAAGCTTTTTAGCAATTGTTATGATCCAGATGACTGTAAAGGGTAAAAATTAAAAAGGTTTCTCCTTAGCAAAGGACAAACCTAAAAGCAGTTTCTGTAACATTGCTTTCTGTTTTAAGTTGCAGCTCTGGCTGTAAATTTGTTTTAAAGCCCTGCTTTATTTAGAAATAAGTACTTGCTTTATTTAAAAACAAATCAATTGGTTGTACATTTTTGCCTCGCTGTTCTCTCATAAAATAACCTTACAACAAGTATGTTTTTTCCACAACTTGTGCTGGTATTTCTCTGATGTGGAGTCTGCTGGCTGTTCATATTATACATGTTATTTGTGACATATTATCAGATATGATTTTTTATTGCCATGAAAGAAAAATAGTGTCAAAGCTGGTAAGTAAATCTCAAGGTCAAAACTCAAAATGAAAATAGCTATAGTCAATAACTGAATTTCCAAGGTTAAGCATCACTATTTTCCTTTGGGTTTTCTTTGTTAAAATTAAAAAAAAAACGTACTTAACAATAGCTTGAATGGTGCCTTCCCTGTTGGCTTTTCAAACTATTGTTACTCCACATATAATAGAAATGCTGAAATTGTAAATATAGGTGCACTTGTAAATTGAAAACTTAAGATAGCGTGAGTTGGCTCAGGTGAGATCAATTGGTTTGACTTTGGTGTGCAAAAATGCTCATGAAATTTCACAAATATCAGACATGGTATTGAAAGATGTAAAATAAAAAGTTTTCTTTTATTTCCTTTTGGTGAGAAGATTAATAGATTTTCTGTGACTGTCAGCTGCAGACTTGTCTTTTATCATACTATTCACCTACTACACATTTACAGACCAGCATGTGTATTGTAGTTTATTCAAATAAATGTAAACTATGCATTTGCTGTACCCAGTTAAAATAACTGCTCTACGGTCAATGGAATCACATCTGCATATGCCTGCCCAACAGACCAACACTGAACCATCAATCAAAAATGTAATTGTTAGACTTCAAAGTGGAATTCTAACAAACAAGATTGAAAGGGAAACATAAATGCAAAGTTTGTACCGATGAAGCAGAGATATACAGTATGTCTTTAAAAATACATTTATGTCAGTCTTCATTTATGGCATTGTAGAGTAAAATGGTGTCTTATATACTGTATAGTTTTCTACCTTAATTAAAACAAATATGATTAAAACGTATTGTGTAACAATATAATTGTTTATAGCTGGTATATTAATAATAACACTATTATTAATATGGGGCTAAGAAAAAAAGGCAAGTCACCATTTGCTTTCCTTTAAATTATTATTTTTTTTGCAAATTGCATATGCAAATTGAAGCAAAATTAATTCCATTTACAGAATCTTCCCACAGGCTTTCCTTAAGTGGTGAACACCAATAAACAAAGCTGATGTCTTCGACGTGTTTTTCTGAGGGAGGCCTTTCCTATAAAATTAGTCTTTGGGTTTACAATATGTAATTTCTCTTCAAAATGTTTCTTTTGTGAAATATCTTAACAAATGAAAGAGAAACTTGGCAGGCTAGATCAAAGTTTTATCCTCTTTAAAGTTTGTTCAAATAAGGTTGCTACAACAATAAAGCATGACTCTTGCTGACCTATCCGATTTTAGTGTGGGTTGATGTTGTTGTATTTATCTATGGTATACTGTACTGTATTGTAGTGCCGTCTGCAAGCCCAGGGAATGGGGACTGTTTGATTGATAAAGACACTGGGCTCCACCTTTGTGGCAAGATGGTTTTTACAACTGTGAAGATTTATCTTGCTGTAAACAGATGTGGACCTGTTCATAGAGCTCTTCCTCTGTTTTCTCAGTCACCCTATTTACCTTTCTTTATTTGTGCTGGTCCGTTGTACATTCTGTCTTTCTCTTCATTCTGTTTGTAAGCATAGGCTGTACCCTGCACTGAAGACTGCTATTTCTGGCTTGGAGCAGAGGGGTTGCCTAATAAAGAGTATTACATTTCACTTATCATGTGTCAGGTCATTACTGAGCTGGGACGGATTTAAGTAGCACCAATCAGACCTTTTATTCAAGGCCCAAAACTCCGATATACTCCGGTCACTCCGGTAAACGTGTTAACATTTTTGTTAACCCTCATAACAGTAGCAGTGTTCGTTGACCTGACATTTCAAAGATTGAAATTGAGGTTTAAAATCTCGGAGTACATTTTGATTTAAAACAAATGGTAACAAAAAAAAACAAGCTTGTGCTTCTGCTATATTGAATGTCTGGAACTGAGAAAACGATGGATCCTTCAAGAAGTTAAGACCTTCCGTGATTTTATAAACAATGGGCGTCTTTGATGATCAGACTGTTACGATATCAATAATCAATACACCTCCTCGCAGCACCATCCTTTTAGCCCCCCTTCACTCATATCAAATATAACTTGATATCGGTTTTCTTCCTCTCTTTCAAACCCTAGCAACCTGTGTTGAACCTGTCTGACAGCCATTTTGCCATCCCTCTTCCAATGTGGTTTGTTACTCTAGAGAATTTGCCAAAATCAGCATTTATAGATGAGAAATCTTACTGGTGCCCTGCTGGAAATGTTTGTATTAGCAAAACATTTACCATTTACCTCGACAATGGAAATGTTCCAGGAGAGCCAACAACTTTGTCCAAGCTTGAGCAAGATTGCAAAGAAGATTCTACGAAAATAATACCATCCCAGTCTGCAGAGTTGGTAGAGATTTCCCACAAGTTTTAATTGCTGTCAAATGTGCTTCCACCAAGTACTGGCTCAGCAAGGTAAACACTAATGCAATCAATAAACTTTTTCTGACATTTAACTTCATTTACTGCACACTAAAAGTCCAATGGTTTGAGAATCTGAATTGTGACTGAATATTAATTTTAAAAAGTGTGTTTCACGTATAATTGGAAAAAAGTGACAAAAATGAGCATTTGAAATCGGTGAATATTTTTTTCAAGGCACTGTAGGGACTTTAGCAGGTATTTTAGCAAAAGTTAAAACTTGAAATGTACCCTTGCCAAATATCCTATGGAATGATTCCTTTAATGCATTCTCAGGTTATATTCCTTTAAAGATGTAATTATTGCACAATTTCCTAACATGGTGTATGATCACGTTTTATGAAAAAAGCAAAGAAATTACCTGAATTAGCTAACTGTTGATGAGATCGATTTCACTGACTTTGTGTAATGAATTAATTAATAGCAAACAAAAATAGCAATGTGTATGTTTATGCTGACTATGAAGATAAAAACTGTCACATGATACTGTATACTTGTAAGCTTCCAACAAGGCTGCCAGAAATTAGTTAGAAATAACCAAAAATTGTTCTCATGTTAGACACTTCAGTTCAAACTGAATTCTCATCTTCATTTGTTTTTCACAGTGACTACGACACTCTTTAGGTAACTGCTTTCTGTAATTTTTCATGTTTTATTTGTATGCAGTTGTTTGCAATTCTTCAAGTCAGTTACTAAGAGCATCAGGGTTCCTCAGATTTTGAATTTCCTTCTCTGTTGCATTTTACTTTAGTTACTGTCTTTGAATTTTATATTTTATCTTAATTAACTTTATTTAAAGTGGACTCCTAATTTTACTTGTTATCCATTAAAGGTTTTTGGTGATGCTTTCAAAGCTTTTGCGCACTGACTGGTAGAGCCTCAGTTCTACATTTCTTTTCCTATTTGCCTTCTCTTGACAGAAACTGTGTGATACACTGGAGATGTGCATTCCTCTCCCAGCTTTTCACTGTTATTCTCCAGTTTGGACGTAGTCCTTTTCATTTGTTTGTGGTTAATACCTGTCCTTCTGGAGTTGATCAGAGAACCTGTACAAACATCTTTATTCACTTTACATTTGTTTTACAATTTGCTGACAAGTCTCTCAGTAAACAACTACTGTACTTAATTAACATTTGCTCCCATCAAGAAAAGCACAGATATTACAATTGAAGTGTGTAAGAATGAGTAAAGTGTGCTGATTTATATTCCTGAATTGTGAATAATTATTATAGCGTCACTTCTAAAAATACATTTTCCGTACTATCATCTTTCTTAGCTTTAGTAGAGTCAAAATACTAAAACAGTAACATATATCACGTTTACCTGTGTGTAATTCAGATAAGGTTGCACAATGCACTCAGAATATTGTGTGCAGTTTTGCTTTCTATGTTACAAGTACAGTACATATACAGTACAATAACTACTCTGGAATCCATCCAGAGAAAAGCAACCAGATTCGTTCTGGGGAATTAAGAGAATGTCCTACACTGACAGGCTGGAGGAACTGACCCATTTTTTGTCTTGAGCTCAAGGGATCTGATACAAGTATTCAAATCCTCACAAATATTGCCATCCAAATGGACCTCTCCAGAGCTGAAACACAAATACAGGACACAAGTGGAAACTATGGGGAAGTTCAGTACATTAAAATTAGAATAACTTCAATAGCTCTTTTAGCTAAAAAGACACTTTACACAAATTGTTGTAGGTTTCTGGAATAATATAATAATAATAAATGTTATTTAATATAGAGCCTTTAAAGGTGGCTTCTCAAAACGTTTTACAGAATGATAACAACAATAAATAAAAAGAATACACAAGATAAAACTAAATTACAATAAAGACAGGAGACTGTGGATGGTGGTACTAGGAAACGCAGAGGGGTGAAGAATGGAACCAGTTAAGTAAAGGCTCTTCTAAAGAAGAGGGTTTTGAGTCTGGATTTGAAGGAGTTTAGAGAAGGTGACTCTCTGATATCCTTGGGCAGTGAGGTCCAGAGCTTGGGGGCATAACAGGAGAAGGCCCTGTCACCCATACAATGTAGACAGGCTTGGGGGACAGTAAGGAGACCAGAATTAGAAGAGGGAAGGGTAGTGGAGAGAATGTGATGCTGGATGTTGTCGATCTTGGAGCTAAAGAAATCTAAGAATGTGTTGCAAAGTTGAGATGAGGCAGGTAATGTGGTGGGGCAGTTTGGCTTTAGTAAGCTGTTGATGGTGGAGAAAAGATGTCTGGGGTTGTTATGGTGATTTTCAAAGAGAAGTAGGTGGATCTAGCAGACTCTATTGTAATCTTCTATTCCGACAAGTAATCTCTCCAAGCCTGATAATGTACATTTAGGCCACAAAGACACCACCTATGCTCAAATTTGCGGGAGGCTGCCTTCATAGATCGCAGATGGTCATTGTACCAGGGGGCAGGGTGAGAGAAGGAGATGGTTCAAGTTTTTAAAGGAACTGTATTTTGTCCTCTAGAGGGTCAGAGAAAGAAACAAGATAAGGAGGACAGAACAGAATTTGCAAACCTTGGGTGATCAATTGATCACCAGTTGCAGAAATTTCCAGAACGTGGGGGGGGGGGGGAGTGTTAGAAACAGGTAATTCCAGATTGAAAAGAATAGCTAAGTGATCAGACAGGCCTAGATCAAGGGAAGAGCAGTGGGGAACAAAAGAGTCATTGGCAAAGATTAAATCTAGGGTGTGTCCATTGTTATGTGTAGGGGTACAAACAAACTGAGTAAAATCAAAACATCTCAATAGAGAAAGGAAGTCTTTAGCCAGACTAGAAGACCTTGAGTCAATGTGTATATTAAAGTCGCCTAGATTAAGGATCCTTTAATACATAAGGCATAAAAATGAGAGTAGATCAGCAAACTCACCTAAGAAGGCTTCTCTAGGTTTGGGTGGTCTATAAACTGTGGCAATGATAGTAGATTAAGTCATGATATTATGGAATTCTTTAAAAGAGAAACAGCTGAATCTGAAGATCAGTTAGCTACTAGCAACCTAACAGACTAAATTGTCAGAAAGTACTTGACTTTCAAAGCACCATCAGGAGCCAAGATCTAACATGTTGGTCCCCTCTCAGGGAAGACTGCATGATTATATCCCTTCTCAGTTGCTATTTTTGCTTCCTTCTCTGTTGCAATGACACACAAACAACACTAGTGGTTTCATATTTACATAGCTACCCCAATTTGTTTCTATGCTTCAGAGTAACTCTTTAAATAAGGTTTCTTAAATTCAAAGTTTTTGGAGAATTCAAAACTATCAATTCCCATTTGCAATATTCACTTAAATCCCATTAACTCCAAGAAATTGATGCATTAAAAGTGGTTAATGCTTAAACCCCAGTTCTCAATCTTCACTTCATTCACAAAACATGTACAGTAAATCTCCAATAAGCCTCAGATCTGCATTGACAAACATTAGTTTTCCTTGTCATTAATGTCTGGTTTATCCTGTTTGGCCAGGGACACCACACTAATAAAAACCTATGCTCCTCACACAGCAGCAGCCAATTTGTTTTTGCTCTCATCTCACATTCTGAGATGATCTGCCTATCTGCTGATTTTAAGACACAGGGAGTGTCCAGGACTCCTCTAGACTCCTTTCTTTTGCTTACAAAAGGAAAGTATGCCACTACACTGATAAATAATTCCCACTTCCTTCAGACCCCAATGCCTCACACCCTCACTGGCTCAGCTGGCCCAACCTGTTCCATCCCAGTTTCTTATTGAGCCTGACAAAAAATTAACCAAACATGTCCAAGAAGTTGTATTTTCTTGAGTATTCTTAACTCAATGAGGCTCATAGACCTATTAGGCAGTTAGTTCCATTACTAATGTGATGTACCCACAGTACAATTCTCATTCACCCTCTCCTAACAACCTGAAGTCTAGACACAGTCTGAAACTCTTTTTCTCCTGATTCATATAAACCTCCCAATTAAGTCAGGAGGACAGACTAATGTCACACAGAGCCTATCCTGTCAGCTCCTTTCCCTCATGTGCAATTTCACTCCCTCTGAGAGCTTCAGTATTTACTCATTCAGACAAGATGTGCCTCGTTCCACAGCGTTTTTCCATTAACAAGTGGCTCTATCACAAAGCCACCTTACACTACCCTGACCATGAGCACAATCTTGGTATTGTTCATTCTTAATCTTCAGTCTGAATACATTACTTTGGAAATGTTTCACTACTTTTCCTGTGCAGGTACAGTCCACTGTCAGAGGTTGCTTGTTCAACCAATATTGACAATTGTAATGCACATACAGTACCATGCACTGACCATTTGAAGTTTGTACTAGCATTACACTACCCTGAATGAATGCATGGTCTTGAGACAGTAGGTTGAATCCAAATGCAGGCACAGTGAGCTGAGTGAGCTGTAAGCAAGCAGTTTAAAGCAAAACTATCATAAAACACAGTCTGAAGGCTTAGTTTAAGAAGCAGGCATCTTAGACAGGAAATCACAGCGTGAAGGCACAGAGTGTAATCCATAGTAATCAGCTGGTGATTCTCCAAAAGGGAGGATATCAATGGAAAAGGGAAGCCACCAGGCAATGAGGATTGATGTATAAACCCCTTTTGAAGATACTCTTCCATGTTTTCTTTCATGGCTTGCAATTCAACAGGTGAAAGATAAAACAGATTATCTCTGGGGGGTAATGTTCCTGGCAAAAGATCAATAGGACAATCGTAAGGCTGATGAGGACACAGAATCTGCGTTCTGTCTTTACAGTCCTGATATTCAGGTGGCACTTTACTGCGTGAGACCTCAGAGAATGTTAATGTGTGTAGCGTGGTGATGTAGCTTCTATGACAGTGGTTCTCAAACTTTTTGGACCAAGTATAACCCCAAATCCAACTAAAGCATCCAGGTACCACCTACAAGTCATCATCTCATAGGAACCCCAGAAATTCTCAATGACCAAATGAGTGCGTGTGCACACACACTCACACAAACATATAATAAATATTATAATAATAAACTTTATTTGATATTGCGCCTTTAAAGGTGGCTTCTCAAAGTGTTTTACAGAAAAAAAAACAGTAACAACAACTAATAAAAAAGCACAATTTCAGTGAGAGGGGTGAGCCTGTTTAGTCGAGCAAAGCAGAGGTGAATTAATTTTTTTAGCCTTGATACAATTCACAACAGAGTCTAACAGATTTTAAATCGTCAGGCATTTTCTTGACGGTAAAGGTCTCGCGGTGGATGTTGCAATGCGTCCATTCATTTCTGAAGCAACCTCTCTAATTCGTGCAACTACACTGTAATGTCGGCTTGTCATCACTCTAGCACCGTCTGAACAAACTCTGACGCGTTTTATCCAGTTGATGCCATTCTCTTCGATAAATTCATTCAGAAGCTGAAACGTGCTCTGCTGTAGTTCCTGTTGATGCGGTTTACAGAACAGAAAGTCCTAACGGGACATTCCCTCAAACTCGTATCTAACGTAAGCAAACAAACCGGCCAAATCGACTACAGACTCATCTAATTGCAGTGAGAAGCATCGGCTCATCTGAACGCGCTCTATCAGCGTACTTTTGACATCATCCGCCATTTCAATAATTCTGTGAGTGACTGTCTTTCAGAGGGGGCAGCAGGTCGAGCTGTTTAGCAGCTTTTTCTCCACACATAATACTTGTCAGCTCTTTTGCCAACAGCAAATAAGGTTCTTCAAAAATAGTGCTTCAGCAATCCGCAAGCTTGTATTTTTCCGCGTTTCCATTTTTATTTCCGTATTTATTTTAAGTTTTTATTTCATGCGCATGGGAGCGAAACACAGAGATGCTCGGTGTATTTTTCTCAAATTAACTTTCCTGTGCTCAAAAGATCACCAGCGTTCGTAGCTCGCATTTCTACGCATTCCTGTGTTTCTATCGTTGGCATTGTTCCAAAATCATGCACATTCTCCTTCCTCCCTATTTGCTGGAGATACAGTAGCTTTTTTTAAATACAATTGGTCACTTGCGTCCATAGCACGCATTCCTATAGAGTGGTATAGAATTACAGAGTATCTCTTGTGTCCACTGAAGTATTATCGCGCACTGTATCGCAGTACGTAGGCTGCGTATTCGACACATATTAAAATACAAAATATGAAAACCAGTCCCGATTTTTCAGCGCACAGGACACAGTTCCAGGGTCATTTGGCGTACCACCTGGCGGCACTCCGCGTACCACTGCCGGTCCGCATACCACAGTTTGAGAACCACTGGTCTATGATATGCAGTAAACCAGACAACAAGTTACTCAAGATACCAGCTGAACTGCAGGTTATGGTGTTCCAGCCAGGGACGAGAGGGAAAGAGAAGAGACACAAAGAAGAGAAATTCTTTCAGAATGCAAGGTTTGAACATTAGAATGGGGCAGAACATGAATCCAGAGGGATTCCCAACCGACTAGCTAGCCCAATGTCACTGAAGTTTCCTGCTGCCCCAGAGTCAACAAAGGCATCCACCTGACTGTGATGAATATTCCAGGCAAACCCAGACATTAGGATGTAAGAGGAGGTGTTGCCCTGCTCAAATAGTATTCTTCTTTTCTTACTGAGCCTGGTTGTCTTCTGTGCTGAGGTGTCCCTTGCACACATAGTAAAAACACAGATCTTAAGTGAGATAATGTAAGCCACCTTGGCTTCATCTGTTGAAAAGGATGAGGATTGCACAGAGAAGGTTAAGTTACATCAGGTTAAGAAGCCTTGGCAGCATGCAGGGTCTCCCAAGAAAAGCTGGGATGTAGTACTCGTGGCTCATGAAAGCTTTGAGCAGGAGGTGTCACGATCGTAATCCCTTCTATTAAGGGCTCTTTTACATTTTAGTTGATCATGTGCACCTGCCGCCAATCCTGCCCCCTCCTTATTTAAGGCGGGCGCTCTCTCTACTCCCGGCTCGGCAGTAGAAGATGGGTGCCCGGAGGCCCGCCTACCACCAAGTTGCCCAAAGTCCGCGGCTTGAGTCCGAATCTCAGAGCGCCTGGCCCCGTCATGCCTTTTTTATTCCCTCCCACTGCACGATCCCGTTCCGGTTTTAATACTTGTCTAGTTTTTGTTTCGGATGGACCTCCCGGCTATGGACTTTTGGACTGCTTCCTGGTTTCCCCTTCTGGATAGTTCTGGACTTGTTCGCCTGTGCCATGCCCCCCGAGCATAGGGACACTGCCGTCACGCCTCCCTGTCACTCATCCCATCCTGATCCTGTCGTGTTTAACTGTTGCCCTTCTCCAGTCTCTTCCCGATTTTACCATCTGCATGGGGTCCTGACCTATGCATCGTAACAGAGGTGGTTCCACAGCAGCGAGCAAATCTAATACTGGAGCAGCTAAACTGAGCAAAAACACCTGCCACATGATATTCATTGCAATACACAGGTTTTTAACTGCTTCCATCAGTTCTGGTACATTGGCCTGCTGGGAGATTAAAACAGATCTGTGACTGGCCAGTGTTCAGTAGATTTTATACTCTATAAAAGACTCTCCCGCTTTCTTATATGGGATAAAACAGTTAGAAAATGGATGGTTTGATTTCTTACATACTGTATGTGTATCTAATGGAGGTGAAGGTCTGAGTTGTATATGATGCCAAAGTGGCCTGTCTAAGACTAGTACAAGATTTACACACTCTCTGGCAGGCTGAGTAGGAGTTGTCTCTGGAGATACCGGGTGTGCACCTGTCTCAGGAGCCAGTTTTGACCCCCGTGGAGTGTGTTATTAAAGACCCTATGTGGACGGGTCTATCCGTCTATCGGTAAAAGACGACGGAGGAAGGTACAATGGGGTTAGGATGGGTTGACAAGACGGGGGGCGGTGACTGTAGTGAGCAGGTGCACGGGGGAAATGCGGAAGCAACCAAGTCCAAGGAAATCCAAAAGGGAAGTCATGGCACAGTCCGTAATCCAAGAGCCGGGAGATCCATCCAAGACAAACGGTCACAAAGGGGAACCGGGTCGGAATCGGCACAGGAACAGGAACTAAAAACATAACGTGACCAGGTACTCTGAATCCCGGATGCAGGCAGTCAGGACACCGGGAAAAAAGGCTTGCTTTTGGAGAACCCGGAAAATAGGCAAGCCTTGTGGCGTCCATCTTCCAATACTGAGCCCGGAACTGCAGAGACGCTAGGCTTTTAACCAAAAAGCAAACGAGATGCACCAGGAAATAATAGAAACTAATCATAACCGAAAGGGGTAGGAGCGCCCTCTAGAGGAGGGATGTGGAACATAACAGTACCCCCCCTTTCCAAGGGCAGCTCCTGAGGCCCTAATATGAGGGAGAAAAAAAAACCACAAAAAATGTTAAAGAAAGATTAACAGAAGGCTACCCACTCCATAGAAAAAAGGCACACACACACACAAAAACATGTCCCAGAGAGTCCATGAAAAGTACAAGGCAAAGTCTGCAGGGAATCCCAGAAAAAAATCAAACTGAGAGAGGGTACCTTCAGGGACGAGACAGAGATAGTCTTTGGATAGATGGGGTCCCGGGTTTCTGGGTCTTTGTAGTTGGCTCAGTATTCTCTCACGGGTGACATTTAAGAGTACAAGGTTGGACCCTATGCAGCGCTAAGACTTTAGCCAGCTAGTGTTTGGCATCCAAATCCCAAGGGCAAAAGGCAGAAGTTGTAGTCGAGGTAGAGAAGCTAGGTTGGGTATCAGAAGAGTCGGGTCGAGAGTCTCCAAATCCCAAACGCAAGCCAAAGTCAAAGCAAGAGCAAAAACAAGGTTGGGTAGCCAGAAATCAGGTTGATAATAGAAAACGTGTAAAAGAGAAAGCCAAAGGTTATTCTCAATAGTGATCCTCGCTCACTATTGAAAATAACTTCAGTGAGGGCGCTGATGTCACCGCACTACCTCTGCTACACTTGCATGTGAAAAAGAAGTCCTTACCTTAATGTAGAAAAGTCTAAACACCACTCTTCCCTCAGGGGAGGCCTCTGTTGTGTCAGGATAGCAAAAACACCAATCAGAACGGTGGACTTAATTCAGAAGATAGAAAACAGTGGTTCCTAACCTAGAAGAAACATTTTACTAAAGTTAACGAAAACAGGCTTAAAACAGCAGGAATGAGGAATACTTGTGACAAATGCAATTGGGTTCCACTGGTACATTAATTATGGATTGAATGTGTTTATTTGGAATTGTTCTCCAAGCAAAACTGTAAAAGGAGAATTGAAACTGTAACAGCTTTCCAAATGGAAAAATAAACTTACAACTCTCCAAAAGTGCCCCTCTCAAACATTTGAGAAATATGGGCATAATTTCAAATATAGTACTACCACTTAAACATTATGTTGTCACTTACAAAATTAAATGGTGATGTACTGTAGTACTTTTACTTTAAACATGTCCACATGCCTCTGTTAAAATTTTATTTGCAATATAAAAGAGTTAGTAAGATCTTTGAAGAAAGCAATGCCATTTTTCTTTTGCCTTCTGTTTCGTACACAACGCTGTTACAATAAAAATACTGACATCATAAACCTTTTGATGTGCTCTTCAATATTATTGCTTGATGGATTGTGTTTGACTGGGACAGACAAACCTGAACTTTACAGTCTAATTCCTAAAGTTGTTAGCATTCCTTACCAATCTTTACCAAAGAATGAAAGTCTTTTCACTAAAAACATGCCATGTTAAATTTTGTTCATCTTAAAGGCATTCTACAGTAAATACTGTATCATAAAATATCTTCTATATAGTTACGTGATATGCTAATATATCAACGTAGGTCTCTTTTGAGTTCTGTATCACAATCTGCTTTGCAATTTGTAGGTATTTAAAAACAGAAATTTCAGAAGCCATGTAATGTTCAGTAACACTTCAAGATACAACAGTCCCAAAATCAACATGTGGACCCCTAAATGTTAATCTATGGAAAATAACTGCAATAAAGAATAATCTGAAGTTTGTGTTTAGTCTTCCAAATACCATCTCCCCCTCTGCTATGTCTTAAGCACATTCTGTAGAAACATGAACTGTTGAATTCGATGAGCTGTTGAATACATACTGTACTTGATGGATAACAGCTGAAAGATATACTGTAGAAAGTCAGAGAGAATTGCAAAGGTTCAGGGTAAGATGGCCATATATTTTAGTAACAAAGTTAAAAATGTATCAGAGAGAGGTTCTACATTTACTAAAAATACTTAATACATTTTGAGTCAAAAGAATAGGTTTGTGCGGAATAGCCATGATCAGAGGAGCAAGTCAATTATTTTGGGGTCCAATAATGTTATTACTGGGAGATAGAAAACATTTATTATTTGAATTCCCATCAGATTTACCAGAAAACACCTAGGAATGAGGAGCGAACAATCAACACCGTGGTATTGTAAGCTGCCTGCTTCCAAAATTGAACTTATGTATGAAGTAATTATAAAACTATGGAATTGTCTCAATGGAAAATAATAATTTGATGTCCTTTGGTATAATAAGCTAACTTCATCATAGCACTGCAATGTCCAATGACTGCATTTTTTGCACTCCTTTTTTTTAACTGGCCTTGAAACCTTTTTTATCACTAAAGCTGTTGCTGTTAATTAACAATAACAACAGTGAAACAAGCCTGTCTTCCACAATAGGGAGGATAACTGATTCCCATGTTATTCAGTTCCGAGGCCTTTTTCACAGCAAGAGTCATTCCTTTTAAAAATCTTTCCTTGATGACACTGAAGCACCCTCAGCTTTGAAACATGTAAGAATCAGAATGAATAAAGCCAGTATTAAAAATATTGAAATGTCTAAAGCACTTGGCTTTCATTGAAATCCAAGGCCATACCCAATGCCACTTTTAGTCATTTTCGGCCATTCCATACTTAAAAATTAAATAATCTTTTTTTCTTTTATAGCTATTTAATTATTCAGCCAATACCTGTGTCAAACAGTTACAATAAAATCACACAAATGCATCATAACTGGAACAAAAGCATTCTAGATTCATACAAGTGTGATAATTAACAAAGTACACGGCAAAGTACATTCATTTTACAAAGTGTAGTTCAGGCATTCATATAATGCAAGACAATATATAAATATACATAACACCAAGTTTAAGATAAAAATTATATGAAACTTTACAAATACCTCATTACCTTACCATACCTGTGTTATGTTTTTTTTTCCCCTAAATACCTTCACATTACTATTCACAAATGAGACACAGTACTGGAATAAATCAGAAAGGTGGAGTCATTGCTAACACCCAGGGTGGTCAATCTCCCTGGTGAGGTTGCCATTGTAGTGCCCCCTGAATCAGACAGTGGCATCTCAGAACTGTGTGACTGGTGAAATGTGTGCTGCTATATTATATCAGTAGCGCTATACAGTAGCTGTCTGTTATTCTAAAGAGATCGTTCTGGTCATCCCTCCAACATGCTTACAAATGGATGATCTAAATACCATTCTAATTCCTGTCAGTGGTCTTTGACAGTATTAGGCAGTTTTTAACCTAAATAATGATAATAGAACAAATTAAGTAAAGTTACGACTTTGAAGCTGTCGCCTGTCCCATTCCATTGCATTATATGTTGTTAATGTCTTTAAAAATGTTTACCTCAGCATGTGTATTTTTGTGAACACTGCATTCCTAATTCAGCTATTGTGTACTGTTTGTCTTTTAAAGTCTTTTTGATTAAAAGAATTTGGCTTTATGTTTTATGTAGTTTGATGGTGAACAGATCACAATAACTTTATCGAGAATAAAGATGAGACATTGAGCCTGTCAACAATAAGAGCACAGCAGGAAGGTAATGTCCATATCTAAGCCACGTCAGGGCCAGGGGCCAGAGCTTATCTTGGTTCCTGTGGCATTAAGAGGATGAGAGAGTACACAGCAGCCTCCAAGGATGGGACACCAGTTTATCACAGGGATTACCCCCCTGCAATGCTACACCTACGTACGGTAAAGTACAGTACCTCACCCAAGTTACAACAGAACTAACTTCCCATTGGTCATTAGACAAGAGACCAGAGCACAATACAGACTGATTTCTTTTAGACCATTTTGCAGTTTAAGGTAGTTTATGACATGAGGACAAATAAAAAGTTGTGAATTGCGTTCCTTTCTTTACTTTCAGTACACAACTATGATGAAGGAGTGACAAATGTAAACAAAGGGGTCTCTGCTGAAATACAATATGTATTTTTTCACTGCATCATGGGGTTAATGGAATCATCTGATTACTGTATTTAGATTTACTGTACAATAGTTTTGTATTAGAGCTTGCAGTGTGGAAGCGTTACAGATCTAGTAGTATTTAACTACTTAATATAATAAGTAGTATTTAGTAGTAATGGGGTACTGTCATTTCAGTTGTTGGTTTACCACAGTTTGGGATTGCATATAGTGCTATGGTTTTCTAGCGTGCAGTTACTTGTGTATATGTTTTATTCCAGCATTTAATAGTTTCTTAAAAATGTTATCATTCTATGAGAAAAGTCAATTTCCACAAATAAATTTTGTATCACACTATATACCTACTTGCAAAACTTGCACCTTCCAATGATGTCCCATTCTGTTGAATTACAAATTACTACATAAACAATGTCAGATTCAATGTTTAAAGAAAGGTGAAAGAAGTTAAAGGCCAAGAAAAACTGCAATGACATATTATGGTGATTGCACAACAGACCTACAGTATATTAGTTGAGGCGGTTATGCTCAGAATATGTCAAGTTTAAAAATTGTGTAAGTTTAAACATTATTCTGTGTTTATCATTTTTCTTATGTGAATTACATACAATAAATACACAAATAGCTTGCCATGTGTATTTTCTAAAACTCAGCCTTTCTTGTAAGAATCTATGAAACTTTACATATAAAAACATGCAATTTAGTTCATCTAGCTTGTAATGCACTGTATGATCTTATGCAGCTGTTTCTTGAATATACAGTATGAGGGCATCAGCTTTAATAACATGGCTGGGTAGCTGTACCACACAAATCTTTATCAAATACATCCTTTCTTGATGTCTTCAATGTGTTAAGTAATATTTGGTTATATCAAAATTAACAATTTGGTTGTTTGGAATAGCTACAAGTTAAGTAGCCCTGCTATAACAGTTCATTTTGTGCTTAATGTACAGTATGTGTCGGATCCTTCCTTAACCTGAGGCATAAGAACATAAGAAACGCCCTCAACCCTTTGGGTAAAGATGTACTGTATTTCTATGTAGTTTTTCACTTGAGCCTTCTGGTACTGTACATGTTTCACTGTTCACACTGAAGAAATCTGCCGGGTTGAGTTAGTCCATGCCTTTGAAGATTTTGAATACATCAGGTTCCCATGTAATTGTCTCTGACCATAAGGTCCTTTGTCCTACTCATGTAGGACATTCTTTTAAGCCCTGGAATGTACCATACTGAATGGCCTTTCTAATGTGTTCTACAATTTTGACATACCCTTTGATTTAAATTCTATGACTATATATTTTAGTCATTGTGAATGTATATTTCATAAGTACCCTTCTCTAGCTCAGTATTTTGCATTTATGGTTTATGATTTTGCTACAGGCATGCAAAACTCTGCAATTGTCTCGAGGATTTGAATTTTCTCTAAATCATGATAAAATGATTCTACCTGCCTTCTCTACGGTGTTTACCAATCCTTGTAATTTAGTTTGATCTGCAAATCTGACTAGTTTACTAACTACTGTATACTGGAACCTAGATCATTGATATAAATGGGAAGAAAAGTGGTACTCACTCCAATTTTGAGCATCTCAACAAGAACATGCCCTTATCTCTACTTTCAACTCTCAATCCCAACACTTATCATCATTCTGAAAATCTAAATATACCATATGACTTGTCCTGTGTGTCTCCATTACTGTTGTTACTTGGTCGAAGAAATCTAGGAAGTTGTTAAACAAAAAAAAATGGTGCTGGGTGATGTTACTAAAGCACACTGTCTGCTCCCCAAGTGACGCAGATAGAAGCCATTTCCCAACTTTCTGAAAATGGAAAACACAAAGATCCTGCAGGGCAATGTAAAAGTGTAAACAGAAGCTTGCAGTAACTTCTGGCTGATATCTAATCAAGTGTATCTCGTTACTATTCTTTGTTCATAAAATAGTCTGTATGTGTAATAAGGAATGACTAACATTAAATACAATCAACTTAAAAGTCACCTACAAGCTGAATAATATTGGGAATTAAGTTGCTTTTTAATAATCTATTAACAATATAAGTATATAAATAGAAGTACATTGTTGCAATCTATGACTATAATTTTTTATTCAATTCATCTTAGAAGAAAAATTCTAATGATCACTGCTGAAAATTCTTGGAGTCAAAAGATGTTTAACTCAAACAATAATAATAATAATAATAATAATAATAATAATAATAATAATAATAATTTGTTAAATTCTACCTCACATCTTTACATACAATCTAATAGCAAGTGATACCTTTTCATGGGTAAAGAAGGTAAACATAACAGCATAAAACCTTTATCTGCAGAGCAGGAACTGGCTGTATGTTGGTTCTTTAATGCTGAGACATAACAACACACTTTTTCTTGCCAAGAAATGCAATCAGTTTCCCCCAGATATTTACCACCAATGAGAGAAATGCCTACAATGTCTGCCATAGCTCTCCAAATACAGTTACATTGACCTGCTGCTCTCTCTGGGTTAAAAGGCATGCAGTTGTGGAATTCTAGGGCTTCACGTTAGTCAAGCCCATAACCTGATAGACAGCCACTGGCATCATTATTGCCTGTATCAAATTCATGGAAATGACCAGATTTGAATGTTTTTAAAATGAGAAACTTTCAAGTGATTTTGGTTATCAAGAAGCATTATGTAGAAAGGATAAAAAACAAACCACTGCTACAATTAATACTGTACACTGTTGGGTAATTAGGGAGGGTAATTAGCCTGTTTCTATCTTGATAGTACAGTGCAAAATAAACCTTTTATATTCAAAATATATTTTTAAAAGATCAGTTTTAATAATTACTTAAGGATAAGAAAACTTGTAATGGCTGGTTCTATCCAGGTCTAAATTGGGTTAAAGTACACGTTGACATGTTATGGAGTGAATCAGTGAAATCAGTGTTAATGTTTACAGTATATTAAAACTAGACTGTTATTTTGCAGAAAATGTAATAAACTGATATTTTCAAACATTCTTTTAAACAAAAAAATACTTTTGTTTACTTATAACTTAATCTGCTAAGAATATAATAAAAGAGCATAAAATGCAGGTTCACAATTTTACTTTTATCCTATGAAAATGTGTACCTCAATTTTATACAACTGTTTCCAACGTTACAACTTTCTTTTACAGAATCTTTCTGTAATAATAATTATTTTTTTTAGTTTATTAACAATACAAGTTTAATGTTTTTTAATATCCAACTTCTTATTAAAGCTTTTAATGTATAACTTTTAATTATTTTTTTTTCCTTTTTGCCTCTGTTGTGTATCGTATGTGTGCTATTGTGCTTTACGTTCATTGAACAGAGCTCTGAAAAAATATATTATTAAGAAGGAAGATAAGGTGCTGTTATTGATTAAGAAACACTATAAACCCTTCAACAAGGAAGACCAAATAGCATTTAAGAACAGAATTCACCTGGTTGAGGACTTTAAAACGGTCCCTTTTTGTTCTTTTCTCCTTTATGATAGCTGTTGTTAACTCAATAACATGACAAAGCCTTTTCGAAATGTATGATTCAATAACTGTCCGCCTGCAGAGTGTGAAACTTTAGCAAAGATGAGAATAAGGACTTGCGAGTTCTGACTTGAACTGATAGAAGTCATTGTTCACTAATCGTTGTATTCGTCCTCTAAAGCCAAGTAGTCACTAAAGGTTAAATTCCAGTAAGAACCTGTAACCTTACTGTCAAGGGAATAAAGTGCACAGGATAAAAGGTGTAAGTTTGTCAGTGTTGCAGCTTAAACTAACACCAACAGAGGATTTTGGAAGAAGCTGCAGGGAGCTTGAGACTTAAGGCTTAACAATCAAAGCCTAAGCTAAATACAACAGTGTGCATGTTTCTTAGGAGACTTTGAAGTAGTTTGTTATTTTACTGAAGGGTAGCTGTTGTGTTGCACCTTTTGAATCTTCTTTTCTAATATGTAGAGGAATCATTTAATGTTATTTTTATCCAGTTAAGTGCAGAGGATGAAAAGATGTTGTATTGCAAAGGTCAACAACGTGCATCTTTTCTTTCATGGGCCATTTAGACTAGTCGGTACTTTTATATTGAACACAACAATAAGTGTGTGGATTGCATTTAAACTTTAGTGGAAATAGCAAATTAAAAAAACATCTAGACTGCTTGTAAAGAACCAAAAACCGGTTTATATAATTACTTTTTATACAAAAGCTTCCCCCAACTTCAAACACTTTGTTAAGTTCAAGACTATACACAGATTTCATAAAAAATATGGGTTGCAAGTAAAAGAACACTTGCAAACTATACTGTATATGTCTAAATCAAAACACATTGATATTAATAAACAGTTGTGAAATAATTGTATCTAGGAAAATATATTCTTAAAATTCTTATTATTATTCTTACAATATTCTTTTTCTAATTCTTTGCAAAAACTGTGTAGTCCTTTCTTCCAGCGACAGTCAAAACAAGTGACTTTACTCATAATTACACATACCCTTTCTGAACTAAAGAAATGTAGTGTAGACTGTGCCCGAAGTGCCTCAACCACTCTTATTCGCGTATGCTGCTAAATGAGAGCTGCAATATGGATGAGTTATTCTATTAAGCAAATGACGAGCATTTTTTTCTTTCAAAAATGTCTATAATTTCTTTTTTCGCTCTAGAATTAAGTCAAGTGGAATATAAAAGATGAACATCTGGAGTAATGCAGATGTATATACTATCGTTACCTTTACTTTTATTTTGTACCGCAACATTACTGTCTATCCTTTGCTGCCCCCACGTGGAGAAAGGGTTGCAGTGTCTACGTAGCTCATGGTAAGAATTCTGTTGCTACTAGGAAAGACAGATTAAATCAAGGGTAATCGAAATATCGAAAGAGATTTTTTTCTAAAATACACAATGCAAAAAAAGAAGAAATTGTTCTTTAAGTGGAGAGACTGAATCAGTTCTCTCTGGCTATCCACTCTTCCTTATTTTCCATAAGGATTTCCAGTGTTTTGCTTCTGTTGTAAGATCACTGCAGTTTAACACTGTGGGAAGACAAGCTGGTGATCTTTAGGAGACATCGTCAAAATGTTTAGTAAGAGTATAAAAATAGATTAAAACAATAATGTGTCGACATTATAATTCTACACTGTGACAATATTGGCACTCCACTGCACTGTAGAGTTTTGTTCCTTTGTGTCAAGTCTGAAGACTTCAGGAAACTCAGCAACAGAGTACTTGGTGAAATGGTTCATACTAAGTTGCCTGCTAGATAGTCACAGGTAAAGCTTAACAATTTACAAGTCACCCCAAATCAAAGTGTTAGCAAAGACTGTTCAGAAACCAAGTGTACTTATTTTGAAAAGAAGTATTGTAGGAAGAGTATTAAGGACCAGGTGGTAAAGGGCTTAATCAACACCTGTTTAGCATGTTCAATGTGTGTTTTCACATTATAGTGTTGCTAAACCCAGTGTATTGTGATACTTCCCAACACAGACATCTCAAGTGGATAGGAAACATTAATACTTCCCAACTATTTAATCATATGATAAATGTAGGGCTTCACATTCAGAAAATGATGTATATGGCTATAAAGTAGTTTGCTCCTATTCCAGATAGTTTTGTTGCCAGCAGGAGTGATCATAAGCAAAGACAGAAAATACACAGTTCTGATGACCTATGGATTTCTGATTAGTGCAGGATTTGCACTGTTTAAATGAAAGAAAAAAGCATACCTGATAATGCTTAAAAGAAAGGGTGATAATAATTCTGGATTAAAGTTTAAGAAATTTGATTATTATTATAGAAAACTGCACAAATTACTATCAAATTACTATTACTATAAATGCATATTCTTCCAAATGTACAAGTGTCTAAATTATTCCTGCACCAGCAATCACTATTTTGTTTATCTGCCTTGGATCAAAAATCTACTTGTTGTGCCTTGTTCCTCTGAACTAATTCTTCATACAACAAATATTGTATTTTACTGCAGTAAGTGGATTGTGATTTCTAGTCACAAATGATGGCTTTATGCTCCATTAATTGTTAGTCAGCAAGTTCAGAGGGATTCTTTGGGTTGTTACAATGTTGAAAAGTTCAGGGAATCAGGTTTTTGGATACAATATCCTGATGTACAGTACTTCTGTCCTACTCTCAGTTTTGTCAAAAATACTGGGAACAGATCACCAAAATCAAAACAGACTCACCACCATACACACAAAAGCCACACTGTTCTCTTTAAACATGAGCTTCACCTTTCTCTGCTAATTGAACTGCTCTAATTGATGGTGAGACTGTCCAAAAACCCAAGTGTGTTTCGTGCATTCATGTCATATACTGTAGTCTAATTGGACATAGGAATCAATGAGTACTTACTGGCAAATTTGTGTATTATCTTTTTGTGTTACAAAATTTGCCATAGACACCAGATTCATACTACCACCATCTGTTGCCTTAGACTAGAAGACCAAGATAAATGTACATTACTGTAGAAACTAGGATTCAGCCTGAATCTTAGTGTCTGATCTTCAAATATTGAAGATCTTTTTAGACAAACTTAAATTAATCAGTATTAAATTTAATCCTTACATTGCTTCTTTTCATTAAGACGTGTGTGAATATTAATAAGAATTTGAATTTAGTAGAACATGCAAATATCTATCCATGTATGCATTATCAGAAAACTATTTACTGTATTCCTGACAAGGGTCACATAAAATGAGAGCCCGTCTTAAAACGCATACAGTTCAAGGTGGTACTGGAAGCCAGACATGAAATCTTCGGACAGACACTCAAAACACGCCACAGCAATTCACGAGGGATAAGGACATCCCAGAATCAGATGCTTTGTGAATGTTTGTTGGGTATTTTAAGTATAACACGTTTTGGCTTAAGGGGCAGCCTCCCGGCCGTAGGATGAAGAGGCTCGACTCCCATTCAGAGAGGGGAGTTAACCAAGAGCTACTGTACAGTAGCTGCAAAGGTGGCAATGGGGGTGAAGGAGAGATGCATGAGCCAAAATGCGAGAATACAGTAGATGTTTGCGAGAGATATACTGTATACAGTGTATAGCAAAAGTCAGTAATGACTGTAATTTAAAAGATGGGCAAGATTGGCTTTGTCTGTCATGATCCCTCCTGAATTTCAGCTTCCCTTTCGGCTGCATGCAGACCTGGTTAGAACATTCTGACTAATGTGGGAATGCCGGGAACAAACCCAGGAGCCAAGACTCCGGACGAGATGCAGAAAAAACTGTGTACTTTAATAGCCGGGTACAATTGGAATTACACACAGTGTCTTCATTTATATTAACAGAAATAACTGATTATTATTGCAAATTATGTGCAATGAATCATTTATGAATACAAGAAAAAGAACATGTAAAGAATTTAAATTTAGCTTCACATTAAGAACCTTTTTTTTCAAGTTGCTCATCTGTTTTTTGTCACTGTATTACCAAAATGTTCAAACTCTTTCATTTAGACAAGTAGAAGAGCTGCTCAGAGACAGAGGAGAATCCTAGTTGTTTTTTACAAGCATAACGTCAATCAAGTTTTAGACTATTATTATTCTACAAAAATATCTTTAACATACTAAAATAAAACAGGGCTTCATTGATTTTTGAAGGCTGAAATGTAACCCACACTGAACAGGCCTCATTCTGACTAGAACTTCTGTCACAAAAAGTATACTGTTTATACATGAAGATCTATGTGAAGGGATGGTGTCCTTTACCAAACCTAAAATTAGAAGTGAAAAATTATAACCAAAATTATACGTGAAGCAACAAAACTTGCATTTATAATATATATGCTATACATAGCGTATATAAAAGATGCAATAAGTAATCAGATCTGTTATTAAATTCTTCAGTGTAAGAAAAAGTAAAGTTCAGAAGTTTCTTCACAATGATTATGTACAATAGAACCTTACCAATCAACAAAATGGATTCAGACTCCTAGTAGGCATTATTCTTACTTCATAACATCGTTTAAAGCCAGTGCCTGAAGGAAAGTCATATTCCTCCGGCTGTGGTGTAAAGACTGAATAGTCTCATGACTTAGATCCACTGTTGTATGCCTCGAAGCAAGACAATGATAAGTGCACATAAAATGGGACAAAAACTGTTGATCTTTAGCCTGTGATCTCTGTGGTAAATGCAGAGCCTCACCATCTAATGCAAAGTTCTAGTTAAACATTGTCCCAAAGTTTGCACTATGCCGTCTGTTGTTTTTACACTAAAGGCCCAGCAATTGTTGGAGGCAGTATTGACTTTGTAATTAAACTATTTTAACGTCAGGATTTTGTAATCATTACATTTCAAGCCATCTGTTGCAGTCTAAGGACTGAAATGGATTTTTTTCTATGGGTAGACAAATGATAAGAGTTATATGTTCGCAGTATTTTATTTAATATTGGCTTTTCTGTTTTTCCCCGTAAATTCAGGCATTTTTTAATAACCAGGACAAGATCAATGGTCTCTTCTTATTTGTAAACCTTTGTTATATTCTTGAAAAAGCTGGAGTACAATTGAAATTTGTTTTTAATACAGCACTTATCATTCAAGAGTATCCCAGAATGCTTCACTGAGCTAAAATTAGGCAATACAGAATGTAAATGTATGCATACAAAGAATCAATATTTATTAAAAATAAAACATTTTCAACTTAGATTTATAAGCATTAATGTGTACATGCTATAAAGTATTTAGAATTGTGTCTGTATGTGAAAAATGACAGAAAAGCCTTATTAGGTTTTATGGTTCAACACTTTCTCTGTTTACAGTATGCGTGTGGCTTAATTCCTTATCAGACATTTTAACAAATATAAATATAAATATATAAATACTGAGACTGTGCATGATTATCACATTAAGATATCATGCGATCGGAGCTGTGAAGACTGCCTATTTCTGTCTATATTAAGATATGTCATTTTTAAATTAGTAACCCTTTGTACATTGCTTATATTGAAGGAAATTAAAGGGAGAAATCAAGCTACCTATTGCTTCTCCCAGATGCTTAGTTAGAAATGATTAGCCCATTTTGCAGGTTAAATATTTTTGTTTGTTTTAGCCTTGGCTAACACCTTTATCTGGACATATCTCTTCACCATTGTCCAATAGAGAAATCAAATAATGTATATCAAAGCAGATACAAGTGGTGCACTAAGATAAGCTACACAGCCAGTGATCTATTAGCACTTCAATTGTGGTTCTGTACTATAATCTCATGTTCATCTGGTACAATCTCAAAATAGATTTAGCTCTGATCCAGTTACATATTATGAGACAAAGTCTTCATGTGCTTTGTCAGCAATCTTTAAAATAAAAGATAATGGTGTATTTTGGGTTTATTAACTACCTGGTTTACCACTTGGGTACTGAATGATAGATTACTTCTATATTGGTTGTTTCCAACATCTGCCTGAATGAATCACATGAAATAATAAGATTTTACATAATTAACCTTATCTGAGAAATTTTATAGCAGTTTAACTATAAACTACCAGGCCATTCAGAGACTGGGAAATTAAATGGAAATTAAATTAAAAAACATAATCTTTTGGTCTTTGGTTACATCATTTTGGTCTTTCAGTAGATTATAAGATTGGTTCATTTTTTAGATCACAATACAAATCAGATTCATTTCTGTACATTTGGTAATATATCCACAGATTGCAAAAAGGAATGGAACCAGTGTAAAAAAACATTAGACAATTAAGCTCTCATGTAACACCTTATTTCATGTACCATTTTTGTCCTAGCACCGTGGTGAATTTTTTACAGTGAAGCAAAAGATCCCTTAAAATGCAAGTCAAAACACCCTGTGGTGCACTGGGATCATATAGTGATTCGTTAATGTGTTCATTAGCTCTTTGAATTATTGTCTTATGGCATTGTGCCTGAATCTTTTTGCTCATTTCATTTTGTCAAAGCATTGGCCATTATTTTTACTACTATGCACACACTGGATCATCAAACACGTTTTCTCAAAACTAAGAGTTCTGGGGCTCCCGAAAGGCTCAGCCTTTAAAGGCATAGGTCATGGGAAAACTTAAGCATGGGTCTGGTCAGCAGCTGATTATGACCAGCATTCTCCAAGCAGTGCTTGTGCACGTGTGAAGGTTTTAGATTTAGAACTTGGAAAATTGAATTTTGTAGGCATTATCATATGCTAAATACCAATTACCATAGCATGTTAAAGTACAAAAACACAGCAACCACTCTGAAATTCTGCCAAATTCTTCCAAACCCACCTTCAGTACCTTCTTAAGGTCATCTAGTAAATGTTCATTTAATAATTGATTTTTGTTTGTTTTCTATTTACCTACTTAAATCATTATTGATTACAGCTGGATAAATCTGTTCAAGTATTCTAATGTCAAATTCTAATTTGAGAAAGATCTGTGATGTACATTAATAATTATTATACGAAACAAGATATATGTCAATATATTGCTGTGATAGTCCACATTAACTAAATGAAAAGAAATGCATAACTCTATATATATGAACCCCATCAATTTGCCCACACATATGGCCATCAGTACAATTTATTTTTAAGTGACCTCATGAAGCAGAAGTGTTGTGGTTTGCGTTTAGGTACAATATTAAAATCTTTGAAGTGAAGTTTTGACCTGGCCAGCAACATTTCACAAAAACTGGAAAGATTAAAAAAAACAAGAATAAAGTACAAGGCAGTTCTTGATTTCGAAATTTACATTCAAATTCTACACTAACCATAGTTAGTCTACACACCATAAAAAGATACCTACTGTATCACTTTTTTGTGTATGTGTTTAAAAAATAAAATGTACAGAATAGATGTTGATGTTTTTGGCTACACTTTAATCATTTCACCATGATACACCCAAGTGACTTTTGGATAAACATTAAATCACCTCATTAGTGAGAGCAATTGAGCACAGCTGATGATGTTATTCCACCTGTTAAATGTCAAAAGCCTAGTGAAACAAAAAAGAAGAAAAACACCCAGCACTGTATATCCCACTTACCTTTGCACTGTTGGTATGTTGGAGGATGGACTACAAGCACTAGAAATGATGCTAAAACAAACATCATGACTTCTTATTCTCACCTTATGTCATTTGCGCATGTCCATATAAATCATTATGAATGTGATTATAACATCTTGCTTAGCAACATTCAAATAAAGTTTTAATCATTTTTATTTAATTTAGGAAATGACATCCAGAATGATGGGATAGAACGTGGCTACTGTCATCCCTCCTAACCTTTTGTTGAAACCTCCATACAGCATATTGAACATTTTAACATATTGAACCCTTAAATCCAGGAATTATCAGCTTAACCCCAGACTGTGTCATCAGCCTTGTGTGACTGGCCTTTCTCAAATGCTGCTGGGGTAGAGCATGTGGATGTGGCTGCTGCAGGCAGCAGGCAGCAGGCAGCCTGTCGTAGGACAGTATTCTCTGTCTTTTCTTGCACCCTGCCTGGTCTAGGGATCGTACAGAATGCTGCAAGCTGGTAGAGTATAAAAAGAAAAGCAATATAGAATTCAAATGAGCAAAAAGAGGCTTATGTCATTTAATGAACTGAAGTAGACACAAAGCAATAACCCTTATGTCACGATCGTAATCCCTCCTCTTAAGGGTGCTCCGGTTCTTTCTCATTTTTCAAATTATGTGCACCTGCCCACAATTCTGCCCCTCCTTATTTAAGCTTGGCGCTCTCTGGACTCTGCATTGGTAGGCGCCCGAAGGCCCAACTACCACCAACTACCACCAAATCGCCCTACGTCCGCAGCTTAAGGGCATAGGCCTCCTACCGGCGTCCTGACCCAGCTGAGTCTGACGCCCAGAGCGCCTGGCCTCGTGATCCTGCTTTTATTCCCTGTCCCTGCACTGGATCCCGTTCCGGCTTTTAACCTCGTCTTGTTTTGTCTTGATTGGATCACCTGGATTTGGACTTCACCCCGGACTCCTTGGACTAGTTTGCCTTGGTCAAGCACCCCGAGCACCAGTTCACCATGTCATGCCCCACGTCCATCGTCAACCCCTCCTGATCCTCGTCGTACTTTTCCACTTACTTCCGGATTATACCATCTGCATAGGGTCCAGAACTACGCTTCACGGGAGCGTGGACCGGCTCTCGTTACACCTTAGTTTCCTCCTAAAAAAACAAGACCCTTTCTCTTCTCACCCTTTTCTCTCTGATGATGGCAGATGTAATGATTTCATAGTGACACGTCTTCAGAAATAATTGATCTTTCATATAACAAAATAGACAAGAAGACAAATGGAATGTGGTTCTTCCATATCTGTTTCAGTGTCTTACTAAAGTTTGTATGCCATACAATGCAAAGTTGTTTCAGAACTTCACATAAAACGTTACTTTATTTTTTTAACATTAACCATAAAATCAAATATAAGTGGAGACAAGTTCTTAGTATTCAGCTATCATTGGCTATCAAAACTACAAAACTATTGAAAAGTGTAGTGAATGTCTTATTTTCAAAAACATAAAACCACAAAGTACCAATTGTCTCTAAATTTCCAAAGCCTGAGGTAGTCTAATGGTAAATGGATAAAAGTGTTTTGTCTGAAAACGTGTCTGAAAAATGATGTTCAGGATGATAACTTGTAAGATGTACAGTATACAATTACACATAATGGATGATCCCGAAAAACAAACTGATTTGTCAGGTTAGTGTCACGCCCTCTGCAGCCAGAGGGCGCTCCTTCTCTGTCCTGTCCCTAGTTTCCAGTCTGCTGTCCTTCCTGTCCCTCTCTTTCCCTTGGGCTATATATTTCCGGGTCTTGCATTCTGTCCTCGCTCAGCATTGACGTTCGGATGTCCTGAGACCCGCCTAGCACCAGGGCGCCCCACGTCCGCTCCCTGAGGGCATAGGTTTCTATACGGCAATCCTGAACTCTTTGCACTATGAGCCCGGGCCTTTTTCCCGTCTCGCCGCTACGCATATGGGTCTTTTTCCGCTCTCCTGCTCCCCATGGTTTGTCCCTTTGGACGTCCGTGACAGTTAGGGATGATGGCAGGGTACTGTTTGATTAGTTACAGTATGTTTATTAATACAGTGAATTTTCAGTGCATTTGTGTAACAATTTGTATTTAACTTTTAACATTATTTTAAATCCATTACTTGGCACTCTGTTTAAAAAGCTAAGATAAACAAATCTAGCAAGTGACACTGATCCATTTTTCCTGTTTATCACCTCCATACATCTAGATATTTTTTAAGTCCTCTGAATTTTTACTTCATTACATTTTTTAAGAAAAAGTTTACAATAACTAAGCTGAAATACTATGAAATAGGAAATTCTTTAGGTTAAGGAATGTTTATTGAATGAATGAAAAGACAGAAACATTTTTATGTGGTAAAGTTTGTACACTTACTTCACTAAAGTGTAATAGATATATCAGATTGGAACAAGGATGCCTTCAGAATTAGGCCAGTGGCACTAAAGTATTGTGCATACTTTATAAACTGTCTAGTAATCACATAATCACACTGCGAAGTTATAAGCAGGAAACAGTCATGAAGTAAAGAACAACTGTACTTGTGCCTGTTTAAATATTTGCATCATATTGTAACGCTTACGGCCGACAGGTACTGTGTAAGAGCCGGCGTACCAGAGCAGGTGACGTCACCGCCCTTCCCGGTGATAGCAGGACTACAGCTACTGGGCTGTAGAGAGATCTCTCTTTAGCTCACGGGGCTGGGTCGCTGCAGACGACGCGGGAGTCCCGGGTTCGAGCCTCAGTCGGGATGGGGCCGACCTAATGCGGCAAGGGTGCCCGCCTGAGCCCCTGTTGCGTTACAATATTTATACTGTACCTGTTTTCACCTGGCAGTTTTTGGAAATATTTGTGCTTCTTTTGTAGTTTCCAGTAATAATTAAGCAGTTCAGTATATATCAACTGACAAAGATTAATAATTAATTATTTCACTATTTTCCAAATAAGAATTGTTTTAGCAAAACAAGTATAAAGGTGAATAACATTTTCTAAGCCATAAACCATTCCTTCAGTGCCTGAAATTGTCAATAATTGTAAAAGGACTGTAAATACATCCTAGAAGGCAGAAGAAAATTAAAATAATTAACTGATAAACTTCATGAAATGTTCTAAATCGGTTAAGACTTATCAAATAAAGATTTGTCCTGTCTCATAGCCTATCAGTTGGGCAAATATGGAGATGCTCTTTTTCTTTCTTCATATACGTTTTATACACGTTTCGCATTAATAGTAGACACAGAGATGTTGTCAATTAATGGCTTTATCAATAATTATAATTACCCCCAATAAATTAACGCTCATTTATAGATATAGGACTTTAATATTTTACAAAAACTCACAAAATCAAATAAACACTGGCAACTTTTGTGTGGTAAACGTTCATTAGATTGTTTAAAATGTGTCTTTAAATTCTGTCTCAGATTTCAATTTGCTCATATTAAGTTCTTTTGGGATTACAGAAGATTATTCAAAGATTTTTAATTTTTTGTTTCTGTAAATAAAAAAATGAAATCAATGATTTTGTGTGCCAAACCCAAATACGTTTCCTATTGCAATATTTTATATATTCCTAACCATTTAAAAGCAACTGTTATATCCAGACATTTTTCCATCATCTTTTTAAGTTATTAATGCATCATTATTACGTTTAATAAAGAATAACAGTAATTGTAAAAGATAAGAATAAAAATGTATTTCATTAAGTGCTACCGAGCACCTTCAAAATCCAAAATGTTTTATACACTTTTTTCTTTGTAGATTAATCTGATTAACAAAATGTATATATTCAGTTTGCCTATCCCATTTTACAAGTAATGCATAAAATAACTAAGACTACTACTTTACATACAGTATCTTATACAGCATATACAGTATTGCTCATGAAGGACCTAAGTTTTTGAAAAAATATATAGTTCAGCATAACCATAAGAGGTCTAAATGGATTATAAAAAACAGTCAACCTTAAATGTAATAAAAACCTTTTTATACTTTATTAACAGTACAATCATTATGACAGCTCAGTTCATTATGCCCAAAAGCCACACTTTCATGCAGTCAGCAATAGCAATTAATTTAGAAATGTATAAATTTTGTAATACATTTTTTATTAACACTGGTTGAAGAAGAGGAGAGGGAGGCACTTTTGCGCACTATCCTTTCAAGCGCTGCAGTATTGATTGATAAAGACAAGCCACCGAGTACAAACAGGCTTAGATGTAATAATTTAAATGACCAAAATTAACATTAAGAGCACATTAGTTAAGTTGTTAACTTAAGTGGCTTATTGCAGTACTTTATTGGAGGTTTAAGAAAGGTTGAACATGTAAAGACCATCAGCATAGGTTGGGTTCTCCAGGCCAGAGATCAGGGCATTTTGCTTCAGTACTGGCCTACAGTATGTATGTCACCACTTCACTAAGTGGGATTTCCCTGCTGGTGGAAACATCCTGTCAGAGCAGAGAGCACGACAACAACGCCCCTTGTTTCTCGGGCTCTCTGTGCTTTCAGTAACTGCTGCTTTAGTTCTCCATCCGAAGATTCAAATGCTGCTTGTTAGCCGTGATTCCTAAGATGTTTCACTCCCAGTGTGCCATCAGCAGCAAAGTCCTGAACCAAGCTGAAGAACAACAGGCATCACAAACAGGGGCAAAATTAACTCCTGGTCTCCAGTGAAAAAATATACTTCTGACTTAATTAAAAAACACTTATATTATGTTGGTCAGACAACAAAAGAAGCAAATATATTTTATGGAAATGGCTTGTGAGGTAAATTTAATACTGTCAAACGTTCCATAATATTATTAAGGTTCTTAAAATATTGCTCTATGTTTTTTGCTTATTTCCTACATTTTCCAAAAGAGAACATAAAAAAAACATTGGTATCAAACTTTCAAGGTTATGCCATAGCAAACCACGAGATGTCATAAACTGAATAGCCCGTAACCCCTTTGGGCCACTCTTTGTTGTAGACTTCAGAGAACATCAATCCGTTTTCTAACGGCTTGCAATTCAGGGTCACAGGCGAGCCAGACCCCATCCCGGCAAGCAACAGACACAAGGCAAGATATGCTGAACATTTCAGAAAACCTTTTGAGTAAACATATTGAATTTTAAATAAATACATGGCCATATTGCAAAGCCTTTAGTGGAAAATGTAGCAGACAAATAAAGCAAAAATTAAGATTTTTTGTCTAGCTCTCCTTGTCAAAATTAACTATTTAATTGCAACATTAATATGTTGATTTTATTTTACTGTCGTGTTTCATGGTACTTTGCACTTGGAGCATGTGAAATCACTGGATGATGAAGTTGAGGCAACCTCTTCTGGTATTCTTCCAGCAAACAAGATATTTTAATTTCTGAGTGCTACCCAAAAAAGGTATTTTTTGTACCGGGGTTAGTTCAGTTTCCCTGGATGGGTCAGGATCCCCCACTTGCAGTACCCATGAAGACTGTATTGATGGGAGGAAGAGACGGCACCATTTCCCTGACTTCAGAAGATTGCCTCTGAGAGGCCATTATATCCTGGGAGGGATACTGGCCAGATGTTCCATACATGCATTGGGAGGAGCCAGAGGAAGGAATTGCACTTGGTATATTTGAACCTGTGTACAAATTCAAACAAACAGAGAAGGGAGATCAGACCTGTCAAGTCTTCCAGTTTACCTCCTAAAACCAGGAGCATTGCTTCATAATTACAAAACTGCAATTTCAAAATTCCACAAGTAAAATGGGATGTTTTTATGTACCATCCTTTGTTTCAGACATTAGTCTGTTATCCAGACTTCAATCATTTAAGTTTTTGTGACACTCTTATGACTAACACTGAGAGATCCTATTACTAAAGTCATTACTCATCTGCAGTGTGTTGATACTAATGGTGGAGAATAGCCTGCATTTTAGTGGTGGATGAAGTCGGTTACGACTTATACAGATTGCAAGGAAGTCCTTCAACCAATCAGACTAATATAATTCTGTAAAGCAAGATGGCTGGCAAAACAATGTCCACTGAAGCTTGTGCCTTGAGATTTTAAACAGCATTGACCATGAGCAGAAAGACACAAATGCGCATCAAAGCAAAAAGGATAGGCTTTTGAAACATGAGCTCTCTTTTTACTCATGAAGCATTCATTGCAGATATTAATATTAATAAAATGTAATCCTTGGCCGCAATTTACTCACCTAGAGGAGCTCGGCAAACTAATCCTGAGGAGTCTGTGTAAAAAGTGCTTGTTGACTTCCTGCCAGTGTCATCTAAGATGTTGAGAGGATCATGGACATCATTGTATGCTGGGACTGACCGTATAGTGCTTACGCTGCTAATAACAGAAACATGTTGGTCTCTCATGGTGCCGATCCTCTGAGTGTCATAACTGCCATTTCCATAGTAACCTGGAAAATTCATGTTAATGTTAATATTTAAACTTTAAAGGCAGCGTCCATTAGGCCTTTAAGCTATTCAACCAAGGTTCAGATATGCAAGACTGCAGAATTCAGATCATTTCACAACGCACTTCAAGGCGGCAGCCTAAGAAATTCAGTTTCATTGTCGTGAACAAAACAAAATGAGGGAGCAGCTCAATACTTCAATTGAGTGCTACAAAAACACACAGCTATCATAATATTTTGACATGACAGAAAGGGCATAGGTATGACAAAATTCCAAAAGAATAAGACATCCTTCTTTCAGAAATTCAACACAAGCTTCAAGGAGTCACAGAGCAAATGCAATAAAAAGAAAAGTTTTAGGCCAAAAAAAGCTGAAACCAGAGAGAAAGATTCTCTCATAAAGGATGGAGTTCATATTACAAAGACACTTTTGACATAAAAAGCCAACAAGCAGTTAGATCTAAATCTGTCCAAAAAAAAAAAACCACTCACCATTTGGTCCAGCAGCTGGATAGGATGTTCCCTGACAGCTTCCACTCAGCGAGTTTCCAATAAAACTGTAGTTCCCCGAGTTAACAAGCTGGAGGCTCTGTGCCTCTGCACCGCTATCTGGCGGGGAGCCAAAACCTGATGTGGTCCTGGAGTTGTAAGGTGAAACAGCGCAGCTGCTGCTGAAATAGTCCTTGGACAGCTGCTGTTCATTGAAAGACGGGTAACGACTGCTGTCCACGCGGTGGGGATACACCACTGGAGGGGCCTGCGCCTGAGACCGGAACAAGGCCTGGTAGTCGGAGCCCTGCGCATAGTAGTTGGGATTGTTCTGGTACATTGGATCAGAGAACGAGGGGCAGCTGCTGTGAGCCTGTAAGGTTGTACAGCCACCCTGGGCTCTCCCTGCCATGGGACCCTGATTTATCACACTCCCTCTGTTCACCAGCGCTGGAGAGATGGGGGGAGTCATTAGTGGGCCGCTGCTCTGGGAAAGATCCATTTGTCCTAAAGGAAGGAGGGAAGGAAAGGAAGGAAAGACAATGTTTTGAACTCTACAAGTTACAAAGTGATACTGTACATGTAAATCTCGATATTAATGCTCTAGTTGTACAATTTGCAGAATTAGGATATATTATGACTATCACGTTTATCCAATATATTCCTAATTATTATTAGAACTATTGTAATTATCTAATGATTTTATTTTACTCTTGTTCAATTGTTGTAATTGCTTTTCACACACATGAACCCACTATGCATCATTTAACTCTCCAAAATATTTACTTACAAAACACTGAATTCATATTACATTATCAACAATGGTTTTATTATTTCAGTATGGTTTATCAAAAAGAAACACCAGTCCTGTTGAAGCCAGGGAATTATTTTTGTGGCATCGGGATCTCTTTAGGTAACTACGACTGGGAAATTTTGAATCATCCTGTTTCAAACATTATCCTGAACTCTGTGTTACTTATGGACAACAAAGAAAGAGCTGCAAAGAAAAAAAAGCTTCATTACAGCAGCAATAATTCACATCAAAGAGAATAAGTATTGCATATCACCTAAAACTAGCTTAAACCTTTATAGTAAAAAAAAATCTTAGTTCACTTTTAAATGTGAAATAGTAAACAGAAATAACACACTTAAATGGGAGTGAAAAATCAAAGCAAAAGTAATTTCTCACTGTGACAAATGTAAATCTTGACAAGTCAGTAAAATGTTTCTTCTCCATTTTGCTAGTTGAGGTTTGGGCTATGTTCTCTGTGGTGCAGCCACCCTTTGGCTCCCAACAGACACCATGTGGTGGAGTACCTGGGATTTGCAGGCTGTCTGATTCTCCACTAGGGAAGACGGCCATGTTTGCGCTCATGCTGTGCTGGCTGGCTGTGAGAGCCAGGTACGTGTGCTCTGACAGCGATTCACTTTTAACAGACGAGTCGTTGGAAACGGAGCTGGATTTATTACGGTTGGCTAAAAAGCAGGAGCTTGGAGATGCTGTGAATGCTGCTTTGCTGGCATCTGAAAAGAACAAAAGATTTTAGTACATTTATGTCCTTAGAAATACTCAACTCAAGTTATTGTACTACACAAGTCTGTGTTCAGATCACTAAAAAGGGCTAAGCAATCATTTTAAAAGTTTTTCTCTGCTTCCCAGGACCTTTGTCTTTTTTATGCATAGTTTTACTAGATTTCCTAGTAGTCACAGTACTGAGTTCAGGTAAAAAGGCTGAAAACAGACAAAAGAAATAAAAGGTAAGGTCAGTAAAATAAATAAGGGCTTTGAACTATATAAAATAATAAAACAATTCAAAGAACATCTCTATATAATATGCTCATAATCAACAATAATTCATATCCCACTAAGCTTGTCGCTGGTAAAAGCGCAAGTTAATACAGAAGAGGTATACTACCGGCATTTCTCATATACTTGTCTAGCAGATTCTGGAGCTCTTGTTCTTTGTCATTGTTGAACTGTGTTTCAATAGCCAATAGAATATACTCATCCAACAGCATTCGGATCAAGTGAAATGAACCTGTCACAGGCAGAGAGAAGATTATCTTGGTGACCATCTCTTACACTTCACTAATACAACTCCAAACACACAAAGAATTACCAAGACATCAAGTGATTTGCTGTCAGTTCCCATTCAAACAATCCACAATTGTTGAAACTCCTCTAGTCTTTAATCTCTGCCCACTGTTTGACCTATCAGTTTGCTTGATAGCTTTTCAGAGTGTTTGGCAACGACACCAAAGGGCAGTTCAGATGAAAGTGGGAGAGCCTCTCTCTTTCCAAATCAGAACACACAAGAAGCTGATAAGAGTTTGCTTATTCGGGACAGGTCATTTCATTTTATTGCTCATGAAGTTATTTTACACATAAACCTGAGGCCACAGCAGATTGTGTTTTACCATGACATAATAAAGTGTAACATTTTTAATATTTAATTTTTCTTGCTTGTTTATGCATGCTTAAACAAACGCACATCTTTTTTTTTACTTTCTAAGCAGTACTTGTAAGTTAATTAAACCACCATAAAGAAAAAGATGTATTGCTTTTTGTTTATAGATCCTATTACTTTCAAATGTCTGTCTTTTTATGGAAAATGCTTCCAATGAGATACACAACAAAAACATTCAAAATAAATGAAACAATAATATTCTGGTGACAATTTGTGTTTACAAAGTAACCAATACCATACCTTTCAGTATGTTAAACCTAGACAGAGGAGGGTGAAAAAGGAATGTGAGGCTTTTCCTTACCAAAACTTGTTGCATTATTCAAGGTGAGGTTGTGCATCACTCTTGCCCCAAAAAAGCTCCATTTTAAAAGGAAATCTTGAGCTCTCTTTTTTAAAGATCGTCCATTTTGTTTACTTGGCTACAAATAGAAGAGGAAATAGTAACGTAAATAAAATAACCAACATTTTAAGCCTTTGAAAAACACATGTAAAGAAAGAATACCTTGATAACTCTGTGTTCCACCACAGTGTCCAGCCATTCAATGAACGATTCCACAGTCGCATTTTTCTTAAGAAGTTCCTTCAGCTCTTGAAACACTGTAATAGAGTCATCTAGTATGTATGAAGGAAAGCACAAGGAATTTTGTTTTCAGAGATTTATAATGATATCACATTTACTTATAATGCAACAAAGTTTTAACTTTGTTTCAGAAAATGATTATTTGATATATATGTAGGTATACAGTATATAGAAAAGGCCTATTGTTCTAAATTATACATAATTACACATTTCCTCAAGAAGACATCTTTTGCTCGATGGAATCTAATAAGTAGGTCAAAATAGAACAGTGCTCTTTGAAACATTTTGCATTTCTCTCTTTTTGAGAAACAGTAGAACCTACTTAGAATATCTAACTTAAAACTGTATGCATTTATTTTTTAATAATATTTAAATATATTTAATAAATAACATCTACTTTTTCTTAGCTTTCTTTTCCACCCTCATTTACTCAGCAAGCAGTAAATATATATTTATATACAGTACACAAAGATATGCATGCACCTTCATATACAGTACATGCATTTTCAATAAGGAAATATCTAAATGAACTACTGCTATGTGTGAATTATTCTGCTTCTCCTAGCTATTATTTAACATATTTTATTTTCCTTGTTTTCTAAGTCATTTGAAAATGCAGGATAAAATGTCATCCACACTTTTTGTTTAAAAAGGAACATTCCCTAGAGCTCAGAGAACAATGGACAGTAGACATATCTGTTGATGCCATTAAGTGAAAAAAACGTTCTTTGAAGTATTATTTTTACCTGAACGGAAATGCTAAAATAATGTCTAGTGAATAATTTTAAAAGCTCCCTTTACTTACATTCTGAGTACAGGTCTGAGTCTTGGTCACTGCTGCTGGACACAGTGAGAAAGGCTTGTGAACCAATGCTGTTTAAATCCACCTTTTCTATGTCACACACCATTGAGTTCACAATATTCTGGTCAAACAAAGCTGGTCTGGCAATCTGACAGAAACACGCAAACAGCAAATACACAACGATTTATTTACACAATAAATGAAGGATTAAAATAAAGTACTTAAGAGAACATGCATTTGTTATGTGGTATCAAATCCAGTCTATTAATCTGAATTAACCAGCAGAGTCTAGGAAGTACATAACTTTAAACAAATAGAGATCTGACTGGATCCCTCTTGGAATATGATTTACAGGCCATGTGAAAGTCCTGTTCTACTCTTTTTAATAATTTCAAACAATATTTCTTTTTTCAGTTGGATTAGGCCTATTTTACAACCTGTGCGAGATGCAAAAATGATGTCTGGCGTTTTAAGGAGGACACAAATCTGCGTGCGATAGGCAGCTTTTTCTCAGGGAGGGTCTCTGGAAGATTTTCAAAAGATGAGACCATCCAGTGTTCCCAGTGTTTTGCGAAATTCCTGATTTCAGCGAGCAGGCTGACACAGACAAAACAAATCAACACACTATCAATTTAGATTTCAGACAGTACCATATTTAATGGTCATATCAAAATATTTTTTAACTAGATCTGCTTGCCTTTCTGTCAAATGGAAAAGTTATAGAAAAACAATAAAGCCATATTAAGATTAACACAAAACTCTTGATTTCCTACTTTACAGTGCAACCTAAGTGAAATAATTCTCAATTTATTCGTTGAAATATTTGCTATTTGCAATTTGTAAAGCATTTAAAATCTGACCCATTATTTGCCTTTGTTTAGAATTTACCTTTTACAAAACACACATTAGTAATACCAATTAACATTACCTTAACAATGCCAGCTAGAACATGGCTACAGACCCACAACAACCCAAAGAAAAAAGCAATATTGCCTTGAATTCAATAGTTTAAAAAAAAAAACATAACAGCAGATATAAAAGGATGTACTGTACTACATTTTACCTTTCTGGCATCTCCTGCATTGTAGCAGGAATTAGGACATCTGTCAATACCTATAAAACACAAAATAGGACCTAAGTTTTAGGCTTTTTTTTTTTAAAAAAAAGGACCACAAAATCCATTGGATTTAAAGATGAAGTAAATACTTACTTTATACAGTATTGAGTCACAGACACAAAAAATGTCAACAATAATGGGATTATCCAATAGAGGTAAGAGGTGATCTGGCATTCCCTGCCAGAAATGGAGCAAGAAATTCTGTATCTGAAACAGAAAAACTAGTATAAGGAGCTTTCCTTCAATTACAATAAGAAAGGAGAGAATATTTTTTGTGATACTTACCTCTTCAAAGTTGCCATTTATTGCATTGTCCAAGATGCACTGGCAGTGGGTTTTGTACATCATGATAAGCGTGTCAACCTATTTTTTTAAAAAATATATATTATTAAGTCATTATGTACATACTGTAGGTCCTACAGTGGCAAAATAAGCTCAGTTTGTAAAGAAAAATGGGACTATTGACATTTCGAAGAACAGTGAAGCCATTGCTAAGAACACAGCAAATTATATAATGCAATACTGGAATTCCTGTCCAATATTACAAGGTTGATAATGCCTCTCTGAATGGAGGCATGAGCAGGGTATAATTCCTCTAAGGCATACCTTTTCTTTAGAAATGGACCCTTGAAGCAGCAGATGTTGAGCACTTGGAAATTCGGGGAGTAGAGTCCCTGTCTTTGAGCTGAGGGAATACTTGCGGGTGAACCCTCCCTGCAAAATGCCATCGAGAAAACAATTGAAATTCAACATTTAAAGGAACTTTTCATCCATAGAGCACACACTGCTATCCAATCCTGATCTTGGAAGCCAAGTATGTCGACAGATCTTCTAAGCCTCTTTATAACAGCTGGGAGAAGCCGTTAAATTGGCCAGTTAAGCTAACAAGATCATTTCGTTTAATAAGAGCTAGTTTAAACCAAAGCTGTTTTGATCTTTGGGGCTATGTACCATTTCACTGTCTAGCACCGAACGGCACTGAGCCTGTCAAACATGATTTAGATGGATTGATATTTTATTGTCCACTGCTGTTGAAATTTGTCAACTTCTCCCACAGATGTACTAAACACATAAGCAAAACATAAGAGTCACATAAAATCACATGAAATCACAACAACAGTATGTGATACATAAATAAATAGGTAGGGGGGACTACATTCACATATCTTTATTGAGTAGTTTTACTGTGGATATTGTAGTAGTTTAATGTAAGACTTCTTATAAATGTTTTTATTTGAATTTGGTAGCCTTACCATTTCCCTGATGGGGGTATTATGAACTGAGAATGGAGGGGGTGTGTGGAATCATCTGTGAAGTTCCTTGCCATTCTGAAAACTCTATTATGATATAAATTGCAGAGCTGAGCTGATGTTTCCCAATTATTGTTCCTGCCATTTTCACAATCCTGGACAGTTTGGTTTTGATTTTTCAGCCCCAGGTTTCTATGCCAAACATCATGTTAAATGCCAGGATGCTCTCAACTAGGCTCCTCTAGGATATTTTGACTAACATGAAAGTTCTTGGGTCTTTGAATTAAAAACAGTCACTGATCAATTTGTTTCCAGATATTAAAAAATCTCCACAGCCTCTACAGACTGACCATTGAGCATTACTGTCTGCAAAGATTACCCTCCATCAGTTTTAGCATTGAAAAGAAGCTCTTTAGTTTTGGTTTAATTTCCAATGTGCTGGATTGGCACCAGTTTCAGGATACTGATGTTTTTAAAGTAAGTTTGCTCACTTAGAGCTTGGTCCTCTATCTGATCTGCATATTTAATCAGACTGGCTGCGCCATTCTGAATCTGCATCTCATTAGTATATATTGAGAACAGAAGAGACAATACAACCCTGGGGAGCACCTGTATTTAAAACCAATTCGTCTGAGAATATGCCATTCATGTGGACTCTCTTGAGGTCGATCTGTAAGGAAATCTTTGATCTAGCGTATAACATTCCCATTCACATTCAAGTCAAAATGATGTTGTAAAAGAGTATTTGCATGGTTATAGAAGCAGAGTTAAAATCAATGAAGAGAGCTCGAACAAAAGAATTTGAGTGTTGAAGGTGCTCGGCTATGGAATGTATTAATTTTATCAGAATTTAGAAATTCTTGAGCCTCATATTTAATAGGAAAACAAAAACAAAACAATTTAAGAACAGCATATTCATCCAGCCATTTTATAAGCACTTTATCCAATACAGCGTTGCAGGGGAGCCAGAGCCTATCCTGGCAATCAACAGGTGCAAGACAGCATACAGCCTGGATGGGATGCCAGTCCCAGAGCACCTGGCAGAAACCCAGACCGACACAGGGAGAACACACAAACTCCACACAGGTAGCACCCAGGGCCCTAGTGCTGCAAGGCAGCAATACTAACTTACAGCCTTGCCGCCTGCAAGGCGCCTGTTCATTTTATCAGAAAATTAGCCCATAATTACAAACAATATGAGTAATTATGCAGATAATATTGCAACCATTAACTTAATGTTAAATGGTCATTAGAACCAGATGGTACAAAACTAAATGTTGCACGGTAATGCACATCCAAAAAGAATGCTGCTTCAGTCAGGCAAATTAATGTAAGTCCATTAGTGCTACCAAACGATTCAAAAGCCATCCCTTTAAAAAACACTAATGAAATTAATGCCCTACCTCCTTTCAGTACTGGTACATAATGAGTATAGAAAGATTTCATTGTGCTTCAGACAGCTAATGCCATTTATATATAATTTAGACGCCAAGGGGCAAATGTGCTTACTCCTTTCTTTTTGTTGTTATTGTCAGGTAGGATGTTCAACATCTTTACCACTACAAAAAATGAACACCCAACTAATTAACACATTTCCTGTTTTAATGTTTGTTTCAGAAGGTGTTAGATAAAACACTGGGTACAAAAGAAAAAAAAAGTACAAAAGTACAAAATTGACATCAATAATATATAGTAATTGTACAATGCCCAATTAACACCTTATTTAGAAAATTGTACACAATTGCAGTCAGCCGGATACCACAACTACATTTTACAGTTATGGAAACCAGTCCAAGGAAAGCCAAGGAAGTACATTCACAGACTCAAAGGAATGTACTGCACTGAAGCGTGAACAGACTAGGAGAAGTTCTGATTCAAGTATTAAAATTCAACATCTTTAGACTCAGCAGGGAAACAGGAACCAGAGGACATGGTGTTTAGCCCTGGTGTGAGTGTGTACATGTGTCTATGTTCGGGTCTGGCCCACCATGGATTCAGGGTGTCCTGTGCCCGCTGCTTGCCAGGATAGGCTCAGGTTCTCACTCCACTCTATACTGGATAAAGCAGTTAAGAAAATGGATGGATGAACAACAGTATATTTTAAAATCCTTGAAATGTATCGATTATAATGTGAAACCTCTTTATACTGCTATTACTCCCGTGCCAAAGAAGCCTAACATGGCTCTCGACAATCTTAACAACTTTCGCCCCATCTCCAACTTACCCTTTCTCTCTAAAATTCTAGAACGTGCTGTCACACTTCAGTTACATAACCACCTCATGACAAACAACCTTTTCGAACCCCTCCAATCTGGCTTCCGTCAACTTCACAGCACAGAAACCGCCCTAGTCAAAGTCACCAACGATCTCCTAATAGCTTCTGATTCTGGTTCTCTTTCCATACTCATCCTTCTTGATCTCAGTGCTGCCTTTGACACTGTTGACCATAACATCTTACTTTCTCGTCTCGAGACTGTGTTTGGAGTCTCTGACATTGCCCTCAAATGGTTTAAGTCTTACCTCACTGATCGCTGTCACTTTGTCTCTCTCAATGGGTACAGGTCTGAAATTGGTCTTGTCAAGTCTGGTGTCCCCCAGGGCTCAATACTGGGCCCCTTGCTCTTCAGCATTTACATGTTCCCACTTGGTCAGCTTTTAAGATCACATGGCCTCAGCTTTCATTTTTACGCTGACAATACTCAAATATACATCCATACCAAACCCGACACTGATGTGGCTGTCTCTATTCTATCTAATTGCATCTCTGACATAAAAATTTGGATGACTCAAAACTTCCTTCATCTTAACTGTGACAAGACTGAAGGCTCTGTACTTGAGCTTAAATCAAAATTGAAAAACCTTGGGGTTATATTCGATTCTGGCTTAACATTCGACCCACATGTACAGCATACTGTCAAAACATCTTTTTTTCACCTTAGAAATATCGCAAGACTACGCCCTATGCTATCATTAACTGTGGCTGAAAAGCTGATCAACATATTTGTATTCTCTAGAATTGACTACTGCAATGCTCTACTCCCTGGGGTATCTAAATCTACTCTGAACAAGCTGCAGTATGTCCAAAATTCTGCAGCCAGAATCCTGACCAGGTCTTGTGCAAGTGTTCACATTACTCCTATCCTGGAGTCCTTGCACTGGCTTCCGGTCAAATTCCGTGTTGACTTTAAAATCCTCATGCTCACCTATAAGGCTTTACATGGCTTGGCACCTCAATACCTGTCTGAACTTTTATCGCCCTACTCCCCACCTCGGAACCTCCGCTCTTCAAATTCTGCCCTCCTTACTGTCCCCTAAGCCCGCCTTCTCCTGCTATGCCCCCAAGCTCTGGAACTCTTTGCCCAAGGATATTAGAGAGTCACCTTCTCTAAACTCCTTCAAATCTAGACTCAAAACCTTCTTCTTCAGAAAAGCCTTTACTTAACTGGTTCCACTCTTCACCCCTCTGCTCTTCTTAATACCACCTTCCACGGTCTCCTCTATTGTTATTGTTGTATTGTTGTAATTATAATTGTGTCCTATCTTGTGAAATCTTCTTAATTATTGTTGTAGTCTTCTTATTTATTGTTATTGTCATCCTGTAAAGCGCTTTGAGAAGCCACCTTTAAAGGCGCTATATAAAATAAAGTTTTTTATTATTATTATACTCTACATGCACAAGATATATTTGCAATTCTCTATATTCATTTTTCCATAGTTCACTATTACTGATCAGCTCAAGACAAATATTGTACCTCCTGTCAATATATCATGTCATATTTTTACTTTTGGTAAAGTGAAAACTTAGCAATATCTAAAGTTTTTATTTGAAGAAAAAATAAAGCACACGAGTTTATCAGAATTTCTAAATTTAGAAACGGTATTCAATTCTGCTTTAACCCCAAAGTGGCACTGCCACTTCTGTCACTGGCTCCATCACTGCGGGTATGGCTGGTGTTACCATGGTAACCTGCCACACCTCCACTCTCCTGTCAACGCTGGCTACCACGGACGTATAATCAGACAGAAAGCTTGATCACCTGTGTATGACTAGGGGCATCCCAGCCTTAGACAGAGCACATCCTTAGACAGAGCAGGCTACTTGACGTCAGGTCAGAGTGCACTCGGGAATCTGGCATTCTGTTTCTGAGCCTTGTTCTTCCTGTTTCCATGTTACCTAGTTTGCTGCTCTTGTTCCTCTGTTTCTGTGTTGCTGTCTCCTGTTCCTGTGTTCCCCAACTTGTGATATGTCTGGATTTCCAACCTGCCCTTTCTAGATCTGCTCCCCGGTTCTTCCCATGTCTGTGGCTTTCTCGATGTTTCCTTGGTCAGTGACTTTTTTCGGATTTTCCCCTTGTGCTCTCTCACTGAGATTCGCTGGATCTGACCCTCGCTTTGCTGTAACCCCACAGTTCTCACGGATCCCTCTTGCTGCTTAGGATGGTGTGGTACTCTTCGCAGCCTCAGTGCTCAGACCACTTAGCCTGGCCCCCAGTGTGCGCACAGCACTGCTGCCACCCTGTGTGCTTTGCTTAGGATCAGTCAGCGCTCTGCTCACGCCTTGCTCTCTGGTTGGTCTGTGTCTACCCGCCTTTGCTCGTTCAAACCCCAACAGAGGTCCGCCCCCCCAGTCACCCAGCACATAACACGTACTTGCAGTGATTCTGGAGCATGCAGAGACAATGTTTATCAAATTCCTGCATTTATATAGATGTTTTTCATCCCAGTGGATTCCAAAAAGGCTCTGCAATTAATTCTCTCACATCCTTCTCTGGATATACAAATCGCCATCTTCACGGAAGTTGCTATGAAAATGTGTGTGTGTGGAAAAGATTACTCTTCGTATATAATTAACACCAAAGTTATGGAGGAGGCTTGTGAATAGAACGGGTCTTTTCGCAAAGCTACAAAACCATTTTAAAAGCTACTGTTTATGTCTCAGTCTTACAATTTTATACTGTGCCATAACATAAAAAAAAACATGGGTTTGAATGTAAATTGGCGTCTCTCACCAAATATTCCACAAGGTAGCAGATGCATACAGCTACAGTATGCTGACCTCATGCACCTGAATCTCCATCACTGGTTTCCAAACAATTTATATCTTAAACCAAATCAAAACAACTGGAGAACCTGAGATACTGTACATGTATCAGTAATTAAAAATCCTTGCAAGTGTAGGTATACACTTTATTTAAGTACTTTATTAGATACTGAGTTCACTACATGATCACGTGTATGTTAATTAAAATGTTAATGTAAATCATATGCTGGAAAATGAACAGAAACATTGCATCAAAAAGTAAAAAGCACTAGTAATTAAACTTGTACAACTTAGAAAACAGCTAGGCATTATCCTATTAATGTTAGCAACCACATTTGACAACTTAATTACTTATTTATAGTTTCCCCACTTACCACTTACCACTTCAGGACTGGTCTATAAGTAGAAATTAACCCTCTTTAACTGCCTCTGTCCTAAACTTCATACACTAGTAATGTCAATGGGAGACACTTTCACTTTGTGAGGCTACAAACTAGATCAAGAAAATGAAGGATGATTCCTCAAGGAGCTCTGTAACCATAGTGTGAAATTTTCCCCCAAAAAGCACTAACACCATAAACAATCAACATATTCTTAACTTACACTTCTTTGACTAAAATTAAACCTACATATACTGTACAGTGTCATAATTCAATAACAGTAATCTTACCTCATTCTTTAGCTTGCTTCCAGAAAATCTAAAATAAAAAAAACTTTAGATGGTGACAAAGTAACATTTTGAAGAGTAACTCATGTGCCCTTTGTATTTATTCATACCTCAAGTTAGAACAAAAAGTATCATATAACAGAAAGATCTGCAGATTGGATAATGTGTCCTGCTGAAAAAAGTCATACTGTAAACATAATAGCATCACACAGAGAAAAAAACACATTTGTCATAATTCAAGTCCAGAAAACATAGGAGTCACACTTATTCACATCTATTAGTAAACCTTTAAATAAAACCTAGTTAAAAACTCCTTTCTCAATCCTTCTCTTAGTTATGGATTACACTGACAAGACACCCCCTGTTGTGTTCTATAAGGTTTTTGCACTTCTGATGGGAGATTATTGTCTGTTTCTCTAGGCAGAGTTGATTTCAATCCACAAATGATGGACCGAAGTCTACAGATTAAAGTTCTGAAGAACATTTATTTTGTGTTCAGCTTAGCTAAGCACTGACACCCAATGCACTGTATGGTTTGAATCACTGTTATACTATTTTTGCCTAAGCTTGAGTTTCTTGGCAGAAGGAACCAAGTGTTAACCCACTCATGTCCTGGTGCATGTTGGTATTCATGATTTCCCCAATTTTCCCTGTTTTATCAATGAATACAGGACCAGTAAAAGCAGAATAACCATAAAACATGACAGAACCCCCCCCCCCCCACTGTCACTGTGAATGTTGTCTCAATGTAAGCACATTCCAACCATTTTCTCCCTGCTATATCCAATTCAGGGACGCAGAGAAGCTGGGAGCTGGAGCCTATCCCGGCAAGCAATGGGTGCAAGGCAGGATTCACCCTGGACAGGACACCAATCCATCGCAGGGCACACACAGAGTCATAAACATACACACTCTCACTCCAAGGCCACTTTTCTTCCTAGAAGCCAATTAATCTACCAATAAATCGTTGGGCAGTGGGAGGAAACTGGAGAACCCAGATGAAATAACTGCACCGGCATGCTGCCCCGATAGCATGTTCAAAAAGCTCAAATGTTGTTTCGCCTGACCATGTCCTGGGTCTAATTGTCATGCAAAAATATTGGACTTTTTGTCAATAAAGAGACTTCTGCCACAAAAGAGACCTACCCCTTGCAACTCAGCCATGATTGTTCTATTAATGCACGTTTCTTGAAGACACCAATTTGTGTTGGAGATCTTCAACTGTTGCCTGATTTACAGTCTCCTGAACCACGTGTCTCACAGCTCATGGTAGCACGAAACACCTGCATTCTCTTCATGGCAGGGTTGCCATTATACCAGTAAATTTATATTTCCTAATAATGGACACTACAACGTAGATTCAGCTTTTAGTGGATTCTTTTACAGACATCTCCCAGTTAGTGGATGTCAATGCGCATTTGCCTGCAGTCTTTGAAGAGCTGTTGGACCCTAACCATCAAATCTAATCCAAGTTTGTTTATCGAATGCACAACAATACAGTGTGCAGCGGTAGTTGCTGGCAATGAAATGTCTTTTCTGCGAGCTCACAAAAACCAAGAATCACAAGAATCACAAAAATAAAAAGAAATCACAAAAATCACAAAATTAATGTAACGAAAATAAGATTACATAATAACGGATAATAATGTGATAGAAAGTGAATAAAACTCAATATGAATAGAGCTGCTATGTGTCCATGGTGTATGCAATATATACAAGTAGGGCAGTATGCTGAATACAATGAAAACAGAATATCTTTGTAGCCATTACGGGTGATTTGCTATAGGAGCTGCAGGTTGGCTGAGACGGGTGCTGCTTCTGAATCTCTTCCATGTGTTACCTTCTTTCACACCCCAGAGAAACAGAGAACCTTCAGAGGCCTCTACAAAGCCGCAATTTTAGGATGTTATTCTGGAATTGTTTTTGTTTTTTTATTTAAAACAAGATCAAAAGGAGCAAATAAATGTGGCCTTCATGTTTTCCAGATTTTGTTTAAGGATTTATGATAAATATGACTTTGTTCTGAGCAATGATATAATGATGTCACTAGAAGACTTTTGTAATTGTTTTAAAAAAGACACATTATCTAACCCAAAAATCTTTCAATTACGTGACGTTTCTGTTTAAGGGTATGCATCTGGAAGTCATTTAATATTTGTGTTTACTATGTGTTAAGAAAACTACCAATGGTGCAGTTTATTTCAGTCTTTTCAGTTTTTTATTATGCAACAAATACTTTTATACACAATATACTCTCCCTTCTACTGTATTTGTATATATTAGTTCTAGGGTATGAGAAAAATACTTTTCCCAAACAAATATTTCTTGGTAAATAAGAATCAAGATATCATTATTGAAGTCTAAAATGAAATATAGTATCTTTTACGCAGGAAAGATGAACGCAGATTTAATTTATAGCATGGAAACAGATTGCTCTTTGTTTGGTACACTGGACAGCATGTGATGCACTTTTCCGGCCTGCTTCTCCTAAGACAAATACCATTTATGCTATCAAGCGGTTGACTAATAAAGAAGGCTATACTGATAACAGCAATAATAAAAAGAGAAAAAAGGACAGTTGGTATTCACTGCCTGAACTTACCTCGTCAAACCTTTTCCTGAGTACACGGAGTGGTAGTATGCACTGCTTTCTTTAATCCCAATTCCGTAATAATGATATCTGTATGACATTAAAAAAGGATCATTGTATTTTGTTGTGGAAACAAAACAAAAACACTTTTTCTCCTAACTACAACGGAAACCTCAAAAATAGTAGGCACTGACGGCTGTTCAAATACTGGAGAGTTTACTTAAGGATTAAGGAACTGTAACACTTTTCTGACCACCAAAACTATGAAAACATTTTATGACTGGAAAGTAACCTTAAGGTTTTTTCTTATTCCTTTATATTCGGAATGTATACTGCAAATTCTAAATTGTTAGTTTACAGTATAAATACTATTATTACTAGACATTTTTAAAAAGAAGCAATGAGCCAATTTAACTTTATGTTTAAGCCACTACTACATATAATCTATACACAGAATATAAGCTTTTAAAACAATTAAGTGCAACAATTAAGCACTGAATTGTATATATTTTATTATGCTACTTAAATAACACGCTTTGGAAAGCTTTGGAAATGTTTCCCTCTATGCAATGACTAAATTGATGACAATATAACAAACTTTTAATATAGATTTTCCTAAATTATGGCTAATGCAAATATTGTAATTAAGTTTGAACTCTAAATAATGTATTCCCTGTTTTACAATTAGACCCTTATTAGACCCTATAATACAACATCTCATTAAACACAACATATGTTACACTTCCAATACGAAGGCAAATACATTTAAGTCGTTTTTAAAAAGCATATACTGTATACTGACGTTCCTGAAGTGACTGTATTATTTGTACCACTAGAAAGATAATAAATAAGAAATAAAATTGTATCACTGTTCCTAACACATTCAGGAAACTTCAGTACAAAATTAAAACCTCTTTCATCTTGTTAACAAAATAATTCACAAAGCTCAGGGAAGTTGATAACTGGGGTCCTACTTGCCTATTTTAAAAATATTCGTTATTTTTAATATCAGAATTCATTTCTCTGAAAGCAAATCCATTACATCATCTTACTTAACCATTAATGACTGTAACAATATCATATCTGATATTTTTCTTTAAAAAGTATGCATTGCATTGTAAAATTAACATGAATTAGGTGCTGCATTTCAATCTGTCCTTACTTTGAGTGGCCTCTAGTCCCAAGTCTCCTTGTAGTAAGAAGAGGAAATTTTTGTCGAATAGTCTGGAAATAAAAACCAGAGTTTAACTGTAATGTCCCATAACTTTATTGTAACTAACATGAGAAAATAAAAAAAATTAGAAAGTCAAGGTGTAAAGCACAGATTAATACCCTTCATTGGCTATAGGTTCAGCAAGTACTTGTTGACTGTGCTTAAAGTTCTGCTTTTAGCTTTTTTAATTATAGGAATGATTAGTAAATATTAAGTTTAAATTCATGTATCAACACACATTAAAGGTTTTTTTAAAAAAATACAATCAATTGTGCAAAAAATGGCGAACACGTGACGTTCAAAGTATGTCATAACAGATGCACTGTAAATATTAATGATCACTATAAATCACAGGCAAAGGATTTTTGCAGTGGATCTGAATAATTTAATGAAAATAAGTCTAGGAAAAAAGTCTGTCTATGTGTTGGCCAGTTTATATTTGTTGCACAATATCAAATGCAACAAAGTTACAGTATACAATGTCTCCAGCATTCACACAATCTCGACATATTCGCACTCCAAATTGTATGTGCATCTCCAAATCGATCTTTTGTATGAATGTGACGAATGTTTCTTTCGAAAAATTGCCGTAAAGCATTTTCAGTGAAATTTCATGACGATGTTAGAAGTGCAATATATATATAATTAATAATATGAATAATATATAATTATTAATTATTATCATAATATGAGCAGACGGAACGTATTTCACCTTCCCAAATGTCGCGGCGCAAGCAGGGTCTAGTTTTTCTTTCCTGCAGAAATCTAAGTAATGAGCATACAAGATACATCTTGGCAAACACACTCCTTCACATACGATATAGTTTTCTTCAAGCCTAGAAAAAGAAATACATAATTACAAATCTCTCTAAAACTATAAATCCTTCTTGGTGTTTAAAATGTAAATATGAACAAAAAAATCAGTTTTAGTGCTGAAACAGAGAAATGTCAGTTTCTGCATGTCTCCGTGTATTGATGGGTTATTTGAAAGATCTTCACAGGTTTCTGAGATAAATAATTTCCAACTTTTCATCTAGTTTTGCAAAATTGTAATATTATTAGCTAAAAAATATGTTAGAACGTCTTTAAACATACCACTGTAAAGTCAGCTGTGTCTGTTTTTTCTTGTCTTTGATAATCTGAGTAATACTTTTCTTCTGAATGGACCGTTTGAAAACCAAATTCTTTCTGCTTTCTGCCGACTCGAGATCCTCTTCAGAAGAAGGCGTTTCATTGCAGTCATCGATTTCTACCAGACATTAAAAAAGAAAATTCATTGAATCCAAATATTGCTTATTAGTACCGTCTGAATGCCTCCTAAAGCAGACAAAATCAATTTGTAACCCTCACCTGACTTAATCCCTAAATCCTCGTCTTCCTCTTCAAACTTCGAAACGGAACTAGTTGTTAAATCTCGACTGGGCTCCTTTTCATCGCCCAGGAGAGTCAAATAGGGCTCCTCTTCTGTTCTACAGTGGATCTTCGGGGGCGGTTGCAGGTGATGGAAAGCGTCCTCGCCATTTGAGCAGTCAGAACTTCTTTTCGTTGGCATTTTAAAATAAATATGGTAAAAAAAAGAAAAATAAATATTTGGTTCAAAACAGGGATGATGAAGATCCTTAATATTATTGCAGTGGACTCATTCCAAAACAATACAGTCCTTGGCATCCCAAACTTAAAATTTCTGTAATATCTCGACTATAATGGTTTGCTCCCCAGACCCGGTGGTATCGCAGGTTTCCCGTGTAAAGAAGATGTCATTCTAAGCTGTACCGAGTCCATCTAACCTGGGAAGGCAGTTTAACTTCATTGACCCTTTCGATACTCGTGTTTACATTAGAAATTTAAAGTAAATCTAAGGAACACGCCTTTTTGTTGGCACAACGTTAATATCAGAATAAAAGCTGGTGACAAATAACAACGTTTTGCTTTGATCCATTAGCTTTTACTACGAAAACGACACTGCCTTCAGTCCTAATTAAAACTAAAGGCAACGTCACAGTGGTGAATAAGATTTATCATTTGCAAAACACGGGGAGCAGATTCAGGCGTTAATGATTAACTAAAGCAGACAACCATATCTGATTGTGCCTGTGTATATTGTATTCTAACAAGGACCGCTAAACCTTGGGCACAGCAAGGGACGAGTATCTATTCAGAAGTTATTTTAATAACCTCTGGCCCCTGGATACAATTCTCATCTTCTGAGCAGTTAGTCATGTTTAGTATAAGCCTTTTTGTTTTCTGTCACTAAAAGATCATGGTAAGATCAATGCTTAAAGATACTTTGATTTTCTGTACCCATTTTTGTGTTAACATCTCTCCAACAACAGGCCTATTGCAGCCCATTACTAAGGTGCTCAAAATTAGTATACAGTAAACCCATTATGTCACCTTTCTACAGTATATGTCACCAAGACCAGTCTAACACATTATAACTACACAGTAAACGATCCAGTGCTTCATGGTCTTATCTATGTAATTATCTAGATCACATGATCTGAGGTTTACTGTAATTAAATCAGTATTTACATACGTTTTGAGAAACAATATTAAACATATAAGAAATCGGTTATTTAGTGTTGAAATGTAATCATCATCATCGTCATTTATTTTTACTTTTCAATAAACTTTTTTTCTTTTTTGCTCCATCTTATATTAAAATGACACTGATCCAGGTTGTAAATATCCAAAGATTTTCAAAACTTAGAAATAACCTTTCTTTTTCCATGTTTTAAATTGTATAGTAAAAATCTGCAAAATAATTTTATTTCAAACAAAAGTTATAGTAAACAATAGTAATTAACTGAAATATAATGCAACCAACAGAACTAAATTCTGCTTTTCAAAAGATTTTGAAGAATAAATGGTAAAACATTGATTGCAAAATTGTATAATTGTTACATTCATTCTATAATCTTTTCATTACAGGCATTTTAAAATATTCACAGCTGTATGGTGTATTCTGTACTTTATATATTTTTTATCAACCAATATCAATGATCAATTAATGCTTATTGTTGTAGATAAACTATTAATCACATCCATCAAAGCAACTTATTGCTTCCTAAATTAAAGTTGCTCTTTATGAGAATAAATTACCCATCATTTTTAATTGAAGACTAAATTTAAGTATTTTTTAAATGAATGGAAAAAAAGTATTTGTTTTACATGCTGATCACTAAACTGCTAAAAAGTATGTTACTGAAATTAAATCTAATTCAAATTTAATACATGAGTTTTCTTAATAATTAACCTTGTATACCTTGTAAACTTGTATAATTTGTAGAAATTGCATAATTTTTACTGAAGACTTTTTCTTCGGTTTTGCTGAAGAATTGATATGAAAAGTTTTAAAAGCATCATCACAAAGTTGCATGAAAGTTTTGTGACATTGGGAGATAACTGGGATAAAATAGTCATAACTTTTACTCCTCATTCACTCATTCATTCTTCCCTTGACTTTCCTTTTTTAAAGGAAAGCCTGAGTAAACTGTCTCTCAGATATGAGTTTTGCATCAGTTCAGGAAGATTAAAAATGTAATCTCAAGCAGCACAGAAACACGTGGGCACATAAAATCCAACATATTTTTCTGTTGAAGAAGAGTGTTTTTACAAGAGTTTACAGGAGTAAACAAATTTTTTAATGGATTTTTTTTCTAGTTTTTACAAAGCATTATGTAATCTGTTCAACAAAATAAGCAACAACTTCAGTTTTATATGGAAGAAAACTCCAGCTAATATGGAAGAAGGACAGGGCAATTTACCTACCTTTGTTACAGCAACAGCCTGGAATGATATGGCTTGAAAGCACCAGCCTCTTAGTACATGGTCAGAAGAGTGGAAGGGGGATTATGTTACATTTTTTTCTGAGAATGAAAGTCAAATTCAGATCTTTATGGATGTTTCAGATCCTTAATATAATGTAATTATATATTATTTACTTTGTTTTGGGCAGTTAGTTAAGAAAGATATACACATCAGAGTTCACATTAATAATAATAATATCACTTTACAATTTCTTGCATTAGGAATTATCTTTCTGCATACCCCAACTTGCTCTCCATGAGACACACAGACAGGGAGAGAGCCTGGGGTCAGAGTACAGGGTCTGCCATTGTACAACACCCCTGGAGCAGTTGGGGTTAAGGGCCTTGCTCAGGGGCCCAACAAAGTAGGATTCCTTTGCCGGCTGCAGGATTTGAACCAGCAACCTTCCAGCCACAGGCACAGAGCCACCACTCCGCCCTGTTCTATTTGTTAAAAAATATTTTAGAGTAAAAATAATTATGAGCACTTGAATAACATTAATTGATAAAATTACATTCCCAGTTCTTCCACGGTTTCAGCAATGAATCTTTAGTATGTACTTTTAATATCCATAGATTGGCTCATTGATCCATTTAATATGTTGTATACAGCTTTACTCTGAAATGAAGTTACATTGGCATTGTGATCTGATTTTGAGCCGTGCTGTGATATACAGGGTGTGTGTATGAAAAGAAACCAGAAAAGATTTATGCTACTTTTCTTAAACATATTATAATTACTGTTATTTTTCTTTGTTTTTGAAAGTGAGAATTCCATAAGTCTTGAGTAGTTTCAAAGGGAGCTACAGGGTGTGGAAGCTCTGTTTTCTAGAAGAAAAAGCAGAAAGAATAAATAGATGAGTGAATTTTATATAAAAAGTAAAGAAAACAAGTGTAAAAACTAAATGTAAAACAATGGACTATTGTGTGGTACATTAAATGATATGATTGCCTAGTAAAGAGATACTTTATGACCGCCACAGGCTGTACTGCAGATAAGACAGCTTTTTTTAGAGCATTATCAAGAGAAACTGACATATTCGCACATATTATGAGGCTTTGCCACTGTCACTGAGCGATAGATGCTAAAGGTGGAATGTAATACCCCACTTAAAATACTTATGTTGATGTTCAAAGTATTAAGTGGGGAATACAGTACTTGAAAAGAAATGCTGGATTGTAATTGCTGTAGCCTTTAGTGACCCCTAGTGGAGCTTTTCTCTAAGAATGATTAACTGTCTTCATCCTGTTACACACCTGTACATGGTTCATTCCATAAACAGCATATTATAGAGCTTGTTTTCATTCTTTAAATTAATATGTTTTTATGTTACGTTAATCTAGAATATTCTTATGAACTCTCAATTCTGTATTTATTACTTGTCCTCCATGAAAGTGGTCATCAGCCCTCACCCTGTAACACCCAGCAGGGTGTTCTGAAGCTCTCAGTTCTATAATGGAAACATTGGCTTAAAACTTTAGCTTCATTGCTATTTTCTTTTCATAAACTAATTTAACACAATGAATAAAGGATATCCGCATAACACCAGTGTTAGGAAGAACATTAGAAAGTTTAGAAGAGCGGTGGCTAAGGAACTGCCCCTGTGGCTTGAAGGTTGCCGGTTTGTATCCCGCGGCTGGCAGAGGGATCCTACTCTGTTGGGCCCCTGAGCAAAGCCCTTAATCCCAACTGCTCCAGGGGTGCTGTATAAATGGAGGGCATGTTGGGGTATGCAAAGAGACAAATTCCTAATGCAAGAAATTGTACTGTATATGGCTAATAAATTGATCTAATCTTATATAGCCAGTTTAATGCATTTGCCATTAGCTACTGTAAGTAATCCCAGCTACTCCTTGTAAGAAAACAGGGTATCAGCTGCATTGTAACATAACATCCCGTTAGTTGTATCATTCTCTTATACAGTAACTATCTAATCTAAAATTATGTTTGCATGTTTTATTACTTCATGACATTGTTTACAATATGAAAACAATACATCAACATAGACACCTGAGTCTTTCTAATTAGTAGCTTCTTTAAGCTCATTGTTTTCAATCTTCTATTTTGTATGTTTTTACTACTAAGTGTCCATTCGCTATCTGAACAGTTTCCCATTTATTAATTAGTTCTGAATCCAATGGCTTAGATTTCCTTGAATGTTTCTGCCTTCAAATTAATAAATAATCATTATTAATGAGGATCTTAACTAAAATCACTCTAAAAATCTTAGAAATGGCATGTCATTTTGTCTGTTTGTATCCATTACTGCCGTTCCTAACTCTCTGTTGATTATTACCTAGAATTAACATAGAAATGATCATCCAGTTTAATTAATTATATTATTTAAAGACTTCACTTGTACTAGACATTCTACATTAAGATTTATTGGTCTATAATTATCATACAGTATATTATATATTGTATATTCTATATAGTTATTATTGCCTATTTTATGTATGAGTGCTGCTTTCCTTCACCTGTCTGTTGGGAGAGCTTTGTTCACAGTCTATGAATAACATATTTTGTTTCCTGAAGTACTATTGTGAGAATGCCATCTGTTCCATGGGGTTTTTTGGATTTTACGTGATTCTAATATCTATAAGATTTCTGCCTGTTTTTTTGTGTGTCAATGCTGTTTAATACTTTAATATTTAGTACTTCGTTTTTGCTTAACTAGCAGCATGTTGCTAATTTCTTCCTTGATAAACACCTGAGTGAAATATTAATTTAATTTACGAGTCATTTCCATTCTTTATCAAATTATTAGATTTGTGGTACTTCTTCCTTATCATGTCTTCAGCTGTTGTAATATTGAAAAAAATATATATTATGTATTAGTCTCAAATGTTTAGTCTCAAATGCAATATTCTTTTTTATCTCCTGGCTTTTCTATAACACCATTTTACCTGTGCTTTTCATTTAATTTTCTCCATGTCACTCAACAGGATTCTGTTCTTTTTCGTTCATTTTATAAAGTTTTTTTCTTTATCCTTATATTTTTCTTATTTGATTAATTAGATCATTTGTACCTGTGCCTTCTAGTTCTTCTAATTTCTTCTGTGCATCAAACATGTCCATATCATTCCTATCCAGTTCACTAGGGGGCAGTGAAATATTAAATAATATTTATTTTTTTTACCTTGAGCCAATAGCACATCATTTATTGAGATACCATTGTTTCTGTGCAACATGGGGAAGGAATTAAAAAGACAAACAAAATGTTATGATAAACAGTATAGTTGAAAGTGTAGAATTTCAATCAAGAAATGTTATGCTAAAACTGTACAATGCACTGGCAAGGCCCCATTTGGAATACTGCACAATTTTGGTTACTACTGTACATTAAAGACAAGATTGCTGCTTTGGAATCAGTCCAGAGAAGAGCAACCAGATGGGGCTGAATGAAATGTCCAACACTGACAGGATGAAGAAACTGAACCTTTTTAGTCTTGAAGCTACAAGTATTAAAAATCCTCAAAGACATGACAAGCTCAACCCAGGAGCTTTCTTCAGAATGAACAGTAAAATGTGAACCATGTGGCACAACTGATAGCATGTGGAAGTGTATTTAAAACTGAGACCAGGAACACTTCTTCTTTACCATTATACCAAGAAAGATTGCTGAAACAGACAGGTTCAAATGTTTCCAACGTAATTTGAATGAGTCAAAGAAATTGAATCAGATGTTTACAAAGAAAGTGGAATAAGGTAAGACGACTAGCGATATAAAAATATTATATTTAGATCCTTAAATTAATGTCATTATTAATTTATTCAGATACGCGATTCCATATTATATTCCTTTGTATTATAAACCTTTTAAGCGGATTCTAAAAAGTACACTGTTTTTTACTGCAGTAACGACAGCAAATATTCATAGAAAAGGTTAAAACATTCTAGCTCTTTATAAAGTATATAAACAATATAATCATAACGAGCACGTCAAAACTTTCCCAAAATAACCACGGTAAGTAAGCGAGTTAAAGACTTTGATTCATAAAATGTTAATGAAGAAAGTGGAATACTGTAGTAGTTCAGGTGGGTGGAATACTGTTGTGTATTTTTTTTTTATTTTAGCTACCACTACCAGCCATTTACAGTATGTATATTTATATAATATTTTTATATAATAATTTATATAATATGTATTTATATAATATATTTTTATTTCTAAATTAATATAGTTTATGACGTTCAGAGACGTTATGCTCCTGTTAATTTTATGCTCAACTACCAACATTTCCCTTTAGTTGTAAAATTCCATATTAATATTCCATATTATATAGAGGGGTTAAATGAAACAATAGTTTCACTAACTCGAATACACCAGAAGCGCCACCTGTCGATCATTGGCCAGCGAAAGTGTTACGGGATTATAACGCGCATTCTGAATGGTTAAATCTGTGTCTCTAAAGTATTTTACAGAACAAAAATGAGTTATACTGTTTTCAAACAATTAAATGTAGTAATAGTGTTTGATTTGTCAAATATAAAGTCTAGAACACCCCCAAAATAATAATAAGCTCAAGTGACATCCGTAAAAGCTTGACAAAACATATAAAATAAGGACATAGTTTGGTGAACGATGGGTTGCAGATTTAATTTTTTTTTTGCCTCCAGTGATGTGCAACCAGATAATGTCTTTTATACTATGAAATTTACTTAAACTGATTGTGACCCAATACTTACTGATGGTCACTTAAAATCACCTGGTTTAACAAAAAGTATAGTACTGTATGTTTTGTTATGATACGATTAAATGTATGCATAGAATCTAAAGTTGTGTATTATACTGTACTTATTAATTGCAACATCATAAATTCAAATTGATTGTGTTAGTAAAAATAACATTTTCACTTTACTGCTCTGCGAGTTGTACAGGTTGTACAGTACCTTGTCTTGCGCTCGTTGCTTGTTGGGTAGGCTTCCCGCGACACCGTATGGTATACGGCGATTTGGCAGATGACATGACATGACTTTACTGCCTCAATACCTTTGGAGGGCGCTTTGTAATTTCATTGACAGCATCAGCAGCAAGAATAGGCGGCATATACTCTTCATAGCAGTGCCATAATTATTATGCAAAAAACATCTTGGCTTGTGTAATGCTCAAGCACCTGTAATAAGCTTACTGTTATGTAAATATACTGTTATGTCAGAGATGAAAGATATCCAAAACACATGTACAGTATGAAAATACCTAAATAAAATTGCAAGGATGAGGGACGCAGAATGCCATATGTTAAAAGCATAGAGTCAAAAGCTCAACAAAACAAACAACAAACCCTTTAACCAGCTTGGAGAGTAGCCAAGCTACTATACGGTCAGTGCACACAGGCAAAATGTAATTCAATACTGTATAAAATTAATTGGGATTTTTTACATGTAAGTGGTGTTTATCTCTGTTAACTGTTGTTTTACCCATATTACAGGGATGATTAATAAGATTATAATGTAACTATAGCTTTACCCGATGTGTTATTATGTATTGAAAGACTGAAAGCACTCTTTCCAAAGACTTTCCAAAGAATTTTTAATAATACTAATGTAATATCTGCGTAAGTTATCTTTATTTTAGATAAATATTAAATATAGATATAAAGATTTCAAGTAAAACATTTAACATAAAATGTGAGCAATAACTTGAATGTTTGTTTGTTTTATATGAGACATTAAAGGACACTTAAAGTATAACATACAGTGACTGAGATGCTAAGGTATAAACAAATATACATTAAAATGTGTGCTTCTTCTGCTGAAATGTTCAATCTTAAGATTTCTAATAAATATTTTATTAAGAAGAGTACTACAGTACCTAATTAAAAAGGTGGTCTTATCTTGGTGTTATAAATCTATTATTTTTACACATCATGATTTTTAAGAACCTGTTTCCAGATTTTTCTTATAACAGTTGTTAGAGAGTTTCTGTTTCCTTCCTTGCTCATTGAATACTCGGATCAACAGGTTTTAGGCTTTTATTGTGGTAGCTTTACTGATCAACAGATTATTTCATCCTACATTGGAGCTTTCAGACACAAGATGTTTGCATACTGGAATTCTAGGTATGACATTACCACAATGTCTGTTTTTGATTTCGTGTCAGATTATACTACTGAGCATGAATGTCATACTTTTCATTTCAGATGTTATTATAGATTTTGCAGAGGCTTAATGTCTGCGCAAAATATCTTCATATGTGTCTAATATTATTGGATACAAGTCATCTTATTAAAACATAATTAGCAAAACCTTAATTTCAGAGGAACATTATGATGTGCTCCAAATATAACACCAAAGAGGTACAAAACTATGCAAATCTTTGGTGTTCCTTTTTTATGTTAGTGAGTTCTTTGTTCAGCACAAGAAAGCACTTAAAGCATACTATATAAAGGTTTTCCTGTTAGTTGGCTGAGCTCGTGCTGTGAGGCAGCAGACATTTTCAAGCTCTGTAGATCTTTGTGGAGTGGGATCAAGATGTGGGGTCAATCGATCCTGCTACTTTCCACTGTGTTTCTCTTTAAATGCTCCACACCCCTCTCTGACTGCACACTTCCAGGAGGTTCGAGAGGTGTCTGTGTGCCTGGAGACATCATTATTGGTGGACTTTTTCCCGTGCATCAAAGAATGAAAAATGAAACCACCTCAGAATCGTTGAAGTCTTTTACATGCATTTTGTAAGTAAACTCTAGACGAAAAAAATACCTGTTTACCTCTATTAACATTTATATATTTGTGCTTTATACCATTGACATGTTATTAACCATTAGTGGCTAAACAAAATCTTAGTATTTAGTTTTATCACAGTACAAAGACAGAGGAAAGATACAGTACATAGCATGTTAAGAATTGTTATCCACAGGCATTCTGACATTTATCAGACTTCTGTAAAGATAATATAGGTGTTGTATTTTGCATGTATGTTTTATACATAAATAATACATTAAAAACTATACAAATTTAATGGTATACCCTTTAGTATAGAGTGTGTAAATACACACTTAACAGAATATCACAAAAGTGTGTTAAGGCATTATCCTGGAAGCAAGTGATCTTTAACAAAGAATAATGACAGGATTATTATCAGATAATTACAGTATCATGCATATTATATCTATGAAATATACAGTAGATATTATAAGCATTTATAAATACTTGAGTAATTGTTGTTCCAGTTTTAACAACAGTGTTTCTTATGAATAAAGTACAATGAACAACTTTGAAAAAATATACCAAGTGTCAAAGATCCTGGATAGTTTGAACCTCATGCACTGAGAATAAGTGAGCTTGGACCTATGTCCTCATTGGTTAATTCAATAACATTATGAAAGAAACAAACTTTGTTTACACATACAAAAAGCAACAACTGATATTCTATGCCATGATCGTTACATGTCGATCTTAAAACAAAGGTTCAGGGAAGATCCATCCCTAGTCTTGCCTATTCCTGCCTGTCTGTGTATAACTGTCATGCCTGTTGCTTACCCCCTTGCAGGTTTTGTTTTAGCATTAGGCATTGGCTCTCAACAGAGAGGCAATACCATGCTATTCTCAGTGGCTCTTTTTCTTATGCTTTCTCAGAGGAAACTGAACTTTAAGGTTTCCACTGACTAAGCAAGTGACAGATCTGAAAGTGAGGCCAAACTGGGCGTGAAAAAAAGCTTCTGCAATTCCTCCTTCCAAGTCTCCCAATGACTGGTCTCGCCACACCGACCTCCATCTACCCTTAGCCTGCTATGGCAGGACTCGCACAACTTTTCCAGCCGCCGAATCCATCTTCGCTTTCCAAGCATGCCACTCTGGCCCTGCCTCTCAGGACACCACTCCTCCACGAAGCTCCAGCACACGTCCCCCACAGCAGTCCTCCACCCTGCCCTCTGAGCCCGTGCTTTCCTTTTCTTCAAGTTCCAGTTTAAGTTCAAGTTTATTGTCATTACACTCATATACATGGTATATGGTATAACGAAATGCTATTTAGCTAGCTCTCGGACATAAGTAGTACAAAGAGAAAAAACAACAACAACAACAACAACAATACAATTGAGTAGCAAAAGAAAGATAGAGACAACAGGCAGTGTGCAAAAACAACAACAGACGATGTGCAAAAAAACAACAACAGGCAATGTGCCCCTCTTGCAAGGATGGAGAAGGAAGGGAAAGGCAGAGAGTAAAAATACTGTAATAAAAACAAGAAATGTGTAAAACTGATTTTAAAAAGTAGTTAATTTCACATGACACAATTCCTCCCATTAAAGGCAGAATATGTGACAAATGTCTAAGTTACTGTAGCTCAAAAACAAATGATTATATAACAGCATGCAATAGCCAAAATCAAATCCAAAAAGTGAACTGTAAAACTGGTGTCAAGAACACATTTTAGTCTTGCTTTTTGTAATTACTGTATATAATCTCATTCTCAAAAATAATATTCTATTATTTGTGTTTCTAGCCATGTTATTCTTCTAATGTTTAATGTCTAATGCTTGGCAAAGGTGTGATTTGAATTAGTTGCTTTATTGACTTAACTCATCTACTGTAGCTGAGGGAAGGACAACCAGCCTGTAAGGACAAGGCTAACCCCCTTTTATGTGGGGAATAAACCAGAGAAATGCTGCAAGGGTGATAATGAGATGTGAGTGAAGATGTGTGAGTAGCTGCTCTGGAGTGAATGTATATACTGTATAAGTAAGAGAATGGAAGGGGGAGAGATTAGGGATTGACTTCCTCCAACATTTTATTTTAAGACTCCATAAAGGCCTGTGCTTGTGTAAAGATGGGCAAGATGGGCATATGGATTTTGGAACATAACAGGAAAAATCTTACCCTATGGCAGTAGTATTATACTGAACTTGTGAACTTATAAATAAAATAGTAAAAGAACATCCATGTTGTTAAAACGCTGCAGAAATGAAATGCTAATGTTTGAGGTGTCCTTGGGCAGTTGCATTTTGGATTTGGCTACTGTGTTTGGTTACGTTATAAAGATATTTTTCACATCCTTATTCATTACAGACTTTTATTTATCTACTGCCTGTTATTCACAACTGTGGTTGCTGAATCCTTTATATTGCATTTCTAAATAAATATTTTTGTCCTTTCAGATTTGATGTGGAGACATTTCTCGGGACGCAAGTAATGATACATTCCATTGAAATGATAAATAAATCTCCTTTGTTACCCAACGTGACACTGGGTTATGAAATTTATGACACATGTGGAGATGTAACCATGGCAATTAAAACTGCTTTGAAGTTCATGGAAGATCAACGTGACTCATTTGAAAACTGTTTTCCACTGAGGAGTGATTACAGCAACTATGAGTCAAATGTAAAAGCAGTCATTGGAGAGAGTTACTCTGAAATATCAATAGCAGTAGCCCGTTTACTGACCATAGCGCTTATACCACAGGTATGTCTAATAACAGTACAGTAAGAAGACATATCTTCTTATCTCCATAGACAGAATAAATATAAAACATCATGAATACTGCAGTAAAACAGATGAAGAAAAAGTGGATATAATTTCAAAGACTGTAATTTTTGTTGCTAGAATCAGGCATTTTTGGTGAAAATGCATTTTCCTACTGTAGAGTGCTTCTTCGAAATGAATGACATATTGCATTATTCAAGCAATATTAGACAGCAGAATATGAGTAATCATGACTTATCACATCTTCAAAGTATTAATTTGTAATTACTAACTTATTCCTTGTGATCAACTGGTTTGGAGTCCCTACAAATAATTTAAAGCATGTTGTGAAATGTTATTTCCTCACGAAAATCTCACCCAGTGGGTCACAAGTACATTAGGATGGTTAAACATTTGAGAAAGCCATTTAGGCCAATCTAGCCTGTTTGGTTGCTAATAGGAAAAAAAAGTGGATCAGCTTAAACAACATGTCTGAATAGCTTGTGCCAGACTCCCACACCCCAAACAAATCGATTGCAAATGGGTAAAATATCAATGATCAAATTCTGCTCAGCAGATGAATTAATAAATGTCTGCTTATCATTAACAATTTTGTACAGCATTTGTACGAAAATTTACATATTTATTTTTGAGACTGATCATCATTTTCTGGCAACACTTATTGTAATAGTTGTTTGTTCTGTAGATCCTTTAGGAGCAGAGGCAGCATCTGAAATAGTGCTTTTTACAGTATACTAGACATTACAAATATTATCTTGGGTCTATTATTTTTTAATTGGCTGTATTTTGAATTGTTTCAGATTAGTTATTCATCCACAAGCGAAGTTCTCAGTACGAAGTCAAAATTCCCCTCTTTTCTGCGTACAATCCCAAGTGATGCTCACCAAACAAAGGCCATTGCCCTGCTTGCAGTCAATGTGAGATGGAACAGCATTGGAGTAATTGGAAGTAATGATGAATATGGGAAATATGGAATTGAAGGTTTCATTGATCATGCTACGAAATATAAGTTGTGCATTGCCTTCAAGGAAATTCTTCCAGCACTCTTCTCACAAAATGATACTGAAACTCGAAGCGTATTAAATAATTTAATGAAAACCATTAATGAGTCATCCGCTGAGGCTGTATTAATTTTTACAAAAGATGCAAATGTCCAGATCATAATTGAAGAAGCAGTAAAGCTCAGTATAAATAGAAACTGGATAGCAAGTGATGCCTGGTCCACTTCAAAAGCTGTAGCAAGTTTGAAGGGGATTCAGAATATCGGAAACGTTATTGGATTTATTGGGAAAAGAAATGTAGTTCCTGGGTTCAAGGAATACATACATAACTTAAAAGATAAAGAATATAATTCAAGCTTTTTTCATGAATACCTGAAAAACTATCCACCATGCCAAAATTCTATCTTAAGTTCTGAAAACACAGAAAGCTGTGCATTTTATCACACAAGAGATAATTTGGGAAATCTTACAAGCAAATGTGTGGACGTACGCTTCCTTGAAAATTGCATTGATAGTGATGGTTTTTACAGTGTGTATTTAGCTGTGAATGCAATTGCCAATGGCTTGAAACAACTTTTAAAATGCAACAGCACAGGATGCGTAAGAAATTTCAACTTTTCGGCTTGGGAGGTGAGACAATTATATTTTTTATCATTCACATCAGTATTATGTTCACACCACAACTGTTTTCAATTTACAGGATTACAATTTAATACATTGTGACTGCTTAATTCCTTTTTATGGTGTTATTGACCAGAAGTACAGGTGGAGGTCAAATTATAAACTTGCACTTTGGCTTTCCTACGCATGAGAGCTCCTTGACTGTACACAGCACTATTTGCATCTTTGTACCACGTTGAATTTAATATGAGCCATATGTACTGTACCTCTCACTTGGCATTGCTAGGACCTTGCCTTCATCTGGAATCACTTTCTCACTTCTTCAGCCTCTATCCTCCCCTGAAATTAAGCTGCTCTTCTCCCACCATGTTGTCTGCATTTTTCCTTTTTGCTGTCCTAGACAGCACCCTCAGGTGCTGACTCCCACTGCGCCCCGCAAGTGAACCTACTGTAGGCTGCTACAGCAATTAACCCCTACCCCCCCAGATTCCCACCTCCCTTGGTTGGTGTCCAGCTAGTATGGTCCAGCCCTTGTCTCCCCCCCACCCTGAGATTCCAGCTGCATTCTGTCTTCTTTTGGGGGTTCTTGTCACGCCCTCTGCAGCCAGAGGGCGCTCCTTCTCTGTCCTGTCCCTAGTTTCCGGTCTGCTGTCCTTCCTGTCCCTCTCTTTCCCTTTCCCTTCCGCTCTCCTTCTCCCCACGGTTAGTCCCTTTGGACGTCCGTGACAGAATGCTGAGCCCATTTTTTCGACCCCGCGAGCGGCGCCTTTTGTTTTTTCTTGTTCTCTGGGCTGTTTTTTTTTTTCAGTTCCTCTATTCTAATCGCTGGATATCACTCCGAGCATCTGTGTCTGTGAGCGGGTTTCCGTACCTGGCTCTCCTCAGGTTGTTCATTCCGATATCAGTGATTGAATGTTGAGCTGGCTTGCCTATTCTTATTACTGGATATCACTCCGAGCTTCTGTGTCTGGAGCGGGTTCTCTTGCCTGGCTCTTCCTGGTCTTGCTCTCTCCGATATCAGTGATAGAATGGTAAGCTTTCTGCCGTTCCTCCATGCCTTTCGCTGGATATCACTCCGGGCATCTGTGTCTGTGAGCGGGCTTCGGTCTGGCTTTCCTCAGGTTGTCCACTCCGATATCAGCGTTAGTATGCGAACGTGCCCATTTGCCGTTCCTCCATTCTTTTCGCTGGATATCACTCCGGGCATCTGTGTCTGTGAGCGGACTTCGGTCTGGCTTTCCTCAGGTTGTCCACTCCGATATCAGCGTTAGAATGTGAACGTGTCATTTGCCCAGTCTGCGGTATTTTTCCCCGGGGTTTTTGTGTTTTTTTTTCTTGTTTTTTGCCTTTTTTTTTTTTTTTTTTAATTTTTATTAAACATAAAGAAATTTACAAATACAAATACAACAAGAGGATCAGAGTCATGTACAAGAGAAAAATAATGTAGCAGAAAAAAATATTTAACTATCAGAGGTAATTAAGTAATTATGTGATCAAATTGTATATTTTAAACGTATCATATTTCCCTTGTTTTAATATTTCTCAATTATTTATAAACTTTAGTTTCAATATGCATGCGTTCCCTGTAAAAACTAAAATTCAGCTCACAGTTTTATACAAAAAAAATGTTTTTCTTTTAACAACATTTCGAGTACCTCTGACATTCATGAAAAAAATATACACAAAAGCAAATAACTAACTCTAAGACTGTCTAAACTATTGAGTTTTTCAAAGAACTAGAACTATAACAGTCCTTAACACTTAACTACAGCATTCCAAACTAACACTAAACAAACACTAGTATATACTGGTATAACAAATAAAACCAAACAATCATTAACTGAGCAGTCACTGGGAGCGAATCTCCTTCCCGTCCACAAAGGCCCTCGCTCCCACAAAGTAGGCTCTTCTCCCCTCTCTTCTGGCAGCTTCAACCTGGGGCCACAGCTGGTTCCTGGTGCTCCTGTCCGCGGCAGACAGGTCCTCTGCAAACCTCAGTTTGTTCTCATTCAAATACTCATTCCCTCTCGCCGCTCGCCACAGCGTGTCCCTCGCCGTCCTCTTGGTGAACTGTATTATAATCGTTCTGGGGCGCACTTGCCCAGACATGTTCGCTTTCCCGAGCCTGTGAACAAAGTCAATGGCCGATATCACGTCCTCCTGGTCCGGCAGGGTCCTTTTACAGATACCCTTCACTGTTGCAACAAGGTCCTTATCACGTTCCTCTTTAACTCCAAATAATTTTAAATTCCATCGTCGACGGTATCTATCTACATCGTTCACTTTCAATTCAAGTTCTTTAATATGCTTTTCTTGTTCGGTATTTACTTGTTTAAGAACTTTTACTTCACTCTTTAAGTCTTCAACCTCTTTAAACACACAGTCCATGGACTTTTTAAGACCTTCGATTGCGACTGTATTAGCTCGAATCATTTCCTTCAGCTCACCCAAGCTCTGTGCCATCATGTTGAAGATGTTGGTCTGGAGCTCCTCCAGCGTCAGCTCGCCCCTTCCTCTCTTGGCAGCCGGGGTTTTCACAGGTGTGCTGGGCAGGGACTCCGGCTCTACCTCCTGCAGATGAGTCTCACTCGGGCTGCGAGCACTCGCGTACGAGTGCATCTCCAGCACTCTTTCCACGTCCCCTCCAGCTGCTTCACTTTTCCCTTTAGTTGCCATCGATTTTCTTGTAGTGCTATACATATACGATTGAGGTATCTTAGACTTCTCCTTCGAAGACCCAGTACTCTCTTTTCTTTTCCCAGTGTTACTCATATCGGAATTCTTAAACCTAAAAAAAAAAATCGTTTTTTTTTTCTTTCAATTATAACTGAAGTTTGAACAACTAGTGTTAAGTCCTTATTTTTCTGTAGTCAAAAAAAGCAAAAATTAACATTCAGGTCATGAAAAATTCAAAAAAACTCCTCAACCACTAAACTTTACCTCCCACCTGAACGCCATCTTGAACGCTCTCTGTTTTTTGCCTTTTGTTTTGATTTTTTTCTTCCTGGTTTCCCCTCCTTTTTGGTCCCCCCTGCTCTCTGTGTCTCGGAAATTTGGTTCCTATTTTTTTTTTTGTGGTTTGTCTCCCTGGTCTTTCTCAGGTTTTTGTCTGTTGTGTTTGTGCTTGTGTACTTTTTTGTTTTAAGTCTCCGGAGCTCTTCTCTACCCCCCCTTCCTCCACCCAATAAAGGTTTATACCCCGGAGGAAGGGGTAGCTCTCAGCCGTGGATTCCCGGAGGTTTCCTTTCAGTTAAATGAGGTTTTTCCTCCCCCCAGTGCTGTGCAGCTTATTTATTTGTATGGGCGTCGGGAGCCGCCCATGAAGGCTCCTTCTCTGTCCTGTCCCTAGTTTCCGGTCTGCTGTCCTTCCTGTCCCTCTCTTTCCCTTGGGCTTTATATTTCCGGGTCTTGCACTCTGTCCTCGCTCAGCATTGACGTTCGGATGTCCTGAGACCCGCCTAGCACCAGGGCGCCCCACGTCCGCTCCCTGAGGGCATAGGTTTCTATACGGCATTCCTGAACTCTTTGCACTATGAGCCCGGGCCTTTTCCCGTCTCGCCGCTACGCATATGGGTCTTTTTCCGCTCTCCTTCTCCCCACGGTTAGTCCCTTTGGACGTCCGTGACAGTTCTGCTTGTATACATTCTCAGTCATTCCGTTCCGTTAAACCTCAGCAAGAGATTCTACTTTCCTGCTTCCACAGCAAACTACTCTTCTGGGTCACCACAGATTTTTCTGTTGGCCACAGAGTTCCACTTTAAGCTAGCTGGTTCTGCTTCTAGGGCTGCCTGTTAGCTGACTTGTTCCATCAACCGCATCATAACGCGCTTCCCATATACTATAATGTATATCCAAATTTACTTAATAAAACAAGCTCAGGATGGCATCGGACACGTTTGACATTCATTCCATGCTACACAAGCGTTTTACTAAGTTCCAGCTAAACCAAAGCTGAACTGACTTGGTCTTAGCTTAGTGTTCAAAATCTAGTGTTTTTGAGACTAGTTTTGGGGAAGAGAAAGCATTGATCTACAGCCAGCAATGTAATTTTCTCAGAAAGTTAAACCTGAAAGATTTAGCAGGGTATCCCTTTAAAAGTCTACACCACTATATTTGTATACCACTACTATATTCCCTTAACATAGTCATGCCCTCACAAAGCACATCAAATGAATTGCTAGTTTAAGCATCTTGTTCCTTTAAATGATAGTAATAGTTGTCAATAAGCTTTTTGTCAAGAATCCTTAGTGAAGTTTGACCATTTGACCCTCAACACCAAATCTTTCCACATTTCTTGTATTCAACTTATTCTAAAGATTCTCAATTGAATTTTTATTGGAATTCTATAATATTTATTTTAGCCATTCTGAAGAAGATTGTGACATATGTATTCTGTTATTGTCATGTTAGAATATCCACTTGTGCTCTAAACACAGTTTAGAGTTCTGAGGATGCTTCGAATGACTGGGTAGTATTGTGGGGTATACTATGGAATCCATTTCACCACATACTGTAAAGACATTTCGTCTTCATTAATAAAAAAGAACATTACAACCTCTTTAGTAACAGCAGATGTTGTTTTATGTACATCACACCTTAATTTCACCTAGAAATGGTGATGTGATGTGGTGATGTGGTCTTAAACGTTTTGAAAACTGACTCTTTTACTCTCAATCTTCAACCTTTGGTTGAAATGTAAACCTCAGTCTTAATTTCTGCTAATCCACTTTGAATATGATTTCAAGTCAATTTCAGATTGTTGTTACTCTTTCTCTAAAATGTAGAATTTCCAGGAATGTTTTAGAATTACAGTTAGGTTACGTGTTATCATATTGCTAGTGCACATCAACACATATTAAATTATTTGATCAAAGGGTGTGAATATTATGATATTTCAGCTAAGGGTTTTTTGAAAAATAATGCTGTAATAAATAATGGTAAACTCTAAAATCTTAACGTTTCTCTTAAAAGTACTTTCTAATTTCTAGAAAATAGTTTCTATTGTGGGTTTCTTTTGCTTGGCACTGTAAAAATAATACATTAATTCTCAGAACCATATCAACTCTTTCCAGTTACTTGAAGAAATAAAAAAAGTCACTTTCACTGTGGACAATATAACACATGTGAAATTTGATGACAACGGAGATCCCAGTCTGGGATATGATATTGTCTTTTGGAAAATGTCAAAAGAAACTGTGAACATCACAACCATTGGAGAATATAAACACACTGGGGACATTTTTTTTAAAGATGAGTCTTTTTATACATCTAAAAATATTGTGGTATGTGCTTCCTTCTAAGTCCTTTTTGACAGTCGTATCAGGAATAAGTCAGAAAGACATGATTATACAGTATATGTAAAGGTTAAGAAGTGTACATAAAGAATATTCCGCACTATTTAATCTAAAAATATTGTGGTATGTGCTTCCTTCTAAGTCCTTTTTGACAGTCGTATCAGGAATAAGTCAGAAAGACATGATTATACAGTATGTAAAGGTTAAGAAGTGTACATAAAGAATATTCAACACTATTAAAGGGTTTCAGCATATGCACATTATGTATTGTATTATGTTTTATTTGCATTGTACTATTGTATTGTTTCCTGCACGAAAAGAATAAATATCTTTACCAAACAAAATTAAGCACTATTTCTAGAAAGGCAAATTTCTAGCAAAGTCTTTCGTTATTTATTTGGAAACTATAAATGAATCATTTTCTATTTTTTATTTATTAAACTTTAAAAATGCTTTGCTTTGGTGATAAACATTTTATAAAATAGATTTGATAAAAATTGAACAAATACTAATGAGATTAATCTTTTCTACAGTATCTAATGTATGTATGTTTTCACCTCAGGTAACATCTGCTCTGTGTTACAAATCCTGTATGCCTGGATTTGAGTTACGTCCATCGCCAAAGAAATGCTGCCATGTTTGTGAACCATGTGAAACAAAACTATATTCACTTGGAGGAAGTAAGTTTCAAGTCTATCCATTGTATAACAGCTAATACAGTACTACAACTTCCCCCTTCATACCAGCATACTGTAAATAACACCACACAATGGAGAACTACTGTACAACCTAAACATTAAGAGCCTCACAGCATTTGTGATGGAGGGATAACATGAATCTGGGATGAGGTCAGGTGATCTTCTGCTTGTTTCATGCAAAGTGTTTTTTTTTTTTTATTATGACTCATTTCCATGAGTCACTGCAAGGGTCACAGGTCACCTGTGAACCCAAAGATGGCTGTCTGTGTTGCCACTGCATTTCCCCCAGGTACAGCTCACCTACAGTATATCTGATATTTTCTAGACGCCATGGCCCAGCTTTACACTATATATTTTTACTAACACATCTAAAACAGGAACAAAGATCTTACACAGAAGTAAATTCGTGAAACCTGAGAAGTTGACTGAAAGCAACAAAAACCAGTCATGCTGCATTTATTTAATTTACTTACATGCCTTTGGATATTTATTTTTAGAAGAAAACAATACATCTTTCATTGCAGAGTATTGCACACTCATACTGTAGATATCTAAATCTGAGTTACACAGGTCACTTTCAATCTCAAACTCAGGTTTTCAAGTCGTAAACAAGAGATTGGAACAAAATAAAGCATAATTCAAACATTAATATAAATTAGCAGGGACAATACAAAACCTAACTTTCAAAACAGTGTCCTGAAAGTCCCAGTTAATACTATCTAGTCCAACCTCAACTGCTCTGTTCCTCAAATACACAAATCTAAAGAGGCCTCCAGAACTACAGAATATATTTTCTGAGGTTTGGTCATGGAAAGGCCTTTTACATACTTTCAAGTTTTGAAAAGCACTTAGCAATAGCTGTGAATAACACATGATACTTCCACCTGGATATCCTGGGGCTCGTAAAGCATAATATTGGAAATTGTACCTTGACAGGCCCTATACTGAAAATCAGGTGGTCTGGTTGATATCCACCTCAAAGTGGCTAGTCGAAACATAGCATCATTCGTATTAAAGAAGGTTAAAACTGCCTTTTCATTATCCTAACAACATGCTTCTTTTTGTTTTCAGTGGAACCTTGTAAATCCTGCCAAGAAAATGAGTACCCATCTCCTATGAAAGACAAGTGTTTGAAAAAGATGGTTGTTCTCTTGCAGTGGTATGATGGCTTTGCCATTGTTCTGGCAGTATTTGATTTAACAGGGATAATTATCACCCTCCTGATTGGTGTTCTGTTTGCAAGACACTTGAATACCCCTGTAGTGAAAGGTGCGGGAGGGAACCTCTGCTTTCTGACACTTCTTTCACTGTTGGCTAGCTTTAGCAGCATATGGATGTTCATTGGGAAACCCACTCAATTGACTTGTCAGATTGGCCTCCCACTTTTTGGCATTAGCTTCGCCCTTTGTGTGTCATGTATTTTAGCGAACCTGTTTCAGATATTTGTTGGTTTCTCGTTTGATGTAATGATCAATGAAAACTTGAAAAAACTGAACAAACCAGTTTTAATTGTAATGGTTTGTACAGGAATTCAGGTTTCATTATGTGTTTTATGGCTTACACTGGATCCGCCAACTGCCAATGAAAATACTGACAAGGAAATCACCATTTTACTTGAATGTACAACAGGTTCAAAAGAAGCGTTTGGGGCAGTGCTTCTGTACATTGCTGTACTTGCCATAATCTGTTTTCTCTTTGCTTTCAAAGGAAAACATTTACCAGACCTTTACAAAAATGCTAAATTCATTACAATAAGCATGCTTATTTACCTTTCTGTGTGGATCCTTTTCATTCCTGTATATATTAATATGTCCGGAGAGTATCTTGGAGCAATCAAAGGTGCTGCAATATTAGTATCAAACTACAGCATTTTATGTTGCCATTTCGGTCCTAAATGTTATATAATAATTTTTAAGAAAAAAATCAATGTGGAAAATGTAATTGTAGAATATATTCGCAAGCACTATGAAAATAAGGGTATTCAAGCAGTCACATCAAAAACCTAAACACAAAACACCAGTCAGCCATATGTTTGCCTATACTGTACCTCTCAATTTCCAAACTTGCTTCTCAAAAACTGCCCCACTAGTTGTACATTCCCTTCCAAAAGTGTGTATTTTTCCTCTTTATGATATAATGAGATACTACATTAATATCTGCTTTACAGTATGTCTGACTCTCTTCTTGATTTTCACTTATTTGCAATTAATGTCAATTAGAGTTGCTACACTTGGGTAAAAGCATTACTGTGATTTTCAGCGATTTTAGTGTTGATTTTGTTGAACAATGTATTTGTACACACTCTTAATTGTAGTTTTAGGTGTTGTTGAAATATTGTATAGGTGAACAAATCATTCATTTTACTACAGTAATTTAAAAGGTGTACTGTATATACTGTAATATTTGCTTAATTAAATGTAAAACCCCTTATTCTATAAGGTTAATTTTGTTATGGATTTTTAAGAGCTACCCTGTACAAAGATACCCACTAAATAACAGTAGTAGAGTATCAGTGTCCTAGGAATCATTGTGATATTGCATATAGTGTAAAGGGAGAGACAATGAGATGCAGATTTGTTATAGTCTGAAACCTGATTGTTAAAACCGACAATACTGTCCCTTCCTTCAGACTCTATTAGTGAAGAAGCATATCCTTTCAAGGAAAAGTTACATCTCCAGGAGTATGCATTTTCTAGCATCAGAAATGATGTTAGCAACTGAAACTACATGGTCAAAATCCTATCAGAATCAAAATGTATTTTTGGAAATACATTGTGTTTTATGCAGTTTTTTGTTATAGCTTCTGCGTCTCATTTAATTTATGTTTCACTCATTTTTCTTCACTCTGTATTCTAGGATAACGAAAACATACACGTTCTTTAAAAATAATGTTTATTAAGGAATATCACAAGGCACTTGTTTAGGTTAAAGTCATAGCTAGAGAAAGCTGAACAATCTGAGACAGCTTGGCTCAGGGTTTTAGCATGAGCTGATGGAAGGCAGTGATGTAGTCACATGAATCTCATAGCATTACAACTAGAAATGTTGAAACTTAAGAGTTTTTAACTACCTCGGGGTATGACCTCTGTGATTGACAATGCTACTATTTTGTACAATATAATAATACTTCATTGTCTGATTTCTCAGAAACCTGTCTTACATAAAAGCAGCTATTGCATGTTTTACACACACAGAAACCTATAAAACATGCAAACAGTACAAGGTAACATTATGTAACAGACATCAACCTTTACATATTTATTTCACGTCACTCCTACAGGAATCCACATGACTACACAAGAAGCCTGAAAATTTACCCCCCCCACACACACACACACACACACACACAATTACACTCAGTCCATATAATTACACATAACCCTTTTACTTTAGCACATAATGCACTGATGTCACTTGCCCATATTTTAACATCGATACTATTGATATTACTATTATAAAATTAAATCATTGTATTGACAAATGTCATTTTGCTCTTACCACTTTCAGATATTGATTTTGCCCTTAATATTTTCCACTGATAGTTCAGAATGTGTGTTTTTTGGATAAAGGCAGGATTGGGGAGGGGAAGTTGAAAACACATCTGATAAAATGGGGCTGAAGATGAGAGAGGTGGCACACCCATGGATGAAACAGGGCAGAAAGCAGGGAGACAAGGAGAGAGAGTGGGTCAAGAAGAGATTGGAAGGAACATGACGCTGCCCTAGGGGTGTGTTGTGCCAGAGCTACAAAAGGAAGGGTGACATCATCAGAAGGAACCCAGAAAAGAAGAGCAGATATTATGAAAGCTACAGGGAACCTCTTGTTTGGCACAGAGCCTGGATAACTAGAGGTCAAGTGGACAGAGAGGGTGTCTTGGAGGAAGTAAATGGAAGTTGGACCACCAGGTCCAGCCATGCTAGAAAAGAGCACAAGAAGATGGTGCAGAGCAATACACCAATGGATGGGGACTGTGTGATCTAGGGGCAAGCGTGGGGATGAACAGGAATGAACAAGGATGAAAGTCATAGAAGCGGAATTGGAAGGAAAGCTCTGTCTCTGGGAAGAACGAATGCTGAGTGACAGAAAAGATGCACAAAGTCATGATAGCAGTCTAGAGGTTTATATAACAAGCTAGGAGTATCAGAAATAAATTTGATTAGATAGAATATACTGTACAACATTAATAGGCAATTATGATGTTTCTGGAATCACAGAAACCTGGCTAACCAAAAACAATGGAGAGGCATGTACAGTAACATTAGCAGATAGATGCCAGAGAGACTTCAATTTCCCCAACATAAAGGGGAAAAGACCTATATGACTATCGGCAACGGAACCGTTTAAAAATCGGAAGGTTTAAAAATTGCTTTCTTACCTTGAGCACCTACAAAAGGAAATGTTTGCGTCGATCTTGTCTTTTCAAACAATCAAGACAAAGTGAAGCAAGCGGAGGAGACAGAAACAGTTGGGATTTGTTATTATAATAAGATGTGCTTTGAAGTATATGAAACTGAACAGGTTAAGCATCAGCTTGCATTTTCTGGAAAGCAGACTGAAAGAATGAGACACATTTTAAGAGAAGTAACATTGGATTGGAAAGATGAAATCAGTGGAAAATTGATGAAAACACTTTAAATAATTTCTTGAGCACTGAACAATTTTATAACAAAAGTCAAAATAAATTGAAAGCAGAAAAAAGTACCCCAAATAGTTCAACAAATCAATTAGGAAAACATTTTAGGGGAAAGACAGCACTTTATAAAAATAAAAATAACAGGATCCAGGTAAATAAAAAGAGAGGTAAGCAGAGGTCAAAAGGAAATTAGAATGAATAAGAGAGAAATTGAAAGGAATATTGCAATGGTGGCTAGAATAAATAATAGAAACTTCTGTTAGTACTACTGTACAACAGCAATAACCATCAAGGATTAAGTCAAATATATCATGACAAAAACAAGAAGCTTCTAGAGACAAATGGAATGGCTGATGTACAGTACTGAATGAGCATTTCAGGCATTCTCAGATATACACTAATTCAACAATAGGTCCTAGGCAGTAGAATGACAAAGTTCTGTATTCCATACATTTCCATAATATTATCCACTGTATGATCATAGAAGAGGTAGGGGTGTTTCAGGTATTAGAAGCATTCAAGATGAATAATTTCCCTGATGGCATCATACCAATTGTACTCAAGGAAACAAGATACAGTATGTTATTCAGAATCTATTGACACAGCACTTCCAACAGTCACTCAAGACAGGGTTAGTATGCAGAGACTGCAGAATTGTTATTGTAGTGATAATCCTTAAGATTTGTGAGAAAAATAAACCACGTAATCATAGACCTATAAAACCATAAGTTTGACCTAATGATCATCTAGGTCACATTATCATTACCATAACCTTACATGTAACGGAAGTAAAATTTATTGGTCTGTAATTATTTTGGGTTTATCACCATTTTTAATAGTTGTGTGTAACAATTAGAAATTGTATGGTCGGTGGGTACCCTGTCTCAGATAACTGTTGGAACAGTTTTCTTGGCAGGCCATGGATAACATCTCTTGTTTTCTTAAGCACAAACTTCCCAGGGACAATACATAACCTTTTACTTTCACATATAGAAGCTCAGTGTGCGCGATAGACAGAAGCTTTATTTGTCAAACGAGACTAGATATCTGACGTGGCCTCAAGCGTGACTGGTTAATGTGTGTCAAAAAACATTGCCACAAACCTTTGCTAAAAGCTGTCAAGTACTTTATTCAATCTGTGTTCATTTGATTATTATTTTATTTTCTAAGACTAGAAGAAGACACATGCCTGGCAAAGGCAATGCCAGGAAAAAAGTCTGTACTCTGTTCGGACAGAAATGAAAGTATAATGTAAAAGTAATGCCTTGCGATGGACATGCGTCCCGTCCAGGACATCGCCTGCCTTGTGGCCATTGCTCGCCAGGAGAGACTCCAGCTCCCCTACAACCCAGTATTAGATAAAGCGGTTACAAATGGTTAGAAGGATATGAAACTAACTCCATACCTTTCATTGTTTTTTTACAAATAAATGAACCTGCTGCGCACATGAAGAATGGTGAGCGTGAAAAAGAGCAACACGAATGGTTCTACAAATGACTGCTGTAACAGAGTGTGGCTACTGCAGGCTCCTGCCATTTGTGTAAAAGGTGGTTGGAGTTACTTTCAAGGGGATTTAGCAATAAGTATTATAGTGTTATAATGGCCACTTGAGACTAGACTGCAATAGATGTCTTCCAGCCTCCACCCTGCCGGTTTTGTTTCAAGTCATTCATGGAAACACTTAAGGTTTTTCTTAGGGGAAAGGACTGTCTAACCACAGCCAAGGCATCTTCTTATTTATAGGAAAACGCTTTAGTGAAAATGCTTTAGTACTGCAGCTTAAAGCAATTGTGAAAAATTCCAGTCATCTGATCCCTCAAATATTTGTTTGGCATTAAAGCAAGGAGAAAGAAATCATTGTGGCAGCAAAGTAAAGTCAAATTTCTATTGCTCGCCAGTGGAGCAGTGTACATCCCTCTCCCAAAGACATGCAAATGAACCAGGAAGCAGAGTGTTGCCTGTAAAGGGAATTTCGAGAGAGGTTTTCGCACTGTGCAGCGTGTAAAGGCAAGCTGAGGCACAAGAGATGAGTTCTTGGCTCCTATGGTTGTGGTTTATCTCAAGGCTCTGCCAAGCCAGGTCTGCTGTTCCCACTTTAATAGGAACAATAGCCCCAGGGGATATCGTCATTGGTGGTCTGTTTCCAGTTCATCAAGGGGTTGTCAATAGAGTGAACTTGAGTCAGCCACAGGCTCCTGCATGTACCAAGTAAGTATGTAGGCTCTTTTAACAGGTTCATATCATATCATATCATATCATAAAGACGGATTCATGAAATTAAAATTCTCTTATTGATTCATCTGGACAAACATCTCAAATAGATTCTTTGCAAGAGAAAACGTCCAATGCAGAAAATCTTTGAAATTTAATTTTCTCAAATTTAAGTGTCCTCTCTTTACCCAGATGCACTGTAAGTAGCTCGACCATTTGGCTCTCTTATTCCCAAAGAAAACTTTGAGACAGTCATTTAAAATAAGGATGCCTTTATTTTTTCTTGTTAATGTTTAATGTTTTGATTTAACAGTATTGAATATTATGCAATACAGTATATTTAATTTAGCAATAGTGTAGAAATGAATTTCTCTTTAAAAATAAAAAAATCCTGTATCAAAGAGTTACAAATATTATTAAAGCTGTTACTTTTAGAGCCTTTAAATATAACTCTAAAAATTTTCCAATTATTTGCTATAATTTTGATATTGAGTCTTAATGTTCCTTTTTTTTCCTTTGGTGCTTTTAGATTTGACATTGGAGGCTTTACCCAACTGCTTGCTATGATACACGCTATAGAGGAGATTAATAATTCTTCATTACTTGATGGCCTTAAACTGGGGTATGAAATTTACGACTCGTGTTCAGATGTCACCACTGCAATCAGAGCTACCATGGCATTCATTAACACACCTGGGAACTGTGCAGGAGCTCACTGCAGCACAACAGAATGCAACCCTAAAGTGAAGGCTGTCGTGGGAGATTCACATTCTGAAATCTCAATAGCTGTGGCAAGGCTATTAAATCAGGAAATGATTCCACAAGTGAGTTTTCTTTCACCTAAGTTTAAGATGGGACATCCTTTCTGTCAGCATATTTTTGTTGGTGTATTTTATTCTTAGACACACACGTATGCTCTTGGGTTGATATTTAAGGATGAAAAGGAACTTTACTTTTTTCGGAAAAATTGAAATATTTAATTGTCAAGAGTACAATTAATGAGCGTGTGTCTACTTCGTAGAAATTCAACCAGATGATTTTACTTTTTTTTGGTCTTCTTTATCTTTTGGAAAAATCATTGCTGGTGGTCAAGCAGGTCAGAGTATTCAGAATTTAAAGGATGTGCCTTGATTACACCCACACTCTTGAAATACTTAATGCTGAACAATGTATCAAATCATTTGTTTGGTTACATGAGAGTTAATGAAGAATACTAAACATGCTAAGACACATGACTGCTGCCCATCAGTAAGCGAGACTTTCACCAACCTGACTTATCTTGTAGTTTTTAAATAATTACTCAAAATCTTTGATGCTTAAGAATGCAGCAAAAGTACAGAAAGAATTAAAATTAAGTGTTGTAAAATAATTAAAAAGTAGCAGTAGGATTCTTGTAATATTTTAATTGCTGTAATATAGTGCAGGGGAATGAAGTATACAAGTATGCCTCACTTTCATTCTCTTTCTTAGATAAGTTATGCATCATCTGCTGTGATTCTCAGTGACAAAACCCGTTTCCCTGCATTTATGCGAACAATACCCAATGACAATTACCAGACTAAAGCCATGGCGAAGCTGATAGAGAGGAGTGGCTGGAACTGGATCGGGGTTATTTCGACTGATGGAGATTATGGCCGCTCTGCGGTGGACAGCTTTGTGTCACACGCCGCCAAACTGGGCATCTGTGTGGCGTTCAAAGAAATTCTCCCTGACCTCCTCTCCGACAGAAATATCGATACCAAAATAAACCAGACCGTGGAAACTATTCGCAGTAATAACAAAGTAAAGGTCATCGTTTCCTTCGCGAGGCCCCTGCACATGATACAAATCTTACATTTCTTTAACAAGCAGACCCTCGACAAAATCTGGTTTGCGAGTGATGGCTGGTCGACGTCCAAGGACGCTTTTGAGAAACACAACGTGACCAACGTTGAGACAGTTGTTGGATTTACGTTTAAAAACGGAAGTCTGGATGAGTTCTATACCTATCTGAAGAATCTGAAAACCAATGCTGAGACAGTAAAGAATAACATCTTTTTAAAACAATACGCTCTGTATGGAAGCTTGAACGACACTGTAAACCTAACCAGCCTTTTAGAGAAAGATTTTCCACCACTAAATGATACAGGAGTGAAGGCCTTAATTGACAACACATATCCTGATGATGTGTACAGTATACAGATGACAATTAATGCCATTGCCTATGCTCTTGTAAACCTTTGTAAAGAAAAGAACTGCAAAAATGGAAGCCATGTTCAGCCCTGGGAGGTAAATATTCTTCTTGATTTTTGGTTTTTCTATTATTTAAATAAATATTCAAAAGCATTTCAGATTAAAATGCATTAAAAAAATGTTGTTTTAGTTTAAGTGATAAGAAAAAGAGACTTCGGTATGTTGTCCTCATTACAGTTGTGATAATTGGTTGTCTGCACTATAACACCAGACAATAAATCTTGTTTTAACTCAGACTCTTTCAACATAAAATATTTCAGTTACTTGACGCTCTCAAGAAAACGGAGTTCAAGCAAGAAGGAAAAACATACATGTTTAATTCTGATGGGGACATTAACAGTGGCTACAATGTTGTCCTTTGGAAAACCTTTAATGGAGTCATCAATATGTATAATTCTGTGGCTGAGTATGTTATTGAGAATGACACGTTCACTTTCAGCAGCAATGACACAAAAAGACTGCTTGATGATCTACGGGTAGGTTAACTGTCATTTTCATTAAACCCAGCTCAGGTTGTTCAGGTTTCACATCTCCAAAGCACTGTACTTTGCAGAGATCTGTTTAGAAAATCTGTGAAAATTCATAGCAGGTCCCTAGTAATTTGTGCTGAAAAGGAGGTTCTGTTGATTCTAGTGTTAAAACGTCTGTATTATCTTCCTCAAGACCTTATTATTTTTTAATTAGAGCATACTCAATTATTATTAACACAACGTTTTTAACACCTTAAAGTGATATCTCACGTGGTTGCAAGATGTACAGAATTTTACATTTTGGGTTGCCAAAGACATGACTGTTTAATTTACCACTGATATGGTTTGATTGTCAGTAAGTGTATGCTGCTTTAGACCTGATTAGATATGGCAATGTTTTCAAATTAGGTTGCTTATGCATATTATAATTATCAAAAAGACATTGTTGGTTCAAACCTATGATGACAAGAATGTTGAGTTTGTCTTTAAAGAGCAGAAGGATCCTGTAAGTTTGACTTGTAAAATAACCTGATTAGTGATATCCGCCACCAACTATTAATAGTTTTCAAATAAAATAAGGATGAGATAATATATGTGTCTTTTTTCTAGGGTGTAATTTCAAAGTGCTCAAACAGTTGCACACCTGGCCAAGTTAAGAAAACAGCTGAAGGGCAGCACACTTGTTGTTATGAATGCATAAATTGTACAGAAAACCAGTATTCTAACAACACAGGTAAGTATAAACAGAACAACCTCATTGGCTGTAGTAGGTCAGGTGGGTAGCTGCGTCAGCATGCGTAGGCTGCAAAGGAACAAGTAATAGGTTTATTCTATGCTGAAAAAAAGAAGAAAGAAAACACAACGTTTCGGCCATGGAGCCTACTTCAGGTGTGAGAAAGACAAGGCAGTAAGCAAAGGTAATGTAGCGGGACAACAAAAGCTTGGAGAGAGGAGGAGCGAGAGGCGGGAGCAGGGGACAGAGAGAGAGAGGCCAATCAAGAAGTGTGGAGACAGAATAGGTGAAGGGAGGTGTGAAATGAAACCTTCAATGAATGGAGAAAATTGGCCCTTTTTAATCTACCAGCAGGTCCATCTCCAGGGTACCTTGAGCTTGTCCATCCATGTCCCTCCACCAGCTTTCCTAACTCCACCCCCTTTCACTAAGCTTCACATACCAGAATGGAAATCTATCATTTAGAGACATTTCTTGAAAAATAACTAACATTGAGAATCAATTTTTTAGCAAGAGCCTGGTCTTGGAAGATAAATGATTTGTACATCTTTTTGCAAAAGTAAAAAACCACTAAATAAAAGATCTTGTCAATTTATTGTAGTATATGGTGCTGTATTTTTAGTACTTGAAGTTTTTTGTATAGTATAGAATTCTGGAGAAACTATTAGATCTGCCACAATGATGTGCATTATGTGTCATGAGTTTGTTTCTTGATATTTTGTATTGTTATTATATTTTAGATATGCTTCAGTGTTACAACTGTGACACATCCGTGGAATGGTCCTTGCCTGGAAGTTCAAGCTGCACTTCGAAATTGCTTGAGTACTTCTCATGGAATGATGGCTTTGCAATATTCCTCCTGGGAATTGCGGCTCTTGGCATGCTGGTTGTCGTGGTCATTGGGATCATTTTTATGGTACACAGACAAACTCCCGTGGTGAAGGCATCAGGCGGTCCTATCTGCTATGTGATTTTGTTGTCCCTGATGATCAGCTTCATAAGTTCTTTTTTTTTTGTTGGGGAACCATCAAATCCGAGGTGTAAAGTCAGGCAGGTCCTTTTCGGTCTGAGTTTTGCTTGCTGTGTCTCTTGCATTTTAGTGAAGTCCCTGAAAATAATCCTGGCATTCCAATTTAATCCGGAATTTAAGAACTTTTTAAAAAAAACGTATAAGCCTTATGTGATCGTTCCATGCTGTGTAGGGATTCAAGTTATAATTTGTACAATGTGGTTAGCGTTTAAAAGTCCAGAAGAAAGGAAATTGCCACTTTCTACCACAATCTTGGTTGAGTGCGAAGAAGGCTCTTATGTGGCATATGGTGTTATGTTAGGCTACATAGCTTTGCTTGCCTTAATATGTTTTATATGTGCTTTCAAGGGAAGAAAGTTACCAGAAAAATATAATGAAGCAAAATTTATCACTTTTGGGATGCTTATTTACTTCATATCATGGGTTATCTTTATTCCTGTTTATTTAACTACAACTGGTAAATATCTTCCTGCTGTAGAAATGGTTGTCATACTGATATCAAATTATGGTATTCTTTGTTGCCATTTCTTCCCCAAGTGTTACGTAATTCTTTTTAAAAAGGAGAACAACACCAAAGATGCCTTTTTACAGAACATATTTGAGTATTCCAAAAAAAGTGCAAGTTTAGTAACACTGCCCTGCCCCGATTCAGAAAAAACCCTAGATGCAGAAAAGACAACAGATCCCACGTCTTCCACACATAGACCATCATGTTCTGTACTTGACAAGAAAACACTTGCTGTTTTTAGAAACTTTGATAAAATAACACAGAAACAGTGTGCAGCAGAACGTAAAACTGATGATTATTTTTATCGAAAGAGATTTGCCAGTATATGAAGCAGCTTAAAATAATAGGTATAATAAATGGATAAAATGCTAGTATAACAATTGCATAGTATGCAATGACTGTTTCTGATACTTAAGCTTTTAATTGCTTCCACATGATAATACAGATATGACAGGAATGCTTGTTTGGACTTTTTGTGTCCAAAATAAATATCACCAGTGTACATCCTGTATTTACACTGTTTTAAGAGTTTTACATTTTTACATTTTTTTACATTTCCTCAGCCTTGTGGTTAATGCCAAAGTATTAATGTGAGTATACCTATACAGGTATATACCTGTATATATATATCTGTATATTCATAATCTTGGGTATTAGAATATGACCAAACTACTAAAGTAACAATTAAGGGTTTCCTAGTTCATGGAAACTGCATTTGAGGGGACTTCTCCCATGAGTACAGTGTTAGAACTTGTAATTTGCAGTAAGCATCACTAATTTAGATGTGAGTACCTAATTTTCCAATCATGGTGTTACAGTGTTAAAAGGTAAGGCTGAGATCAGGACCTTCTAATCCTGGTCCTGAAGGGCAAATGTTTCTATAGGATTGTAGATGTCCTTAAAGGACCAGCATCTGACATTGTTAAACTGCTCTTATTTGGGTTTTTTAAAGCTAAAATGGAATGAAAACCTACAGATACACAGATATACAGATACCTTCCAAGAACTGAATTGAACACCCATGATTTAGTCTAACCTCCCATGAAAGCAAAGGACACGTGCAAAACAAAGACATTGATATTCACAATGCTGTATATTTCTCAGTGGAGCTGACGGTCAAAGAAGCACATCTGCATTTTAGAAGGTTCTAGAACTATTGTCCCACACTGGATTGGGGCTACAAGAGGGACTGGATTGGATAGGAGTGTACAGCAGAAGAACTAATCTGGGAAGCAGACTTCATGGGTCACACTGCTGCTGTGCAAATCAGAAAGGAAGTACAAAGAGCTGGACCCACAGTAAACTGTCAAGTCAGGGGGGACTGCACCAATTGCATTTACAATAATATAAAATGTTACCGACCACTCCTTACAAAAGCATAGTTGTTGCTTTAGAAACACTGTGTTTATGGCTTCACAGCTATGCTCAGCTATGGCTGTAAGTTGAAAAATAAGGAAAAAGACCAAATTTAGCCTGGAGTTCCATTAATAAACCACAGTTTTCATTTATCATGCCCTGATTATTTTTGGACAACCATATATATTAACACAGTATATGTGCTTCTCTGAAACAATATTACAGTTAACGACCTGATATGGTACAAAAAATAACCAGTATGTTGCTTACAATCTTATTAATTTTGTGTTGGCATGCAATAAAAGATATTGGTCAATACTTATTCTTACGTACAGTAGTCTTTTGGTTTCCTTAATTTGAAAAATCAGACCCTTGCTAACTTGTACAGATTTCCTGTTGTACACTTTAATCTACATATTTTATGTTTACAGCCATTAAACTTAAATTACTGTCCTTTTAAACATCTCTTCTTAATTTTAAGTCTTTTTTACATAAGATCAATAATTTGTATTTCCAGTCACTTTTTGACATGTATTTCAAATGTTTTACTTTATATATTTTTAAAATGCTTGGTATCTGTTTAGTACTTACATATTCAAAGTTGGTTTTCATACCATTTTTATATTGTACTTAAATAAATATTTTTTAAAGATACTCATGTTTGAGTATTTGTATTACTTGATCTTCCTGCCTTTCATCACATGAACTTGTGAACAGTTGCTCAGAACAGTTTTTTTTTTTACAAATCTTAGGATTTCACCTGTTGGATTTTCTTTCATTCGTAAGAATTTTCTGAGCATTATAGTGGTGAAATATATTATGAAGATTACAATTGCAAACATCACTTGAAAATCTTTCTTCAGTTTTTTCTCTTATTCTTCAATTTTTTATCTGCTTATCTGTTGTTTGACCTATAATGTAACTTTTAAAACACCTATCATCTTTTCTATCGCCTACTATTAGCTTACAAACAAATGGCTACAGTACAACTCCTTTACTCCTCTGTCTGGGTAACAGATACTCAGTTCCATTAAGTGGGAATTACATTACAACCATACAATAGGTGACTTAAGGGACAGTTGCAAAAAACAATCAGTCAGTAGGAATAACAATTTTCAAAATGGAAAGCATCTTCATGTCTGCATAGAGCATTTCTATATTATCAAAATTAATTAGAACCTTTCAATCATCTTTGATGTGTTTCATTTATTTCTGCTGTCAAAATAACTTAATGGCTCCAGTTTTCCAAAAGCCTGTTACAGGAGAAAAACAAGAAAGGATTTGCATTTTCACTGCAAACTCAAAAGAGGAGTGAATTTGTAAAAGCTGCATCATTTGATGCAACACACATTTGCAGTTCGGAATATACACTTTAAATACGGAATATACCATTTATCTACATTTGATAATTCCCTGCTACCAAGCAAACAAATTATCTTTACATTAAACAATAGCTATTCACAGGTATCCAAAAAGCCTGGTTTTCTTAACTATATACTGTATATTTCATAATTCATTTCACGAATGAACTGCCAGAAAGTAAAGCTATTTCCACTCTTCATTGTCGTCTTTCCCAAATGTTTTACGTATACTGTATATTGTAATAGCGACAAGATTGTGTGGGTTTATGTAATCCGCAAAGACATACTGTATACTGTACCAGTACAGCATGTCTTTTGTTTTAGTACTGTAGTTGTCAAGCATTTGATAACAAACCGACTCCACCCTTTTCTCGATTTGTTTTTCCACAGAAAGATAAACAAAATTGTGTCTTCTTTCGAAAACGGGAAAGTTCGGTTTTTTTTTTTGCTTTAAAGAAAAACCTACAGCATACTGTATCTTCTTCAGCCTAAATGTATTTATTCAAGAACACTCGGTTAGTTTCATACACTTCCAGTTAACACAACTTCTCCTCAGTGTCACCCTACGCCAGTAAAACAGTTCCTGTTGTGAATCTGTCCCGCATTTAGCTGTTTTACACACTGCCAAATTGAGGAGTTGCTTAGGAAGTGTTGCGAGCGTTAATAAGGAATAATTAACAATACACGGATTTGTTCTTTATTTTCAACAAAATGCCTTTTAAGTTTTGAGGAGCTCGGGAAAATCGTACTTGTTAATGAAGAATTGTTTTAACGGTGATATGAAAGAGTTGAATATACAGTAGAGGGGGAAATAAGGGGAAATATACAATATAAATATGTTATATAACTTGAGTAATAAAACCGTATGCTGTGGAAGTACGGACGAGAAGATAATCGAAAGATTATTAAAACTGAATGAGGAAACCTCGTGACATTTTGGATACCGCAAAATAAAAAAAATATACTGTATACAGTAGCTAATTGATCCTCCTCACTCACCAGGAATCGGCGGTTTAATTGTTCATACCAATTTACATAATAATTGCCACGTTCTCGCATAAAGCAATGAATTAAGGAATGAGAGAAGCACATAAACGAATCAATGATGCACATCACATGAAAGATTACTGCGTGCTAGATAAAAACTATCCGTACACATAAAATATGATAAATTATTCACACGACGGCTTCAACTTCGGAGCCTCTTTTATAGCATCAGTATCAGGATACATGTTGTTAAACAAAACTGACTGCGAAATAAAGCAGAACTGTAAGTGCCCACATCAGCTAACTTTGAATACGTCCCAAATTGTCTGGGGGGACCAATATTTACTGTATTTTTTCAACTGTCTGAAACTGCGAAGAAAAATTAAAAATAATACACAAAATGTGTTTGTTACCAGGAAAATATTGGCTGCATTTCCACTAAAGAACACACCTATTTAAATAATATATATACGCTGTGTTGTGTCTTTTAGAAACTTGCACATTTCAATGCTTAACATTTCTGAGTTATAATTAAGGAGGAAAGTTCTCCTATTAAACTTTAATCCATTTACTAAACGCTTTTGATGAACGCAGTTAATAGGGGGTTTTGTACTGGTCAAAGAATGTTGTTGTTCAGGTCCTCAGTTTCACTCCCTTTTATGTAACAGCTAATAGGGACATTTTATTTTACTAACAGCCCTGCAATAGCAATCCAGAGCCAAAAAAACACAGGGGATTGGGGGATGGACAGAGACACACACTAAAGTACACCAGCACACAAGGGCATTTTAGAGACACGCATTAACCTTGCCTGCCTTTGGAATACAGGAAGAAACTAGAGAAAACCCAAACACATGGGGAGAACATGCAAAATCCACCCCAGTCCAGAATGAAACCCAGGATCCAAGAGCTTTGAGGCAACAGCAATATCTTCTGCACAAGTGCACAGCTCACTAACAGGCACCTGTGTTGAAAATATTGCATTTCTGTTTTTATAGTTCCATCTACTGGCAAGAAGTGAAAATAAGAGGCTTTACTTAAGATGGCAAAACATTAAGCTGCAACAACAGGAATTAGCATCTTTATTAAGGCTGAAAACACTTGATTACAGAAAGCCACAGGGATACTACCTGAACAGAAGTGAAACACAGGTTTCCCTGCTGTTCTGTTCTTCTCAAGACTTTTCTCAACGGTAGCCAACACATCTTTGAGAACCCTGGGGGAGCTACAGTATGACTTTTGTTAAGGAAGACAATATATGTACTGTATGTCACCTACAATACAGCTTCCTGTAAGTGAGCAGCTCAGCCTATTCTTTGTTTTATTTCCAATGGGCAAATTACAATGTGACTTTTAATTTCTTCCTGACTGTACTCCTAACCCTTTTCTATGCTGCTTTTTGTCCAGTTTAATGCCAAATGGTAAAATGGAGTTTCTTTTTTCCACTTATTATTCTTGTTGTTGTGTTAAATTCCTTTCTACTCAGCATTATATAATATTATATACTGTATAAGGGAACAAGTAATAGGTTTATTCCATGCTGAAAAGAGAAGGGAGAAAACACAACGTTTTGGCTGTGGAGCCTTCTTCAGGTGTGAGGGTATTATATATATAATATTATATATAAGTTGTGTATACATTTTGTTATTCACCTCATGTTAAGCTACATATTCATGTAGTAGGTATGTAAGTAGGTGTCTCCAGGTCAAATAAAGTACCTCGGAACCTGACGCAGAACAAAAAGCAAAAGACTCCAGGGCTACAGGAATTGAATTAAAGACCCCTAAAAGTTTTATGCTTTTGCCCTTGACAATCCAAAACGGGGCAGCACAATTGTGTAGTGGTTAGCATTGCTGCCTCACAGAGCTGATGCCCTGGGTTCAATTCCTAGGGAGCTATTTGTGTAGAGTTAGTATGTGTCCTCATGTTAATGTGCGTTTGCTCCAGCTGCTCCAATTTCCTTCCAAAACGAAAGACATACTGGTAGAGTAACTGGCTTCTGGGAAAATTGTCCCTGGAGTGTGTTCGTGTCTGTGTCCTATTCAGGATGTATCCTGCCTAGCGTCTGGTGCTTTCTTGGTTAGGTTCCAGCTCCCCCATGACCAAATATTGGATAAAGCACTTAGAAAATGGGTGGATAATCCAATACTTTGTTACCATTTGATTGTTATACTTGTGCCGCTACAATAATCTACAGCAAGGGCCTCCAACCAGTGGTCTAGAGTCTTACAAGGCCCCCTAAATTTTTAAAGACTATGAATACCACACTCTCGGGGGACCCTCTAACCCCTAGAGAGCGCATCCCCCTTGTGGCGGATGGGGGAGCCCACCATAACAGTGGGGTGGCCCAAATATGCAGAATAAGGGCCCACGGACCAACAGGGATCCACTGGCTTGTGGATAGAGGAGGGATCCTCAAAGGCTAAGAGAGATTACCCTAACAGAAAACAATTTAGTGCAAATGCTTTAAGGGGGCAGCCCCTCCATCACACTTGGGCGTGGGACTAACTACCCCATCCTGTAAAAAGTAAATGTTACGAAACCAAAACCAAGCCTCGGAAACCGGCCTGATCCTAGGAATCAACCAAAGCGAGGAAAAGGATACTATCTTTGGATGGCGACCTGGAAAGTTCTCAGTCTATATAGAGAGGGGGCTCTTAGAAGCTTAGTAAATGAGCGAGACAAGTACAACTTGGAATAGCGGCACTACAGGAGATTAGATGGAGAGGTACCGATATAATGCAATGCAAAGACTATGCTTTTCTATACCGGTAGAAAGACCCATATGCTTGGTACCGGCTTTGTGGTCCGGAAAGAGTATAACAGTGCAGTTATTGCTTATAGAGCCAGGAACAAATGCCTCTGCACTTTACGTCTCAAGACGAGGATGTTTAATGTAATATTGATATGAGTGCAAGCCCCTGTAGAAGAAGACGAAGATGCAGAAAAAGAGAGTTTCTATAATGACCTTGAGGCAGCATATGATGAAGCACCACGTCATGATGTTAAGATCATTCTCGGAGATATTTCCCCACCGTAGGGAAAGAGAGCTTGCATGACGAGACCAATGATAATGGATTTATGAAAATGTATCAGTTTTGCAATGAGCAAAGGAATGACCATAAGTAGCATAAGGTTCCCTAATAAGTGCATCCGCACGGCAACATGGGGGTCACCTGATGGAGCTACACAGAACCAGATTGACCATGCACTGATTGACACGAGGCATGTATCTGACATACTGGATGTCTGAAGCTATCGTGAGGCCGACATTGATTCGGACCACTTTTTTGTTAAGATCAAATACCGACAATGAATGCCCATCTTAAAGACGAAAAGAGGAAGTAAGAACTGAAAGTACAAGAGGCAAATAGTGGCAAGAGATCCGACAAAAGCTGAAGAATATCAAAAAATGGTGAAAGATCAACTTAATGAAGAGTGACGAAAGATACAAAACTCTAGTATTGAAGAGGAATGGGGCGTAATTAAGAGAGTGGTTCTGCGCACATCTGAGGAGGTAGTAGGGCGTCAAGTAGTCAATAGGAGAGAGACCTGGTTTGATGATGAGTGTAGGGTAGCGATCAGAGAAAGAAACGAAGCAAGGAAGAAAATGCTACAAAGACCTACGAGAACCAGCACTGCCGAGTTCTCCAGAAAACGCACATTAGCCAAGAGGTTATGCAGATATAGGAAGAGAGAATGGCAAAATCGAATGTTACAGGAAACTGAGGAGTTATACCGTAACAAGGAGATGAGAAAAGTGTACCAGAAGATAACAGAAAATAAAAATGGTTTTCAACCAAGACTGGCCATGTGCGTGGACAAAGAAGGGAATTTGATTGGTGATGGAAGAAAGATACTAGAGCGATGGGCAGAGTACTTTGAAGAATTGCTGAATGACGCCGGCGAGATGGATGAGACAGGAGAAGAAGAGGAAGCAGATGAAGATACCACTGAGAGAGAATCATGTTGGAACCCCACCTACTGTCTTTGAAGTCAAGGAAGCTATAAGGAACATGAAGAATAATAAAGCGCCAGAGGAAGATGCGATAACGGCTGAGATGCTGAAGTATGATGAAGAAGAACTGGCGGACAGATCGTACAAGCTCATAAGCATAATTTTGGGGGAAAAAAATATACCAGACTAATGGGACTAATGGAGCATTACCCTTGTTTGCCCCATTCACAAAAAGGGGTCAAAACTAGACTGCTTGAACTACTGCAGGATCTCCCTGCTGAACGTTGCGTATAAGGTTTTCCCAAAAGTACTAGCTAGTCGTTTAGAAGCCCACGCTGAACAAGTCCTTGGACACTCCCAGTGTGGGTTTCGATGTAATCAGTCAACGACGGATCATATATTCACTATCAGATGCATCTCAGAGAAGTGCTATGAATATAACATTGATGTTCATAAACTATTCATAGATTATAAGCGAGCATATGATAGTGTTGATAGAGCATACTTGTACCAGACACTAGGACAGCTCGAAGTAGCGTGGCAGTTGATCAGGCTAGTAAAGATGACCATGACCAAAACAAATGGTTAGGTGAAGGTGCAGAACCAGGAATCACACGAGTTTCAGGTGAGACAAGGCCTTAGACAAGGACATGCGCTCTCGAGCTTATTAGTTAACTTGGTTCTAGAATCTGTGAAACGGAACATCGATATCAACAAAGGAGGAACATTACTGAATAGATTGGGCAATATTTAGCCTATGTGGATGATATCGATTTATTGGGTAGGAACGTTTGGACACTTAAAGAAAACTTTATTCAGCTGGAAGAAGCATTGACCAGGGCTGGGCTGACCATCAATATGGCGAAGATCAAATACATGGTGATGACCAGGAAGGGCACCATCACCGGCGCTGCACTGCTCGAAATCCAGGGCTACCAGTTCGAGAAAGTCAGTACTTTTAAATACCTGGGTTCGCTGATCTCAGAGAAAAATGAAAACAGCCTGGAAATTAGAGAGAGAATCAATGCAGGAAATTGATGCTACTTTAGTTTACAGGATCTGATGAGGCCAGACTTTTGTCAAGAAGAATAAAGAAGATGATATATCGGACCGTTATCCGCCCTGTGGTTACCTACATATGCAGCGGAGACATGGGTACTGACAAAGCGAGATCTGGAACTCCTTTATACGTGGGAGAGAAAGATCTTCTGAAAGATCTACAGGCCAGTCCAGGAAGGAGGAGAGTAGCGAATAAAAACGAACATCGAGCTCTACGAGCTGTATGAGGATCCCCCAATAACAAGCAGAGGTAAGAGCAGCAGGACTACACTGCCTTGGACATCTAGAGCGGACAGACAATATCAGAGGGGTACGGAGAGTCTTCAGTCAAAAGCCTGAAGGAAGCTGGAAGAGGCCAGGGCTCTACAAGGGCCGTAGTGCCATGTGATTAGGTTAGTTATGAATACCACACTTTGGTAACTCAGGTTCTTGTGGGTTGAAGATTGAACATTATGATTTTGAGGTTTTTCAAGAAAACTCTAAATTATTTAATTTTACAAATTCAATTATCAACTAGTTCATTTCCAAATCGAAGCCACATCAGGACCAAAGTTTATCCTGGTTTCCATGGCATTAAGCAGAAGACTCCCCAGCAATGCTTATTTACAGTATGCATCTACAGTAGGTGAACTGGAGTAATTGGGGTAAAGTGCTGTAGTTTGCTCCAGATACAACAGCAGTTTGCAGTGGAAGCTTGAACCCACAACTCACCAGTTGAGAGATCAGAGACTTACCGACTACACTACGCTTCTTAATCTGTTAAATTGGTAATTTCATGCTGATATATAGTACGAAACCTGCTGAACTAGAGCTGTTGTTCTCAGAGTCTGTACTGATGTCATGAGCCAGCGGACTTGCCTATAAATACAGATGTAACATCAAAGTGACTTTGGAGAAACAAAGGCTGCTGCGATGCTGAGCGCAACTCTAAACAGTTTTCCTGAGCTTCTGCTCAGGAGGGTGAAAAGATTTATTTGTGCAAGGGTCCCATTCAACAATCAAATGCGTCTTTACAACAGCAATGCAAAGAAACCTTGTGACAAAATTGTTCTTAAACCAGAAGTGACAGATCCAGGTAAGTTGTCTGCAACTATTTTAGATTTTTTTTGGCATGTATCAAAATATTTCTATGTACTGTATATTGTTGACAAAAGTGCTGACTCAAGCCATTGTTTTTCATCGAAGGCTGTGTCAAATCAGTTCATATATATTTGTAACTTTTAATTGTCTAAATTTTTGCATCAAAATACTGCTGATGTGATGTGAGCTAAAATTAAACGCAAAGTCACAGCAGATTAAATTCACTCTCCTTACTGTTTTCAAACTAAACTAATATTATAATACATAAGGAGGAAATTCAGACTTATTTTCATGTACTTACTGTACAGTACGTTACTCATGTATTAGTTTTACCCTTCTATTTCTGTATTGCTCTGGTAATTGTGTCATTTTGAAAAAAAAAAACATTATTCTGTAAGTTTTTTTTCCACACTGCCTTTCCAAAGAGTTACAAATTATGTAAAAAGTGTTGTTTTCTTCTCCACCACACTTTTTCTTTTATTGTACTCTCTAAAAAAACTTTTTCTTGGTATCAGTTCACAGGACTCCTGGCTATAAACCCTCCAGATTTGATAAAAAAATACTTCTGTGGTCTGGCCGTTTCAAAACTGAAGATGATATACCTGCCATTGTATCGTGAGTTACCATAAATTCCATCGCTCTAAGTCATTAGACTAATGCTGCAGCATTAAGCATGAAAATACTCATAGGATTTTGTTATTGCCAGGTTCCATTTGGTAAATGTTAAGGCTCAAATCATTCTTCAATATGCATATAGGGCAGCATGGTGGAATGGTGTTTAGCAGTGCCCTCACAGCTCTTGAGTCCTGGGTCCGATTCCTGACTGGGGTGCCCTTTTCTGTTTGTCTTCATGGGTTTTCCTTGGGTGCTCTAACTACCTTCTACCTCCCAGACAAAGGCTATATGGTGTAACTGGTGCATTTAAATGATCCCTGTGTGTGCCATGTATTTTGTTATCCAGGGAATAGACCTGCCTTCTGTCTTCTGGGAATAGAATAAAGGTTGCATGACTCTTGTCAGGAATAAGGGATTTCGAAGACTGATACTGTATATGTGCATATTTCCAGAACACTACTGCTGTATATTAAATGTGCAAAAGTAATATAAAGTTATAAAAATACTATACCATACATAGCTTTTGATATTTCCTTTCAAGAGAGACAGTTTAATTAATTTGTTACATTTATATAGTATAGCACTTTTCAAAAGTGCTTTCTCAAAATGCTTTCCATTTAGAAGTCTGTTTATATCAGAGTCAATAAAGATTACCCTAGAAGATTATCAGATACAGAAAGGAGTCCTGTAGGGCTGGATACCTTACAGATAAATACAGCGGTGTATTCATCCACAGTGGTGTATCCGTCTTTACCTACAATGCTGTAGACAGAAAAGTAAAACTACAGACTTCATCCAAATAACTTAAGCTTTCCTTAAGTGTTTATTCCACAGTTTAATTTACCCTTAATGCTGGAAACCGTTACAATCGCTGTTATAAGGCTATAAGAACATCTAGCAAGTCCATGAAAACACTGTCATCGCTGGGGAATATCTGGTATTACATCTTAAAAAAAAAGATTCATGGAGTTTATAACAAAAGTTCGGGAGGGATGACAACAACCAGGTTCAATCAGATTCAGCTGTCAGCAATGAGCAATCGCTCCTGACACCCATTCCTCTTCTAAAACACTAAAAATACCTACGAGATGCCTATCTCTCTCTCTTGCACGTCTCTCGCATCCCACCTCCACCCCATCTCCACCTCTGCGGCTTCCCCTTGGTCACCCTGCATGGGAGTCCTGGTCTCCCTGTCCCAGTCCCAGCCAGGAGGTCAGCCCTCAGCCAAGCGGGTTAAGCCACGATTTCGCTCCACGGCGCTTTCATCTTGGGTGTTGTCATTCCTAGTGAACTAAAGTAAAACATTGTTTTGAAAATATTTATATATTTTTAAATCTGTTTGACCATGAATGAAATATACTTTTTATACCTCACAGAGGATGAGATGGACAGTAATGCCTTAAGATCGTGGGAATGAATCTTGGAATGGATCAGAGATACAAATAAAGATTTGCAGGGCACAGCTAGTAGCAAACAATATCCTTGGATGTTTTGCAAATATTTATACTAATCATATATTTTTCAAAATGACTAGACCCTTGGGGTTTAGTGAGAAGACAGTTGTTGGCACACTGTAGCTGATAGCTGTATTGCATCAGAAAACACTGTAATCCTGATAAGAAAAACAACAGTAGAGCTATTAGTAGAACGGAACTTACATTTGTTATCTGTGGGGTACGCGCAGGAATACTTTACAGAGAGAAAACACTTTCAGATCTTTACACTGCTTTTTACATCTTTACCTTTTTATTTCCTGTTGTTGTTGCCTACCCTGCAAGTAGTGGTTGCAGCCTTAACAAATAAGAATATTTTCTGCATCATTACCACTGGGAATTTAAGTTGTTTTTTAAGTTTAAATCGAAAAGCTAATTTAAGGTTAGAAACAAAATTAAATTAAAGATTATTTTAATGGACTTTTTTAGAAAGCCAGACTTTATAATGAAGGCATTCAGATACTATTTTTTTTTTAATTCAAAAATAAAAAGGGAGGGCTCTACCTTAAAAAGAAATAACTCAGTCCACTAAGTAGTTCAGCTAGCAAAGGAGCTGGCTTCCAGTGGCCCATGTTTCTTGAGTTTTGGTTTTGTCATTCTGGCAGTAGATAGTCATTAGTGGGTTAACTAAATAGATGGTGCTGCTGAATTATCCCAAAGGGCCTGAATATTCATATACTGTATCAAATGTTTTTAAAATAAAAACACCTCGAATACATTTCACTTTCAATTGAACCTACCATTTACTGCCAACCTTATACTGTATGCAGTCAACATTGTCTTCATAATGCTGTTAAATGAACCCTAATTTAATTTGGACAGCCTGCAGATTAAATAGATAATCAGATGTGTACTGTTCCTTTTACTGTTAGATTGGTGGTGAATGCAAACTAGGGTTATACAGTACTTTAATCTGGTCACTGCTGTAAAAACGGATAACTGTGAATCATCAGGAAATGCAAAATAATTAGTCCAGAATTTTTTTTTTATAATTTTACATTTATGTAACACAATGCTTATTGCATTGTAGCCCCGCATAGTAATAAAGCAACAATATCAGTCTAGTAAAGGCTTAGTACTCAATTTGCATGCCATTTCAACTCAGTTTCAAGACAACTTTAACATTATGTTCTGTTTCAAAGAGTTAAGGGCCGTCAAAAGATGAATAACTTTGATGGATGAGCTGGTTGAATGAGTGCATCTGCAAATCTGCACTCACTCTGTGTCCCTTTTCTGGAACATGAGTAATTTTGGTCATTAAAACTGTAATTTTACATGCATCTCAGTTCATCTCTCCATTTCCTGCAGGTGACCAGGGTTTGCGCCCAAACCACTTAGCTGGGAAGCCTACTGCAGAGACCCATGACACTTTGTATAAAGACCTTTCTAGTCTTCTGTCCTAAATTAATTCCCTTTTCATTCCCCAATATTATAACATGTTTTGGTTTCACTACTGAGTGTGAAATAGTCCCCCTGGGTAACTCTATCTTAAATTAAAATTAACATTTTATGTACAGTAGTTGCATCATGTCTTGCCTCAGTCACCTTTATTCTAAAATAAGCTATCTTTATATCACAATCTCTTGCAACCAGGAATCATTGTTGTTGCTGCTCTTTGAATCTAAGACTGCAATATCATCTTTGGTAAAATTGTTTATAAAGCCTGAGCATAATTTCTCTGGATTTAAAATCCACACTTCATGCTAGAAAACCAGGCATTCTCTGAGCTTTTTCTGTCACTTGCTCACATTGTCTTAATGAGGACATTTAAAAATCTTAGCTCAAATTCCTTTAATAAAGTTTTTCTGCAGTTCAGAATCACCCATGTGATATACAGTAATGTACAATAGTATATATTACTGCTAACTCGGTGGATCACTTTGTTTTTCTTAATGTTAAATTTCATTTGCCAAGTGTCTGCCCAATCCATTACTTTGTCTAAATATGTTTTATAGCCAGCAGCCATATCACTCTGCAACTCACAACTGACAGCCCACTGAAGCTCAGCAGGTGTGAGCCTGGTCAGTACCTGGATGGGAGACCTCCTGGGAAATACTAAGGTTGTTGCTGGAAGAGGTGTTAGTGGGGCCACAGGTGGCGGTCATCCTGTGGTCTGTGTGGGTCCTAATGCCCCAGTATAGTGACGGGGACACTAAACTGTAAACAGGCACCGTCCTTTGGCTGAGATGTAAAACCGAGGCCCTGACTCTCTGTGGTCATTAAAAATCCAAGGGCATTTCTCGAAAAGAGTAGGGGTGTAACCCCACCATCTTGGCCAAAATTCCCATTGGCCCTTACCAATCATGGCCTCCTAATACTCCCCATCTATGAATTGGCTTCATTACTCTGCTCTCCTCCCCACTGATAGCTGATGTGTGGTGAGCCTTCTGGTGTACTATGGCTGCCGTCGCATCATCTGGGTGTTCACATGTTCACTTTTGTCCCCTTTTTATGAATTTCTTACTGTTACTGAATTTGTTGATTAGAGCTCCAGTCCTTCGTAGAACATCACACTTAAAAGTGCAACTCTTGTTTCCTTAAATCCGTATGACAAAAAATATGAAAATAACATTTGTGATTTCTTAGTTTTAAGCCACCCCAGATCATGATACTAAAATTACTCTCAGCTATGGAGCTTCTTCTATAACATGGGGTATATTATTGATGTCTTCTGCTGTAAAAGCCTGTGTTAAATATTCACTTAGAATATCTATATCTTTATCATTTTAATTTTTAATCCCGTGTTATGACATCACCATGTTTAGTTTTAACTGAAATATTTTTTTGCAGTATTTTCTGTCTCTCTTTAGTAATTCTAATATCTTTTGCACTTTTTTCCAAGTTTACTCTTGATATTCAATGTTGGGCTCTAGAGTACTCTCTTGATTCTGATTCATTCCACTCATTTCTGCATTCAGTGGTTTGAATTATGTTTCAGTGGTTCAGTGTAACCCTAATTTAAGGTTTAGCAGAGGCGTCATTTGGCTTTATTAGCATACTTTCTTGGTTAAGAAATTGACAACCTGGCCTTGAGGGCACAGCTGTCAGAACCAACCTCCTACCTCCCCTTAAAAGAGATGAACAAGGGAGGTGCTGTAAAGGCAAAGCGGGGCAGAAGAAAGGATGCAAAATGCACAAACAAGCTATAAACATGAGATTTCAGTGTATGTAGGTGGAAAAGGGTAAGATTAGGGTTTGACCTCCTCCCAAACTTCTGTTTAAAATGTAATTTCAGTATTTCCCTACATGCACATCTCCTAAGTTTAAGCAGAACAGAGGCATCACTTGAACTAGTTTGTTTTATCGGCAGTAACCAGTCTGGCTAAGAGAACGACAGTATGTCCATGAGGATGAGGCTGTTGTGAAGAATTAAGAGAGACCCCCGTCACAAAGACTATAAGTAGAATATGACAAGGGTACAGTTAGCAGTTTGAATTAATAAATGTTATATTAAAAATTCAATGAAAGCTTTACCAATATTCCAAGTCAACCTGTTAGAGTGGAGAATTCAGGAAATGATGGGTCAAAAGAACATTGTTTTGAATGAGGTTGAAGAAGGGTTTAGTGGAATAATTTCTGAATGGGAATGAGTCAGCATCAGTGCTGCGTCAGTTTCAAAGCAAAGTTTTATGTACACCCCCATGTCCCTCCAAAAGCAAAAAAGAGGTGGTGGAGTATTAGTGGTCTGGCAGGCTCCTATGTGACAGAATAAAGAGGGTATCGAGGAAAGGAAATAGACAAAACAGAGAAGATATTTCTGCAGCTGAAAGGTTGTGGGTAGGCATTAGGTGGTCTCTAAACTGCTTAACCGTTTTCCTTTAGTTCTCTTGGATGGAGATCATTTTTGATTATTTATTTTGATTCCACACAACCACCACTCTTTCCAAACTGCTCAAGTCATTTTAAATTAATATTAAGCCAAAGCCATCATTCTACCTTAACAATATTTCAGTTGTTCCTATAATCTCATAGTTAACTTTGAATGCAGTAGCCACAAGTTCTTCATTTTATATATTGTACTTTTGAAAGTACTGAATTTTATTTTAAAAGAAAAAAAAACAGAAAGACATATATACTGTAGATAATATGAAAGAAATATTGAAAAATGGTGAATGTGTAAGTATTCAAACCCATTGCTGTGGGAAACATAATTAATTTAGGTGCACAAAATTACCAAATTATTAAATTATCAAAGAGCCATGAAATTAAATTAGTAATAATAGTGGTTCACATGATTCCAGAATAAATACACCTCTACATGAATTTAAGCAAAGATTCAACTACAAACACCAAGGAACATTCAAAACAACTCGGAGATAAAGTTGTATAAAGACACAGATCAGAAGAAGGGTAGAGAAACATTTCAAAGTTCCTTAATAGCTCTTTGATCATGGTGAAGTTGACCATTTAGAAGTAGAAAGCACCCAGACATTGACTACATTAAGCTGTCCCACCAAATTGAACATCCTGTCAAGCAGAAAACTCGTCAGGTTTGCCACTGTTATTAGGCTAATGGCAAATTTGAGGAAGTTACTGGACATATTTCAATAGCTGAGACAGGAATAAATGTCTGTGGGTCAAGCAATATCCCAGACACTCCACAAAGTGGGCTTGCGTGGAATTGAAAGAAATGCCTTAAAGTATTTTATGCAATGAACTAGAAAATATTTTACTATAAATTGTCTTATTTTAATTTAGGTTTGAAATGCTGGCAACGGCCAGAAACAAAGCCCGTGTCAAGATCTGCTACATCATGATTGGAATGACTGTCGTTGCCTGCTTTGTGATGATTGCTTCTGGGAAACGGGTAGGAGATGATTCATTTGCTAGCAGGCATCACACAAGCAAGGTGGGCTTAATAGCCTCTTCACATTTGTAGCCTTTGTTACAAACCATACTGTACAGTGTCAGGTATGAATTTTCCATGGCCATTTCTATTTAGAAGTATACTGTATAATCTTCTTGAATGTTAAAGGCAGACCATTTTTCTCAATTTGAGATCTGCTACACTGTGTGAAATCTCTGTAGTGGCTTAATTGTGAGAAACAGTGGCTGCTACAGCAATGACGTCCATCTTATTTTTGACAACACTGGATCCTTGCCCTCACAGACTGTATTATTAGAACTCTTAAGGGCCAGAGGTAAACATGACTGGATTTGGATCATGGGTTTTAAACAAGTTATTCGTGTGGGGAGGGGGGGTGTGGAGGTTTAAAGTGAGTTGCTCAGAGATGGGGTATTTCATTTGATCATATTTGTATGGATTGGTTGCATTATTTTAAAATTAAATGCGAACAGAAAAAAAGAAATTGCAGCAGATTAACACTGCATATTGTGTATTACATTAATTTCTCCAGCTGAGAATGTTACTGTTCTGTAAACCTTTTGTACCAAACAGAATTAATATGACCCACAATCGTAGTTACATAAAGGTATTGCACAGTGACTGTGAAAAATGTAGCGTGAGGTGTTTTTACACCTATTTGTCCCTTTAGGCTGCAGAACGCCATGAAACTCTCACCAGCTGGAATCTTGCCAAAAAAGCCAAATGGAAGGAAGAAGCCAAGCATGAGCAGCAACAGCTCATAAACACAGCTGCTTCCAAGAACCAGTAACTGCATGTTGTAGCACTGGGGTGACAGGCAGCCATATAAAAACACAATTACTTTTATGACACCACAGGTCTGTCACTCTGGGCCTGGAGCGCCATAGTGTCTTCCGCTTTTTATCGCAGCTGAGCTTTAACTCACTGAATTAAATCATTCTGTTGCCTTATTAGAAGACATTAAACTTTACAGATCTCTGCTGCTACCTATAAATCCTACAGCATTATGGTTTTCCAGAACCAGAGTTGCACACTCCTCTATTATGCATATAAGTAGGCTATGTACTAGAAGCACAGTTCCCAGGATCACACCATATATACTGTATACACATACACACTTGCGCTTTCAAATGAAATACTTCCTTTGAAATGTAATTTGGTATTTTGAATAAAATCTTAGACTACTTTTAGGAATGAACATTTACTTATATTTTTGCATTCACTGCTTTGGAAATGGACAAAATGTCTTCCATAGCACAACAACTGACAATGTACAAAAACAACTGGTGCTATAACTGAATGCTGAAGGTAATCACAGAAACTACAAAAGTTAGCATAGATTCCTTGGCAATTTGACCTCCCATCTACACAAAACTGGCAAGGACAGGGGGGAAGAAGTAGCCGAGTACACTGTACACGCCCTCTTGCTACAGTTAAGAACGACATACACTATTCAATTGAATTAAGATTCCTGAGCAAACGGCAAGCTTCAGTGAAATTATTGATTGTGGCCTGTCTTCTACAAGTTTGTGAAACGTCTGCAGCCAAACCCATCCAAATGGTGGTAGCAGGTTCCTTCAGGTAAGGTTTTATTGAGTGCTATGGGGTACAACAGGGTGGAAAATCTGGTACAGCTTTCAATGGGATTGTTGAGTGAGAGATTGTTTTGGCCATGGGCTCCTAAAACAATGTGCATTTCCTGTCACAGAGTACAATACATGCATTTGAGCTCCTAAGATTTTAGACAGTGAGTATAGTTAGTTTTGAGATGGGTGTAATACTTTTTATAGTTTTCATCCCTCAAAAGGCTGCCTTTTTCCAATGAGGGAATGACTGTGATAAGATGCTATTCTTTGGAGAGTAAACATTTTAGAAGTACTGAGTAATTTGACCAGCAGGGCTTAAATAGTGGGGTAAAAACCATTACACAGAAGAACCAAACCATTGAGAAGCTGGTAGACATAAGCTTTCCTCTCCATCAGTAAACAAAAATAGTTCTACAGATTGTGTAATTAACATTCCTTTGTAAAACATACTTTGATGGTGTCCAATTTCTTTATTACATATACAGAAATTACCACTCTCCCATAAGACTGCCTTTTTTAATTAAGGATCTTAACTGGCTGAAAACACAGTCCGCACAATAATTTTCAAGCTCAAGTCTTGGGGCAGGACTAGGACAGCAAAGTTTTAAAGCCAAAAAACAAAACAAAATGTACCTCAAGCATTTTGGAAACAAAAAAAAATACACGACTAAGTATATCCAGCAAGTCAAAGAATTTTGATTCCGCATATCAGGAATTTTTCCCCAATATGACCAACCCATTTAACAATCTTGTCAGAATATACATGCACAAAAACTCAAGATCAACAGGGGTGTTAAAAAAATGAGTTGATTCACATAAAAGGCTATTCAACAGCATAACATAGCTTGTTGCAAAGTTATTACATATTTTAAACTAGTGTAACTTTTGGATTTTGATTACCAATAGTCCTAAACTTTAATTACCAGTGTTCAAAATGCAAGGATAATGAGCAGTCTGTACCTTTTTTTTTTTTACATACCACCAAACGATTTGCATGTAATAAATTAGTTTTAAAAGGTAATTCCATATTAATGTTGAAATGCAATGTGCACATACAATAGTTATTACCTGGTAACACTCAATTCCCATAAAATTTAAGAAACAATGTAAAAACATGGTACCTAACACATTTTGCTTTGTTACTGAGCTATATATAGATTAAATGAAACACTTCAAAAGTGAGGTATACCAGGTGTGACTACAACCCAGTTAACAAGTTGCATATGTAGCTTAGAAGTATGTACAGTACATTTTCACATTTACCCAAACGGTTCTATTTGAAAGAATAATACAAATGAAAAAGGTTATGTAAAAGAAACAGAAAAACCTTCACCATAATGAAGAAAAGAAAAAAAAAACTGTTCTTTATTATGCTTCATATGCTTTCCCATTATGTTACCAGTAGAATATAGCTACACCATGAAACCAATTTTGACAGAACATATACCCAAAGAATAATTTAACATCTATCTTCAAAGCAATAGGTCAAAAATACAATTAAAAAGGAAGATCAATCAAAATAAAGATGACTTTTCAGAACACCATTTAGGGCACCACAATGTCTGTGATATTGCGCAATGAATCCACAGTTTTACACTTGTACCTCACCCTGTTGCACTTTGCCAGGACTGCATTTCATAGCAGACCATTGGCCACCGGTACCTTGGCAGCCTACAGCATCTTGGGGCTTTCCCATTACATCCCGGCCCTGCACCCATTAAGCAGATGTATTCCTGGAAGTTTTTCCCTAACTTCCCCCAAAAAGAGGACCTACAAGATCCACGTCTTAACCCATAACTACAGCTATATTCAGGGAAATGGGGAAGAGAAGAGAAATCATTCCTAGAGTGTAGAGCATAAATAGAAAATCTTTTCTGAAAAAGAAAATCAATAGCACAAAAAAAGTATAACCCCACTTCCTTCCCTGCAACATCATATATTGGGGGGGGTTGGGGGGAGGAGGAGAAGAGAGAAGTGGTGGACGTCAGGTGTTGGTATATATTTCAAGAAATGGCAAAACGTTCCGAAGCCAAAGAAAAAAAAACTAAAACTGGAGACCAATTGAATGTCAACAGTAAAATGCCAGCAGACAGTTCCTGAACTGTCACGCTAACTACTCTTCGGCCATTTCTTACCTCTACTTACATATCATTAAGTAGGCAGAGACCATGATGCCTCTGTGTATACATACAAAAATACAAAGCATTTAAGATTGTGTACATCTTTAATTTCCTTCCTTAATTTTCCAACTGAGGAGATCATAACATGAATCTACCACCCCAAACTCACTGATAAAGTGAAGTTCCTTTAGTGCAGCTCTGGTTTGAAGAATCAAAACACACCTAAAAACAGGCTCTACTTAAGGGAGGAAATACACATGAAAAGAAAAGGCATTGGAATACAAAAGCCAGAGTGCATCATGTACTATTCTCCCTTTTACCTTAATATAAATTTTCCACAAACGCATTGCATCAAACAAGTGTTCAGTGGTACTGCTGTATATGCATGTTTTAGAGATAACTTGTCAAAAATATTTCAAAACAATAAATATCAATCATGTAATGTGGTCAAAATGCTGTCCAAATCACAATCTTCACTGCCAACTTAAAAAAACAAAACAAACTGCAGCTTTGAGTCCAAACTCATCAAGTGTATGCATAATTTGATTTAAAAATAATGATGCAAGATCTCATAACTGTATAAGACATTTTGCATTAAAAAATGAAGTATGAGAATGAGAAATGCTTAAATTTAAAACTTTTGAAAAGTGGAAATTTAATGTACACCCACCTTATTATGTTTGTGCATGGTTCTATGACATCTCTTTATATGGAATTTAGTCATCCCAAAATGTACATTATTCATTCCAAATGAAATGATTCACAGAAGAGGTAGTTGATACTCTGAAGGAGCTGGAGGCCAATGTCCAGTGTCAAACAGTTTCACTGTATTATTAATGGTGGGGAAACCCCCAAAAAACGCCTTAAATAATTACATTGGTTTCCGCTTGCCTTTCGCACGGATTACATACGGAGAAAATTTTAAACCGATATACACACTAAATACATGAAAGGTACATGTTGACCTAAAGAAATTTTGTTTTAAAAAAAAAAGCAAAAACAAAAGTGCTGAGCTGCCTCATATTTAGTCCACTAAATTAAAACAGACCCTTTTGTCCAGGTGCCAGCCTTGTGCAACTGACACACTAGTTTAAACAATCAGGAAGCCTGGGCTGGGGAACTGTGTGGAGTATGTAGTTGTTATAGCTGAAAGCCCTCCATTGGTGCCTCCTGCTGCTGAAAGATGAACTGCTGTTGGTTCTCATCCACCTGGGGAGCAATACTGGAGTCCTCCTCATCCACACCAAAGTAGTGTTCTATTAAATCAAATGCCTTCTGGTAGATCTCCTGATTTTCATGGCTTTGTAAGAATTCAATTTTATCCAGTCCTGCAAAACAAAATGGGCAGGAGTAACATTATACGTGACAGATGGTATTTTGCTATTTCTGTCTGTATTATCCTAGGCTACAGGACAAACAAGGTGGCCTACAGATTTTCCTCACAAAAATTCTGGAAGCACCAATTTGTTTATTAATAAGAGTGGAGAAAATATGACTTGATATTGAAATATTAAAACACTAGTTACAAGATGTAGGTTGTGCTTCATTAGACAAGTTATGGGACGTTTTTAAAGTTGCAAGGTCTTTATTTTCCCTTGAAGTGAATGAATGCCTAAACAATGGAATGAACCTGCAACATTCCAGTTTCCAGAGCCTTAACCAAAATTGGCAAGTTCTACAGCATGGCCTACTGCTAAAATACTGTATAATGGAGTGCTCTTTAAAAATGACAATTTTTAAAGAAATCTCTTCTCAGGCCAGTGAGTGATTTTGAATCTTAAAATAAGATTCTGTTGCTGAAATTATTCGGATACATGGTCTATAACTGCCTTAAGTCATGCACACATCAACTTGTTGACAGAAGTGTAAGGTTCTGGTCATAACTAGGGAAATAAGCATACACATTTTCAAACATCCAAATTCAAGATGAACCCTACAACTTAAATCACAAAGTCAAAATCACACTGTGACAAACTAAAGCAAATGTTACTATACCTCCCCGTTTTAAAGTCAGCAAGAAGATTCCTAATATGCTGCACTGTGCAGCAGTGGCTTCCTACTGTCTGTGGCTCAGACCCACCAAACCCAGAATTCATTACAGAATCCCATGAAAAAAAAATGGCATTCCTAGTACACATACAGGCATACCTCGACATTGGTGAACTAACTGAGGTTTTAATTAATATTAAATCACAAGATTGTACAGAGCCCCGATGTCTTTCATAAAGACTGAGGAACTGGTCGTAAAATCTGCCAGACTGCAAAAGCAAAAAGCAGCTATCTTGAATGTGATAGTGGATTGAAAATCCCAGAGATTTCATAATTAAAACCTGTTTGATTGATTAATGATTGCAAACAACCGCACTGTGTAGCTTGAATGTTTTAACAGTAAGCGATGTTTTGCAGGAGGTTGGCAATATTATGCAGCTATTCAGACCAAATTTGTATAGACATACAAACTGTAGCTATAGAGAGTATTCTTCTTCTTTCAAAGATGCACTAAATAAGTCAGTGTTTTGTGAGGAATTTTATTTCTGAAAAGGGGCATAACGTTGTAGAATGATTATACTATTTCAATTTGCTGAAAGCTGGTAAATCCTATAGACAGAAACCATCCCTAAGATGGAGTGAGAATCGGCCTTTAGGGATACACTGGGCACAAAGCAGGATGAAACCCTGGATGAGACGCCAGTGCAGCAGAGCACACATACACATGAGAGAACAACTGAGACACCAATTAATACAACCAGCATGCCTTTGGACAGCTGGAGAAACCTGTGGAAAACCCAGCTGAATGCCAAGATGCTAATCAAATCTTAAAAATTAGAGCAACACAAAAATAGGACTGCACGATTATTCATGTTCCAGATACTGGTATTTCAATCACCTCATCATGAATATACTTTTGCTGCATCTAATGAAACGGGGATGTTTCCGAGATTAAACACTTGCACTGCATGTTAAAACTTTTCGCTCATTTTAGATTTGAAAACTATAACATCACTAAATTCTAAAGAGCACACAGACACTTAGACCACACTTTAAACTTCAGTTCCCCCCCCCCCCCATCACTATGCTTGATCAGGATAGATGTTTCTTCTTGAACAGTTTCTAATGAGAATGAAACCTTTTCAAATTAATTCATTAGTGTGCAACTCTTTAATAAAATGGAAAGCCTTTTTTATTTTTCTCTTCCATTTTATGCCAGAAAGGTGTTCAGTTACTCTTTTTTTAAATCTGTTTAGTAGCAAAATCACTTGCAAATTAATGTTGTTAACCAGGTGCTTGGTTAAAAGCAACACATTACACGTACAAACCAACAGTAAGTTAAGACCGGAAACAAAACAAGAAGGCATACCATACGCTTCTTCAATAAGGGCACAGTATGGATTGATTCCCGTTCCATTCTGTTTGGCTTCTTGCTCTCCCAACCTTAAAATATTCTCAAGCCCATTTAGAGCCACTTGAACTATCTTGGAGTCCATGACTGTAAGTAGGTCGCAGAGAGGCTTGATTGAGTTCAAGGATACCAAGTACCTGGTGAGAAAAACGGTTTAGGATGAAGCAACAGCTGAAAGTTTCAATATTGATGAGAACTGCCTACTACATATGAAATATTTCACATCCTGCTTTTCAGCAACCACCTTTGTGCAGTGAAATTTAAGGCTAATTTGCTTTCTACATTTGACCAGAGCACGGAGGTAAACCGTCCTTCAGAATTAGATTATCATACCTTATTTGTTCAGGGGTTCCTCCTGAGGTGGCATTAGTAATGGCCCATGCTGCTTCCTTTCTGGTTCGAAACTCGGCTTTTTGGAGGATCTCAATTAGTAGAGGAAAAATATTTGCATCTATTACAGCCTGAAAGAGGAATGACAAATTATTAAATACTTGTATTTGAAAACCATGACAGCAGAGAGATATTTATAGATGGTCCATATTTACTTATGGGGAAAAAAAAGAAACATGACATTTCCTGGAATGAGAATGCTATAGTTATAGCTTATGTACTTTCGCAAAAAGTTGTCAATTTGTTTTAAGTCCCGTGACCAGCAATACAGCTTGTGCAGTGAGGCACTGCAACTTCCCCAATCACACAAAAGCTTGTTAGGCGCACTTTAACCAGATCAGATGGGTCCAGATGGAACACTGCCTGATCAGGTCACCTTTAAAAAGGCCTTAATTTAAAGCTTAGGTTACAACAAGAAAGGCCACACTTGGTTCTCTGTGCATTCTGTAATGCCTCAAGTCACCAGAAGCAAGGGAGAGGACTGTTGGCATGCTGCAGGCAGGCATGTCATGTGCCAGCGTGCAAGACACTATAGAGTAAGCCACTCCCACTGTGTCCCAACTGCAGAGAAGGTTTCAGCAGACCGGCAAGACAAACAGCCGTCCAAGATCAGGTAGCCCGCCAGTGAGCACACCAGAGCAGGACTGACAGACTGGTCCATCTGAGAGCTTGTTTCACATCTGCCACCCATATTGCTGCTGAAACTGCCGGTAGACGCAATGCCCGCATCAGTGAGCTGGGGAAAACGGAACAACTCGAAAACCCTATTGCCAGAAAATGGAGTCAAAGAGACAAAAAGAATGAATTACCTGGATCTGAGCTCTGTTTCCTGCAGTAATATTAGAGACTGTCCAACAGGCTTCCTTCCTTATAGATTCTTTAAGACTACTCAACAAATGTAAAAGACACGGTAAAGCAGAGCAATTAAGTATAACCTAAAAAAAGAAAGGTAAACAGAGTAAAGCATTTTTCAATCTATAGGTTCTATATGAAAGCTTTCCTTTCTCCAGACACTGGCCATCGATAAATTATTGCAATGCATAGTGACATTGGTCTTTAGACGTTTGAAGCTACAGTACCAAGAGGATAGGCCAACTGTTAGCCCCATGTCCTTATGTGTAGTAGAATGAAATCTATTCTGCACACTAATTTAAGAGAGTAATGCAAGTACACAATTGCTAAAAGCAAAGAATTAAGAAACGGCAAAATGTCACTACTGAGAAAAGTCGGACTTAGACCTCCCTTTTATAGTCCAAGCAATATGAAAGACTTTTTAGAGGCATTAGGAAATAAATTAACGTCGATAAACTATTACAGCTCAAAAACTACATCAGGGTATCAAACGCACCATGCATATTCTCATCAACTCTTTTTGTCGTTTTTACTTTCTATCAGCAACTACAATCTTTCCTTTTTTTAACTTAAAGTCCTTATTTTCTAAAGCTTTGGGACATTCCTGAAACAACCTCTTTGGCAGCCTTGGCAAACCTATTTTATTTTAGATCTGAGGTTTTACCTAGTTGCTCAGGGAAAGAAGAAATCAGGGGAATCACTAACGCTTCACTGCCAAAGATTTTCTTCAAAATAAATACCTTTATTCTGATGCATCATTACCTGAGTCTGAATATCGTCTCCTGTAACTATGTTCCCTACGGCTCTTAAAGCAGGAGATACCACCTTATAATCGCTGTGCCTGTGAAACAACAATGGGAGTTTTATTAAAATAATTCACAAACTTACAGCACTTTTACAAGAAAGATCTACTATTAATGTAACTTTTAAGTACTGTACTACAAGGACAGCATTGCTCTGAATTAAGGTTTCAAAACCATTAACAGTTTATATAAACAGATAAAATAGTCCTTCTTACATTAACAGCTCCACTAATCTTCTGCATACGCCCGAGTCAATTACTGCTTGAATTTTATCATTGGGTCCATCCGAGAGGTACGACAGAGCCCAGCATGCATCTGCTAAAACATCTGGATCACTACTGAAAAGTAGTCTTGACAGCACATTCAAGCACGGAGATACCTATAAAAAAAAAAAAAAAAAAAAAAAAAGAGGGAGGGAGGGAGGGCCCCCCCCCCCATTATAAAAGATTAAATTTAGTACCAAAGGTTATGATCTTTGTCGAAGGTCAAACAATTAACTCTTTAATAGACAAATTATCAAATTCTTATTTACGCTGAAATGTAGTATTATTAAATCAAAAACATTGTTATACAAACGGCATTAAGAAGTGGAATTTTCATACTGGACTAACATGGAATTCAACATCTTTAGTCCAGAGGTGTGCTACAATTTACCACACAAGGTTAAAATACCATTTTCATGTAGGCCTTTGCAACATTTGTGAAGTTCAAGGCTTTTATCCATCTTTGATCCCCAGATGTAAACACATGAAATATTTATCAACATGCATCTGACACGTTGGAAAAAATTTAACTCAAAGAACCTGCTTCTTTTGTTTATTTGAGAAAGTTTGATGCTGTTGCGACACATACCTTTGTAAAATCAGGAGGAGGATTTTTCCCCCTGCATAAGTTTGATAGTGCCCAAACAGCATTTCTTGTAGTTGTAAGCCGACTGGATTTTGTCAGCAATCTAAATCAAGGAAAATGTCAGATTAATGTATGCAAGCGGCAATTAATATTCACATACTCTAAAAATACATTAATAGAAGTCAATGTCTATGGGTGACAGCACTGTTAAAACATGATTAACACTGTAATAAAAATACTTCATTCAAAGGTTTGATAATTTTTTCCATCACTACCCAGATTACATCAATTTTGACCAACAGCACATACATTTAATGAGCATTTCATTTTTGTAAATGTACACAATCCTCCTCAAATGCTGAGACATTTCATCACAATGAACCATAAGATGAGTTTAAACAATTTTTCCCGAAATAATGTAAACTGCCTCAAGGGGTGCTATCTGTTACCATACATGGAATACAGGAGCACAACCGAAAATAAAAAACATGCATTAACAACTAGAAGTGACACTGTCCAAGCTAAAAAGTTGCCTCCATTTCTAGAAGATGTTTAACTTTATCGTCTAACATTTTGTCTGAATGAACACAAAGCCCAATATAGCTTGCTTACTGTAAAAGAGAAGGAAGTATTCCACAGTTTAGCACATAGTCTCTGCATTCTGCATTGTCGCCAGCAATATTCCCCAATGCCCAGACTGCCTGAGAAAGGTTATGCAGAAAAGCACTTCAAACAAATATCTTAAGGCAAAGTTTTCCCAAAAGAAAGCTTCCAGTTCACTAGAAAACAGCAATCAGGAATTCAACCAAGCTCCTACCCACTCACATGAATGGTACTGATGAACTTCAAGTAAACAAGGGGAAAATTCAAACTAGAATTATACCTAACAAGTTAAAAAGCTTTAGTACTACAGGCTGCAAAAAAAAAGTCTGGCTGCCATCTTGGTTTATGCAGATACTTATCCTGTTGGCACTAGTATAGCACCTGTAAAGTTTGGCTTTTGAGCAACAAGAATTTGTGCGATAGCCTGCACAAAGTGAAATGAATTCAGTTACTGCTTGGATGCCAGCTTCATAAAATGTTCACAATACATAGGTCAGGCTGCTATCATGGTGGACACAGGACCCAAATTCTTGCCACAAATGCAGTGTCTGTCCCACTTTACCTGTGCAGTATTACATTCCTAAACACCCGCTGTTTCAAACAGGAACAACTTTACAATAGTTTCCAGTCACTACCTGGAGATCTACAGTATATGACTTTGCAATTTATAGAGACATCAACAGAAGTGTATATAATAGTTACCTGCTCCTGTACATCTTCATATTCTGAAGAGAGAAGCTCAATAAAAATTGGGACTGCACCAGTTTCAATAACTACTTTAGTATGTAGGAAAGTTCCAGATGCAATATTTGTCAGAGCCCAAGCTGCTTCAAACTGTAAAATGAAAAGTTTTAAAACAAGTCACAGGCTTATATATACCACAACTTAGCAAATCAATTACTCATGTGTATGCATAGCTATATATGGCCTGTTGCATCAAAGAGCAGCACTTTTGACTTAAAAGTAGGTACGGGAGACAATACCAACCAAAACTACAGGATTTGGCTGCCTGGAGTTGTGCACATGCAGGGCCCAACACAGATGCTCATGCATATTAAACTACAAGTAAACAGATCTGGATAACCCTGACATATTTTGCATAGAACTTTGCATAGTCTTGTTTTCCAAAAGTACAAAACCATACGCGTGTTAAAACTAGAACTAGCTAAAGTAAGAGGATTAATTAGTGTCCAGTCATCATCTACTGTAAAAAAAAACACTGGAAAAGGATCGCACAAAGTTATAAATATGTATGGCCAGGTGCACAACTTGGATTAGCATGCTAAATGTGGTAAAAGTCGAAGCACACTTGGAATTGGTCTCATTTAGCAAAAAACAAGAAAGCGTAAATAGCAGAGAGGTTATCACTACTAGTAACATACCTGTAATGTACAATTTTCACTTCTTTTGAGGAACTCTACAAATCTGTTTACAACTCCTTGTGTAAGAATGACTTCATCTATTGGTGGATTGGGCTCTGATTAAAAGATAAGAAGATTAAATATCAGAACTACTAGCTCATGCATCGAAAAATGACATTACATTGCGTTTAAATCCTTTTAGACATTTTGTGGATGAAAGTGTATAGAGTTAAAAACATTTCTCTTGACTTTTTGCTCATTAAAATACAAAAAAAGCAAAGAACAAACTTGATGTAAAAACTAAGAAACTGATTTCTAAGAGCCTACTAACAAAATCAGAAAAACATAAGTTTGTTTTTAAGTGTTATTAAACATTACAATGATTAAAGATTAGAAAGTGACACTAATGCATTAGTAACTTGCACAGCTTATCATAAACTAACACTTACCTTTAGACAATAATTTCCTAAATCTCTGAGTTGCTATCAATTGCTGATCTGGGTCATCAGAGAAAATCATCTGAATCATTTCAGGTGTTATCACCCCTTCCTACAAAATTAAAAGCACAATTAGCACAGATGCAACCTGCAACAGCACACCACACATGCAAGGCAAAACATGACCACAACAGGAAGCGCATTCTGTTTTATAGCTTTCACAACAACAAATAAAAATTAGAAGCATATGCATAATGGAAATGTGGTCTCTTCTGAACACACCAAGGATGTACTTAAGTTTAAGTAACATCTACCACAGAGAGGAGGAAGTAAAGCCCATGCACCAGGCGGAAACATATACCGGAGGCTAAGATAAAACTTCCACTCCACTGCAGCAGCCAGCCAAATCTTTCACTGACCTGCAGTGATCAAATAAGAGTAGGAGGGAAAAAAAAAAAATACACTGCAACAGAAGTGCCAAAACTATCAGGCTTGGAACCAGGTAAAGAATCCAGGATCGTAAATGGACAACCACAATATGAAAATGTGGCAGTTTATCCACAAATATATATAAACCATCCAGCACGAACACCACTCACATTTGTTTTGAGAAGAATGTGATGTCCCCCCCCCCCACAAGTTACTTAAATAATGCTTAAAGGAAAATCGCATAACTCACTAGATCTTTCAAAAACAGTTTTGATTTCTAGGGGGGTGGGGGAGAACAATGAAGGGCTGACAAGCTCCTCCAGTCTGCTCACCCACCGAGCCATTCATCTTTCTGGCAGGCCTCAAGCTCCACAGCACCTTGCAGGAGAGCCGACACTGACTGGACAAGGGGCACGTCCTTCACTGAAGTCCCTACACACCCAAGAAGGGCTCTGCCAACCAATCTCAATACTACCATCAGCAGCACAACTGAATTACTAAGGTGCGGACAGTGAATGAGTTACATGGCCCAGCTGTCTCGAATTCTACACCACAGTGCTCAACCTGTGCTCAAAGTAGGGATTCTTCAGTTAAGTACTGACTCAGTTGGCGTTCCCCCCCAAAGAGGATTAAAAATGAAAAATGTTTAATCTAGGTGTAATAAACATGCTTGATTTTCAGCTAAGTGCTTTAACATCTTAAATACAATCAAAAAACCATGAGGCCTCAATATATGGCGGCATGTAATAACTTACACCTGAAACAGGTACCGTTGAGCTGATATCAGGGTCCTGTATTGGACTTTCCAACATCGATTCGTCATTAACAGGAAGGGAAACATTCCTCCTCTTGAACAGCTGCAGAAATAGAAAGACAGTGTCTTCTGTATGGTACAAACTCAACCCATTATAAAAAAAAAAACACATTCATTTAATAGGTACTATAAATATTACATTATAACTAGCACAGCTTGCAGTTCACATTCCACTCAGGCAAGGAAAAGACAGGGTGAGGACACATTCCAAGTGAAGAGGAAATGACCCGACCTGTTCCTCCCGCTTTTGTTTTCGGAGCTGAATCCCTTCTTCTTCTCTTCGCCTGCGCATTTCCTGCGGATTCAGCGCTTTGTTCTTGTAACTCTTCATTCGGCAGTTGTCTTTCACGGGGCTTGCCATGGCGTCTGGTTTGAATACAGAGAATAGACTCAGGAGGAGAGAATAAAAAAGTTCACGGTGAAATTTTAGCTGACGCGTCCCAGTGTCTTTGTGCACTTCAATACACCTTTCCCCTCATTTCACATGGGGGTTCACTCCTGGAAAGCCCCCTGGCTGAAGAAATCACATGTAATGAATATTTAAGTTCATGTGGGGAAAAAGGGGTTGAGGTGCAGATGACCAGCATTAGACTCGTAAACCTCATAATAGACCCCACTTCTTTCTTTCAGTCATGTATAACACATCCCTACAATTACTAACCACTTCACCCAATTCAGGGTCACAGGGGAGCTGGAGTCTATCCTGGGAAGCAATGGGCGCAAGGCGGGGAACACCCGTGGTGGGACTCTAGTTCATCATGGGGCAGACACTGATACACACACCCACCCACACCAGGACCAGTCTTCCCAGAAGCCAATTAACCTACCAGTGTGTCTTTGGACTGTGGGAGAAAACCAGAGTGCCTGGAGGAAACCCATACAAAGCTCCACACAGATAGCACCCCAGGGCACGTAACAAGTAAATCAAGTGTACATACACAGCAGAAATAAAGGTAATTTGACAAATTTCCCATACATTAATAAGAGAAAGTTTGAGATGTATCATTACTGTCTTTACCACCATTCATCTTTCCACTGTAACACATGATTCTAACTAACTAGCCACATGGCGCTACGGCCCTTGTAGAGCCCTGGCCTCCTCCACGCATCTCGGCCCCATACCAGTCTTCGCCATCCTCTCACTCTCAGCTTTCTGAGGTCTTCTTCAACATCGTTTATCCATCTTTTGAGGACCCTGTAATCCCTAGAGAGTGTGTCCCCCGTGTGGCGGATGGGGGAGCCCACCATAACAGCGGTGTGGCCCAAATATACAGAATAAGGGCCCACGGACTAACAGGGATCCACTGTCTTGTGGATAGAGAAGAGAGCCTCAAAGGCTAAGAGAGACAACCCTAACAGAAAACAACTTAGTGCGAATGCTTTAAGGAGGCAGCCCCTCCATCGCACTTCAAGGTGGGACTAACTATCCCATCCTGTAAAAAGTAAAAGTTACAAAACCAAAACATGATTCACCCGACTCAAACTGATCCAACACATCTGACGTTATCACAGATCACGAAAGCTAAGAAACACAAACGACTTCCTCACTTGTAACAATTAGGAGCCATGGCTTGTCACTAGATAATTAAAAAAAAAAACACAGGAGGGAGCCACAGTGAAAATGAAAGAGACAATATGCAGCAAGCATCAACACAAACAAAAAAGGACACGCTGCTGGTTTTCTGGGAAGGTGCAGAGACGTGCCACCAGTGACTGAGTCTGCATTAGACCATGTATACACAAGACTCTGCCAAAACTTGCTGAAATTCTGGCATCAATGAACGCTATGTACATCCGTTTGTAAAATCCGAAACTACATGAGACAGGGAAGACCTCTAAGCTGGAATTGTTACCAATTCATATTGCAGTAATACAGTGCTATCCCATTTCAGTCTCCACAAAAATGATATCCACTTTAGACCTTTCATTCGTTTTTTTTTTTTGATGGGGGCGCTGAACATTCTTTGACAAGTTGGTACACAAGCAACTCTGGGACCTTCACTTTCTTTTACCTTGGGAAACCACTACTGGTCATTCCCCCCATATTTTACTCAAAGTATACCCACGTTGACTGAAATACATAAAGCCATTTCAGCTTCGAAGAATGCAGTCTAGATATTACAAGCGTAGATCATAGACAACGTGAAAATATTAAATGACTGCTTTAATGCACAAAAAATAGTGACATTTTAAACTTAAGTGACCTTCAGCAACAGCTAGCGACATTTGCAGAATTTATGACAGGGGTGTCGTCAATCAACAACAGGAGAGACAAGAACTGGAAAGTGTAGAAATGTGAAGCAGCGTTATTAGTAGCTTGAGGGGTTCAAATTCCGGGAGAGGCACTGATGTTGCGCACTGATCATTAACTCTGTTTCCTGCCCATGCCCAGCTCTATAAATGGGTACAAATGGACCAAAACTGTCAGCCAAATAACGTTAACTTGGCGGAGAACACAGACCCGAACCTACGCTTAGAGGAATGCCAATTATTTTATTCGAAAAACATTACTGCCTGACCCGTCATCGCCCATCAACTATTTGTTCATACGGTCACTGTACATTTACGATACACTTCAAACCAGACCTATCACAGGTACGAACTAAGGCTAGGTGACGTTACCAGATAAGATAATAATAGGTAAAAATTACAATATTCAACATTAACCTATAGAGACAATTATATACCGCGTACAATTCACTAAAAAAAACGCAAGTCGCCAAGGTTCCAGTACAAATGGCAAACACATTTAAAGACCACGGTTACCTGTGTCTTCAGGTGGGCTGCACCAGGCGTGCTCACTAGTATCACAAGACACTAAACAAAACCAAGGTAAAATGCAAGACCGCAGCCAACCTTTAGATCTTCTTCCACAGCCTGTCTAGGACTTCCAGTGACCCCAAACGCCTGGTTACGAGCCAGTTGCCAGCCTCTGGGGCCTACACTCTCCGCCAACTGGCCACCTAACACCGGAGCTCAGAACTGCAGGCACTACAGATTTTCTAGTTACATCCCCTCCCACGAAAGCCACCTTAACTGTAAATAAACAGCTGAAACTCCTTCAGCCTGGCGCCCGGCCTCCCCCGTGTACCTTAAAGAGCACGGCATGCCCCGCTTGTCAAACAAGTGACTACGATGACCGTGTAAAGGTTAGGAAGCGCTTACCCATGTACTGCCTTGCGTGCTTAGTAATTGCGCAGCTCTATTTCCGAGCACTGCCTCACCAGGATTGCTAACACAGTTGAGCGCAATATGGCGCACCTCTGTCAATTGCACAGAGGACTCCCAGCAGCCCCCTTATGTCCGTCAGCAGGAGATTGTGGCCAATCAGCGCTGGAGCTCGGTAAGATCCAGGATCCACGACTGCTGCAGGTTTTTCTGACAGGCGAAAACGCCTGCATTGCACAGGGACACTGTGTTATAATAAAAGCAGAACATAATTTAAAAGCCTGACCCGATCAGGGATTTAGTAAAAGCATCTCCGTGCGTTACGGATACTTCAATGCGAGATTTTGAAATAGTATGAAAGAAGTATGAGGTATAGACTCGTTGGGTTAGGATGCCTCCGTCTTCAGCATTGCACACAGGGACATTGAGTCGCCAGAGTCCCGTCCTGACCACATAGGAGGTACACGGAGTACATTAGCACTTATTCCCAACACAGGGAATACTCTCGGAGCACGGTTTACTCATAACATAAAAGGGTAAGCATGCTACAGAGCGTGTTTTGTACGAACAGTGCACAGAGAGGGTTAATGTGTCTATTTCTTCCCAAGCGTCGAGATTCCGCATTACGTCACCCCCACGTTCTCAAATGGCCACGGCCAATGACGTGACGTATTTGCACTCAATTGGCTCGCGGCCTTGCCCGGGCGGGTGGGATTCACGTGCGGAAGAGAGGAGTCGGCTGAATGGAAAATGAAAACGCAAGTGCCTGTGTTGTTGCTGCAATAGTAAGTGTACAGCGGCGGCGATCAAAGCGGTAGAAATACGAGAAAGAAGGGTGAGGAAGCGAGGCAAATTAAAGCGCACCTTTCGGTGTCTTTAAAGAGGATTTTAAGTTGTTATGCTTCTCTACCTTTCCGGAGAAAAGCGCGAAATAGTCTTAACTATATTCTTTTTATCTTTGTTATGCATTGTTATTCCCGGTTAGCTCTTGGCCTTGGTTCTTCAGGATTGTTGTCATTCACGCCGCGGTGTTTTATTATTTGTTTTGTTTTGATTCAGCTTTAAGAGATTTCTTTTAAAAACATCATATTTTCAATGTACAGTATGTTGTGGTGTCCGGGTTCAGGAGCGAATTTGTTGAAACTTTCTATTCTTTCGTTCATAGTTACTGATAAGTACTTATTTCGGATTACATGTGTCAATATTTTTGAACTGAAACGTATACAATTTATGTAACAGAATAACACTCAGTTTTTGGATGAGGACCGAAATATACACTGTGTGCTTATGTAAACGACCATGAAACCTCGCAGTCTCTGGTCCAACTGCACCTTGAGTCTCGTACGTATTTTGTATTTTGCATACGTAATCCATTTCTTAATTTCATAAACCCTTTCCTGTTAAACGCCTTTTGTCAAGCATCTGTAAGTTTCTTTGGATAAAAGTCTGAAAATAATATTGCTATTTGGAATAGTATTATTAAGATACGGACTCCAGCTCATGTCAATTCACGATGCATTTCCACTGGTGTCCTCTGCTGTGTGTTTTTATTCGGAAGACGTCCATGAGGTTAACTTGGTTAACTTTACTCTCAGTGCCTTTGAGGATTTTGAATGTCTGCAAGAAGTCCCTTCATGGTCTTCTGTACCGAAGAACAGCAACAAAAAAAGTTTAGCTCTTTAAACCTGTCAGTGCAGATCAGATCATTACTTCAACCCAGGGATGTGTTAAGTGTAACTTCTCTGGAGAGATTCCAATGTAGCAATATCCTTTTTTGTTATTTGGTTATCAAAGCTGTACACTTAATGTAAATGACATCTTGTGCTTTGTACCATTTTAAGGTTCTGTAACATCTCTTGATATGATTTCTAAGCTGTGACTGTATTATTTAACATTTTACTGCCCTTTCAGAGCTTTTTACAGTGTCAAGAATATGTAAATGATGTCCATACAAACACCTAGGCCTACCGAAAGTCGTGTTTTATGCTGCACAAATGACAATTCATTTTGAACTAACCTTTTCTACGTATTGTGTCCTTTCCACAGATTTTGTACTACTTGTAAATTATGCCAGAACTGTGGTATATATCGTACAGTGTTTAAAACCAACCAATTTTACCCATCGTGGTATAATGTTATAAAAGTTGAAAATACTGTCATCTTTCAATCTTTATTTTCTTTTTGTTCTGTACAGTCAGGGTTTGTGTAATAATGCACGACACTTACATTGTTTGCTTTTTATTAACGGATTTAAAGTTTTTGTAAATTATTTTTGCTATTAGAGGTTGATGTCAGATGTTTGTCATTGTGTACCTCTGTGGCAAGATCTGATCACGCAGCTTTATTTTTTATTTCAGATATAATTGAAGGCTGACATCATGTTTGCTTGTGAAATCTGTGGTGAGGAGGGGCTATCTGAAGCTGACATGAAGACTCACCTCCTCCTCAGCCATTTGGAAAATGAAATTAGGTGCCCGATCTGCTGTCTGTCAGGTGTGACCTACGATGAACTGCTATTTCATATTGATGTAGCCCACTCGGAGAATAACACTGAGCTATCAGAGACCTCCACTTGGACAGAGGTTAAATCGGGTTTGGATATAGAGGTGGTAGAAGCATCCACCTCTGGCCACACGGACAACACTATGGAAGTATCCGATCCTGAAGGTCCCCAGAACTCAAAGCATGTAGTTGGTATGTCTCAAGATGCTGCACACGTGCTAGAGGGTTCTTTTACATGGAAGGAAAATGGATTAAAAATACAAGATCAAGGAGAATCCACAAAAGTCCCCCAAACGCCGAGAGAAACTGGGATGGCTGCTTCAGAAAGAGCTGTGAGTCACGCAGCATGTACATCCGAACGGGAGCATGTGGCGAAGGAATGCTCAGGACCAAAAGTAAAGGCAAAACAAAAACGCATTCATTCACCCAAGAAAGGTAGGTATTGTATAGCAGCGTTTTAACGCTTGTCTCTCATGTAGTTCCTTTCCTAACCATGTGTATCTGGCATTTTCCTTATGGATCAAAGAAGGAAAAATAAGTGTGAAATTAAAAAAAAACCCTGCAAGTTATTTATTAACAGCTAGGCCTTGCACAAATAAGAAGAGTGCCATAAATAATAATATTTCTTCTAAATTTTTTCTAGAATATTTATTCATTATTCTAGGTTTGAAGTTCCCAGCAGGCACCAGGTTTGTTACTGTATGTGTTTGTTACTCTGCTGCAAACACTTGTCATCTGGATTGCATTTCCTGGAATTAGGAGCTAACAGAGTTACGTTCAGTGTGACGCAGATTGCATTTAGGGATGCATCGGATAGATAAGTAGATATTTAACAGAGTTCTTCCCATTCAGTGCTTTTTGTGGAGTTTTGATCCAGTACTTTTAAACCTGTAGCACAATAGGACCGAACAGTATTGACAGTATTGTTCACTTTGGTGTCTCTGAACTTCAAAGCTGTAGTAGGTTCTTAGCGTGGAATCTTCTTCAAGTTTATGACTGCATAAGTGCAAGAAGTTGGTCTTTCCGTTTCCCTTTTTGCAGACAATTTGCATTAGCAGCTAGGCATGTTGTCTATTTTGCTCAGAACTATGTGTCCTTTGTATTTTAATCTTTTGTTATTCTTATTGTTACAAAGAGAGGATGTACCCATGTCCAATGTGTTCCCTCGTCTGCGCCGATTGTTACATTCTGCAGGAGCACGTTGAGCTCCACCTACAAGAACAACACACTGAAGGTATAGTTAGCACAACCGTAATTGTAAGATACTGTATTAGTATGTCCTTTATAGAACATTAAACAGTGTACTGGCCATGGAAAGCCAGGTGATGATTCAACATTAGGTAACTGCTACTTTTCCAGTCCCCTTCAGGATTCTCGGATCCTGCACGTTCCTTAAAATGTCAGTTTTGTTTAACTAGTATGTAACTCCCAGTCTTAAATTTAGTCTTTTTTGTAGTTTGCAACTCTTTCCTGGGTAGTTTTTTTTGCCCCGATTATCCATTGTGTTTCTGGCGTGCAGGTCAGTTTAACAGTAAATTATAAGAAATTATTGGCATTCTTTTATTTACAGTTTTATAAATAATTTTATATTCATCCACTGGTCTGTACAGCTGACTCCACTGGGTTATTACTGGAGTGATAGAATAGTTACCGGAAGTTTTACATCTTCAAACGTTTTAGAACGTAAAATTCACAAAGAAGAGGAAGCCATTTGTCCATTAGTTTGATTGGTTTTTAGTAGATCACAGCCAGAAGTTTCTCAAAAAATGCTGTGGCTAGGTAGATTTTTCCATACTCCCACAATCCTTTGTGTAGAGACGTGCCTCCTGTTCTTAGTTTTAAATGAGCTTCCCATCAGTTTCCACTCGTGTCCTGATGTTTGTGTTTCACTGTTCTTTCTGAAGTGAAAATACACGGTTCTTCTCTGAACAGAAAAATGACTACACATAAGAGTAGGACATTCAACTAATTTATCATGATTAATAGTAATTTATTGATCCAGGGATCTCGTTCAGCTGTTTCTTGAAGGAGCCCTTTCCTAAGATATCATCTTCCAGACTCCAGAGCAGCAAAATGTTTTGCATGGTGGTGACCAAAATACACAGTACTTTGAAAGAGGCTTTAATTGTGCATTGCACAATTATAACACAACATCCCTTTTTGTGTATTTTACACTTTAGCCTATCAATGTTTCCATTTTGTATTGCTTTTCTTTCATTCATTTCAGGTTGCTTCTTCAAGCTTCAAACTGTATATTCTCTAACAATAAAATAAAAGGCTATATCAGCATTACAGTATGTTTTTCTTTACATTTCTAGAAGGACCGTGCTTTACATCTAAAAGCATTTTAAGAGAAAAAATAAAGAAAGAGGATAGAGAAGGACCAACCAATCATTTGGTAAGTTGGAAAAAAATATAATAAGTGTAACCATAGATAATGAGTTTTTAAAGATGTTGTTAAAATATGTTTTCATATATTTTGATCCTCACAACAGAATCCCCCTAACTTTTTACTTCCTTATTAAAAAATGTCCCAGGAGTAATGTTTTATTTGTTTTCCTTAAGTTCTTGTTTTGGTAGATGTACTTGATAACCTTTTGAACCTTTTTAATCCACAATCATGGTTAATTTTGATAGTGGAAGCATGTTAATCTTTGGTACATCTTTTTTTTTTTCTTCTTCGTTTCCTGTGTCAAGCTTTGCCCCAGATAGCAATTTTGCAAATGCAAACAAAACATGTAAGCTGGCTTGGGTTTATTATCATAAGTAGTAAAAGTTTCTGACTGTCTTTTGGTTTGATTTAAAACACCTTTCATATTGTCGCATTATATTGTAAAATCACAAAATTGTTTACTTTTTTAAATTTAATATCGTCTTCAAAACCTGAACACTCACAATAAGGACTTCTAAAGGTAAGATACGTTACTGTAACTATCCACAACAACTAAATAGGAAAATCTAAAATATGTTGATTGTTTAATTATTAAGACTTGTCAACTTTGCACACTGATGTGTCAGACCTCATTGGGACCAGAGATTTTGAAGAAAATAATCACAAATCAATGATTTGCCGTATGGTTGCAGTATCGCCTAGGTGCTTTGTTGCAAACTCTGTGTTGGATATTAAATATTTTTAAGGACATTGTTGATTTTGTTGGACATTGCCTCCTATGTCAGTCACGGACTCCATAATTCTTTCAAAGTCAGCATTTACCTCACAGTGGTGTCTCTAACTAGTTTTCTTCCTTGCCCAGCTGCTCAGTTTGGAGGGACAGCCTGATCTAGGCAGTGTCTGTGCCTCCAAACTGGTTATGTTCTGCTTCACCATTCTAAGAGATATTAAGGTTTTTTTTAAATGTTTTTATACCTTTCTCCTGATCTCTGCCTTTAGACAGCTTTATTCCTGAATTATTTTGAAAGCTCCGAGATTGAATCTTTGCATGTCCCTGACAGGACAGGTGTATATATAGTTTTTCTGAAATACTGTGAACAACTATTGGACACGGACAGAGGTCATTTTATGCCCCTAAATTAATTTAGGTTTGCTACAGCAAAGGGTTTGAATTTTTATGCATTCATGCCTTTCCATTTTTTTTTCATATTTTAATAATTTATGTCAGTGGTTCTCAAACTGTGGTACGCGTACCTGCAGTGGTACGCGGAGTGCCGCCAGGTGGTACGCCAAATTACCCTGGAACTGTCGTGTGCGCTGAAAAATCGGGACGGGTTTTCATATTTTGTATTTTAGTACGTGTCGAATACGCAGCCTACGTACTACGATACAGTGCGCGCTAATACTTCGGTGGACACAAGAGATAGTCTGTAATTCTATACCACTCTATAGGAATGCGTGCTATGGACGCAAGTGACCAATTGTATTTAAAAAAAAGCTACTGTATCTCCAGCAAATAGGGAGGTAGGAGAATGTGCGTGATTTTGGAACGATGCCAATGTCGTAAGTACAGGAATGCATAATAATACGTGCTACGAATGCTGGTAATCTTGTGAGCACAGGAAAGCGTGATAGATAACAGAAAAATATTTAAGAACTGTTCTAGGTTAATTTGAGAAAAATACACTGAGCGTCTCTGTGTTTCGCTCCCATGCGCATGAAATAAAAACTTAAAATAAATACGGAAATAAAAATGGAAACGCAGAAAAATGCAAGCTTGCGGATTGCTAAAGCAGGTAAGCCACACTATTTTTGAAGAACCTTATTTACCGTTGGCAAAAGAGCTGACATGTATTATGTGTGGAGAAAAAGCTGCTAAACAGCTCGACCTGCTGCCCACCGGAAGACACAGTCACTCATAGAACTATTGAAATGAAGGATTATATCAAAAGTATGCTGATAGAGCGCGTTAAGATGAGCAGATGTTTTTCACTGCAATTAGATGAGTCTGTAGTCGATTTGGCCAACTTGCTCGTTTACGTTAGATACGAGTTTGAGGGCATGTCCCATGAGGACTTTCTGTTCTGTAAACAGCTACCAACAGGAACTACAGGAGTGCACATATATCAGTTTCTGAATGAATTTATCGAAGAGAAGGGCATCGACTGGATAAAATGTGTCGGAGTTTGTACAGACGGTGCTAGAGCGATGACAAGCCGACACAGCGGTGTAAATGCATTAATTGGAGAGGTTGCTGCAGAAATGAATGGGCGCATTGCAAAATCCACCGCAAGACTTTTGCAGTCAAGAAAATGCCTGACGATTTAAAATCTGTTAGACTCTGTTGTGAATTGTATCAAGGCTCGAAAAATTAATTCACATCTGCTTTGCTCGACTAAACAGGCTCACCCTTCTTACTGAAATGGTGCTTTTTTATTATTTTTATTTGTTGTTGTTACTGTTTGTTTCTGTAAAACACTTTGCGAAGCCACCTTTAAAGTGTTATTATTATAATATTTATAATATGTATGTGTGAGTGTGAGTGCACGCCCGCTCATGTTGGTCATTGAGAATTTCTGGGGTTCCTATGAGATGATGACTTGTAGGTGGTACTTGGATGCTTTGGTCGGATTAGGGGTGGTACTTGGTCCAAAACGTTTGAGAACCACTGATTTATGTAATACTGGAGTAGCTGGGGTGTATACCAGATTAATAGCGGCTTCAAACTGCCATGACTGAAGGCTTTAATGCAACAGCTTCCAAGGCCGAAACGTTGTGTTTTTTTTCTTCTCTTTTCAGCATGGAATAAACCTATTACTTGTTCCTTTGCAGACTGCATATGCTGACGCAGCTACCCACCTGAACTAAAATTAAAAATGTGCAAGGCACTGTAATGTCCTGTGTCATGCTAAATAGTTCCTAATTTAGTTTTTTTAGTTTTGAAGATCTGTCAATATGTTCCCTTCTCTAAGAAACAAAACGTAAAACAAGTTGGAAAAGCCCTGCAAATCAAGTAAAAAAATAAATAAAATAAAACCGGTTTTGGAATTGCCAGTGGTGTTTTAGATCAGCGAGCAAATTTTATTTTATATGTAAGCAGGCAGTGAAAACGGGAGAAGAAAGCATGGCTCTCCAGGATCCTGATGGAGACGAGGAACCAGTTGAGCTCTCAGGAGCATACTGCTCAGCCAGTGACTCAGCGAATGCAAAATATACAACTTCAAGTATGTATGGGCATTCCTGTAGTGTAAGTGTGATGGATGTTAAAGTGGAAGCTCAGTATTCAGCTGCCCTCTTAGTATTACTGTATACATTCCTGGCAGAATAGGTTTAAAGAATAGCCGTTTGAGCAGAAGGACCTAAACATTCCACTGGTTAATTTTTTCTGTTTTTTAAAATGTTAATTACGCTGATGAATTTCATGGGACAGAACTGTGGGCAAGACTCAATAAAAGCAGTGGACAACAAAATATAAATTAAAAAATATCAAATATGGTAGACTTTCACTCTTTGTAGTTTAGGTACTCTGAGGATCAAAGCTAAAAGATTTGTTAGAAGGCAGTGGTTCTTTGTAAGGCATAAACTAATTTTAAAAAGTAGAAGGGATTTAGGTACTGTACAAATCAGTACTGAAATAACACATGCTTCCATTTGCATAGTAGCTGCAGTGAATACAAATTTAGTGGTTTGTTGTGTTGTTGCTTGTTAGTCCTTGTAACTATTCACATTAACATAAAGTAAAATGTAACATTTATACTTTGAGTGTTATTTACTGTATAACTTCATATCTTCTGTGCACTAAAGTTCTGTATTGATTAACAGATATGCATGTTTTTATTTCTAGAGAGTCAAGCAAAAAAACTGTACCAGTGTCCTTTTTGTTCCTTGATCTTCAGAAATAGCATCATCCTGCAGGAACATGTTGACCTCCATCTTGTGGAAAACAGCATGGTTGCAGGTACAGCGTGCTTTCAGGATGAAAAACTAATAGCTGAGCTTTTGGGAATGCAAACTCTCAAGACAGTAGTCATTAAAATTCTCCAGCTCTTTTGTATTTGATTTAATTTTCTTTTAGAGAATGCCCCTTCCGATCTGGGTTTGGCCATGAAGCTACAAGAGGAAGAGGAAATACAAAGAAAAAAAGAAGAGGCACGGCGAGAAGCTGAGGAATTCAAGAAACTGCAGGTTATTGTGTTTTAATCTGCAACATAGCATTGCATTGGAGCACACACTCTTTTCATTAAAAAATGAAGAGTGAGACTTCAGTCATTCAGTTGTTGTAAGTGCTTTAAAGTTATTTTCATGTATCTTAACTTACGTTAAACTCATATATTGTCGCATAAAAAAGTTCATAGACGCATTGATCATTTTATTTAAAACACTTCATACAGTATTTAATGCTGTGGCTCTGTTTTTCCCACGACAGTGCCTTGCAAAAGTATTCAGACCCCTGCAATGTTTTTACAATTTGTCGCTTTAAAGATTGCAGTCGTGACACTCTGAAGTAGCAATTAATGTATATTTCTTATGTACATAACTTGTACAAAGCAGTCAAAGAAAAGTCATGATTGCATGAGTATTCCAAACCCTATGCTGTGACAAACCCGCAGTAAATTAATATTCCCCAACGTATCTTAATGAGCCATACATTTAGTTTAGTGGCCTCTGTCTGGGTTTAATAATAGCAGTTCACATAATTTCAGAGCAAATCTCTGTAAAGTCTCAGTCAGGTAATTAATTTTAAGCAACCTGGTTCCCTGGTTCAACCAGGAAGGCCATACACAGGCATATTCAAAGACAATGAATATCTCTTAGAACATCCATCCATTTTCTGACCAGTTCAGGGTCGGGGGGGAGCTAGAGCCTATCCTGGCAAGCAAGGGCACAAGCCAGGGTGTAGCCTGGACGGGAAGCCAGTTCATCGCAGGGCAGACAGACAAACATACACTCCACCAGGGCCAGTTTTCTTAGAAACCAACTAAGCTAACAGTATGTTTTTGTACTGTTGGAAGAAACCAGAGCACGCAAAGGAAACCCTTGTGAACATGGCCAGAACATACACATTCCACACAGATATCACCCCAAGTCCAGAACTGAACCTGAGGCCCCAGTGCTGTGAGGCAGGAGAACTAGCCACTGCACCACCATCCCGTCCCTTTTTAAATATGATAAATCCAGTCAGTAAGAAATGGAAGGCACCCAGATGCTGCCTAGATTAAGCTGTTATTAAGATGTTCCTCCAATCTGAGCAGCTGGGAATGATAGAAGCAGTTTAGGTATGTCAGTCTGGAGTTAAAGATTACATGATAGAGTTACAGATTTCAGTTGCTGAGATGGGAAACAGTCTTATGTAAGTTTGTCACGACTGATATATACTGAGCAAAGTGCTGGCAAAGCTTGGAGGAAAACCTGCTTCAGACCTAAAACTAGAATAAAAATGCACATTTCAGCAAAACAATCACAAGCACAAGGCCTATCATCACGCTTACACTGGAATGGCTTAAGAATCAGAAAGGGAGTGTCCTTGAGTCCCAGTCAAAGTCATAACTTGCATCTGTTTGAGAATCTGTGGGAAAAACCTGAAAACTACTGTCTATAAGCAGTCCCCAGCAACGTGAGAGAGTCTGAGTGAATCTGCCAAAAATAATCAACAAAAAAGTCAGTAGGTGGTAAAGACTTACCCAGAAAGACCTGAGGCCGTTATTGCTACCAAAGGTGCTTCTACCAAATATTGCGTTGATAGGTCTGAAAGCTGATGTAATCAACAAATTCTGGATTTTTTTTTCCTTTAGTTTTTGCTGGTATTTACTACAACATATCTTACCCTTAGTCTTCAGTTTTCAGAGTGAGTATTCAGGTTTTGAATAAAATGTTGTTAAAAAAAACTCAGCCTTATTTTATAGGATCACAAAATGGGACATCGTACAAAGGTTGTGAATACTTTTGCAAGCTCCCTGCTTTAATATTCAGATGAGCCAAAATTCATTTTCTGTAGATGTATACGATTAAGAACTATTTGCTCCTTTTTCTGTGACAGGCGCAGTTTGGTTTAGATGGCAGTGGTGGATATAAGAAGCAGCACGTTCGGAACATGGAGAGGGCGGTGTCCCGTGGCCAGATGACAGCTGTTGAGTTCCACAGAAGGAAAGCAGAAATGATGGAATCCTTAGCTTCTGGGGTAGATGACGGGAAAACAAGGACATCAGGTTTGTAATATTTACAGTAACATTTACCTACTTAAATGACGGTTTTGCAGTACAGTCAGCTGCCTTTATATTGAAAAATTGTTGAATTGCAACCTAGTTATTACATTAAATATTGATTTTGATTTTTTTTTTCCCCCTCAATTTCAGAAATGTAGGATAAATGTCTTTGTACGGGTACAAAATACGTGTGGGTGTCTTCGATAAGAAAATTGCATTTGTAGTTCACAAGGAAAAAAGCATTGCTAGGTACTTGTAAAATTGTGAAATTTCCAGAATTTATGTCTTTTAATTATAGAAGCACTAATGAAATGAAGTCGATTATAATGCAGTATTTAGGAATTAAGTGCACTCCACTTTCTTATACTTTTCAACAAGTATTCAAAAATAGTTCCCTCTTCACAATAGTCCCCAAGTCATGAAGAGTTCATCCAAGTTCTATAAGAAGGTAGTCCACTGCAGGGTCCTGGTGAGCCTAGCCTGGCAGGCTGTGGGCACCAGCCAGGATCAACCCTGGACAGGATGCCAGTCCAGCACCACACAGTGAACAGAATCATTTGAACTTCTAAAACTGAAATTCAGTCCCATTTTTGAAAACAAGTCATAGAATATATATATATATTAAGGTAAGGATTCATTGTGTGCATATTATTGGATTCATAGTTTATCAATTATTAATAGGCATTTTTGAATTTGGTTCTGGGATATATGATGCCAGGGTTCAGTGAAATATTATTTTTTTATGTTGTAGGTGTAATTGGAGCATTATATGAATACTATCAGAGAGAAGGAAGAGACACTGCACATGTGTGGCTTTGTGCTGAAACAGATCATTTCCACTCTTCTGCTGGAGATAAGGGCTGGGGATGTGGCTACAGGAATTTCCAGATGCTTTTGTCCTGTCTTCTGAAGATGGATCTGTACAAGGACTGCCTCAAATGTAATCTGCATCTCCTTCTGTGCGCTTTATCAATTTCAGATGTTTGTTACATTTGTGTCTGATCTAGTAACTTCAAAAGAAACTATTTCCAGGGTACATCTTCTGGCTGTAGTTCCAAAGTGGCAGTATTTCCCCACAGATTACTAACAGGTTGCCCTTAGTTTCTTATTTCAGGGATTCCCAATTCAGGTCCTAGAGGTTCACACACCTGCTGGCTTTTGTTCCATACATTTAAAAATGATTTAATAATAATTTAAACTGTTTGACTATATTTAGCTCTTTAATATGTTAGGGGGTGCCTTTTAACGACTGTATTTTATAAATAAAATACAATCCTAAACTTCTGATTAAAAAAAACCTTGCAAGTGTTCAATTAAAAAACGTATACAGTAGTTCGGCTAAAGCTTCAGTTAGGTAATTATGTTCTTCAGGAATGAAAACCAGCAGTTGTGTATTTAATAAAAACAGTACTTAAGTAACAACATTGTAAGAATCATCTGAGCATCATGATGAAGATGAGAGAACTTCTCCATAAAAGTTTGGAAGCAAAATGCTAAGAAGCACTGTATTTATATAGACTATACCGGAGAAATACAGACTGTGCTGGGTCTCACTCGTACTGCCTAACTAACCAGTTGCTTTAAAAAAATTGTTTCTCTTTAGGAAATGTTTGGGCTTTTCTCGCATATGAAATTTACATCTTCAATTTCTGCGCTTCACAATGCTTAATCATCTCAAAAAACAGAAAACTGAACCATACAACCTGTGTTTTACACTTTGAGCCATTAAACCTGAACAGGACACGGGTGGATAACTGATTAGAGTTATTCAGTAGTTATTCAACATTATTTCAACAATAACGATATCTTTTATCAGTTTCTTGAGAAATGTTATGAACCGATTCTACCACCGAAGCTGAAAACGGGACTCGGTGACATGTGCTGGTTTTATGTCGTTCTTTGTTCCGGAGGCGGGGCAGTCCCATGTATTCCAAGAGTGCAGGCGATGATTGAAGATGCTTGGAGAGAAGGTGCTGATCCCCAGGGAGCCTACCACTTCAACCACAAGCTGCAGGGCTCGCGCGCCTGGATAGGAGCCACCGAAATCTATTCTCTGCTGACATCTCTCAGGGTGAAGTGAGTGGCTCTTCACGAGACGGGCGAGGTGCAACAGCAAGTGCACGCTATACACTATAGCAAGAGCAAGGACCAGTGACTAACAAAGGCTGTGCCAGTTAAAACAGAGCAGTTCTAACAGGAGTAATGGGCACATGTTTAAAACGATAAGAGGGATTTCTTTTGATTTCTTTCAACAGGTGTCGCATTGTTGACTTCCACCGGCCCTCAGGCCCCTCTGACACCCATCCCAGGCTCTTTGAGTGGGTCAGGAGCTACTATTCTGTGGCCACAAGCAGAGCAGCAAGACTTCCTCCCAGGGTTGTCCAGACCACCAGGCCTCCAATATACCTGCAGCACCAAGGTAAATGTGCACTTGTAAGTGAAGGTGTGCACATCCTTTGAAAATATAAGTAAACTCAGTTCTTGAGGAAAAATGCCTGTTTTCCGAAGGAAAGAAACTTTTGCTTGCAGATCTATACGAGGTTCATAAACCTAACATCATTAGCAAGGAAATAAGGTTAACCAGGATTTTCCTTTAAGTCTCTGTACTCTGAATTCAGTTCTCTGCAGTACTTCAGAAAAAGAAATGCTACTAGTTAGAGAGTTCATGAATGTTTTAGGTGGACTAGCTACTTGTTTGTGCTCTTCTCACCAAATGTGATGCAATCTGAACTGTTTACAATATCAAAACATTCGTCTGTTCTTATTGACTTTTAACAGTTCTCGTTTTCTTTGCTGATCAAAATTTATGTTCAGCTTAAAATTGTTCTTGTCTCTGCAGGTCATAGTCGTTCAGTTGTGGGGATTGAAGAGAAGAAGAATGGAAGTCTTTGTATTTTAATATTTGACCCAGGTTGCCCTTCAGAGGACATGAAGAGGTTTTTGGGAAATGACCTGAGACCTGGCAATCTTAGGCACCTCCGCAGATTCCCCAGTGGATTAAAGCATAAGCAGTACCAGCTGGTGGCAGTAGAGGGAGTGCTTTCCCCAGAAGAGAAACAAGTAACCTTTTTTGTGTCAAATCTACTTTATAATATCCATAAAATATGAATTCATAAAATGTCATTAAAATTCAGATTTCCTCAGATCTTCCTTATTTTGATCTTAGTTATTTTGAAGAATAATGCTTTATGGTATTATTTAACAATTTTAACTTTGAAAAGGAAAGTGTAAGCAAGTACAGACTATAACTTGGAGTAATTGGTCCACATTACATAATACAAATGCTCTTTGTTCTTATTTACTACCACAGGTTCGACTTCAAAGCTCAAGAAACCTATGTGCAGAGAAAATCCCCTGAGTCAAGTTCAGCTCCGTTTACGTCTACAGGAAAAAGTTCAGTTGCTAATGTATGTATAAAGGTATTCATATTGTAGATATGGATTCTTACTTGAAATATTATATACTTTTTAACTTAAATAAATCTTGGCTTTTTTACTCCATTGGTAGTCTAAAAGTTATATTTCCTCTGAAGAACTGTTTTTAGAAGAACACAGGTATTATTATTCAAATAATTCATTTGTTATTAAATTTATTTAAATATGTAAAATTAAGCTAAAAACATGTATTTAATTAGTTAAATTAGTTAAATAAATTTAACAGCTTATGTGATTTAATTACTAAAAATTATAGTCTTGAGAAATAGCTGATGCAATAGTTACTGTAAATATTCCTGATTTGGAGTTTTCCAGAACCAGAGATGATATCTGGTTTTGATTCAGTTTTACAAGCAAGAAAACCAAGATACTCATGTAGCTCTAATTGTACACTTTATAGAATATTAGAAGGATAAAGCACAAAAAGAGCAAATTAATTAACAAGGTAATCAAAGCTTAAATAACTTTGGTAGTTGTTCACTAGTTTTATTAATTTAAACTGGGATTAAGGGCTCGATACTGCTTTAAGATCAACAGTGAAAAGGATGAAGAAGAAAGTGATTTTTATTTCCACGGATCAACCACTGTCGAGATTAATGCTTCCCACAAAGTACATAGTTAATTATACTTATGATTAAGTGAGTAAGGTGTGCTTACTAGGTGCACTGTACTCAGGGCTTCTAGTTCTCGATTGTTAATGTCTACCATGTGTATCACTTAGTATTTTTTCCCCATATGGTTTCTGGCATTAAGTTAGATTTTTATTTTTCTGTAATTCCCACCTAAGCTTGTGAGTCCTGAACTTTTTTTATATTGTATGGGAACACTTCTGCTAGTGAGCCAATCAATCAAGCACCAGTGAGCAGCATAATAATGGGACAGAGGCTTATAACCACCACCCAACTGCAAATTCACACTTTTGATTGAGTTACATTGGTTTTGTTTACAAAGTTGAGGTTATAAATGTTACAATATGTATTAGTATTCAATTGTGTGAAAGTTTCTGTATGGCAAATACACTTTATATTTCAATAGATTCAATATCTTACTCTGCAGAAGAAGCAAAAGTAGGTTGAAGTATACAGTAGGTGGCTCTATTCACAAAGATCCCAAATGAAATCTAGAGGAACATCTTTCATTTTCTTCCAGTAGAACTCATCAAACTTCTCATTGTGAGCCACAGTGAATATGTTCTTCCAGTCCCCAACTTTTCCTGAAAGGAAATTAAATAACAGGTTTTGCTTTATTACCTGCAGACAGAGCATTAATATTATCACTTAACCACTGCAAGCAAAAGGAAAGCCAGTACCACCCCATCTTTTGTTCTGTTCTGCTTGTTTAACCATCATGAATTATTTTTTTTTCATTACAATCTACCTAAAGTACCTTTAGGAAATGCAGTTTCTTCATTATGAAACATTAGCTGGGTTATTAAGGTAGCTTTTGATTGTTTTATTCAGAGGAACAGGTTTTACACTTCAATACTCATTTGTTCAGAGTGGTATTGAAAATGATCTCTATCTTCCACCAGTTGTTCCCCTCCCCAGATTTTCATCTAGAGAATAAACTTCACCAACACTGGAAAATATTCAAAAGGAAACATGTTCCAGTGAAAAATGGTTAGGGCACTTTTTGCCTCCTGTGTGAAAGGCAATCCATTAAGGCCCAAATATTACCAATTATTGATATCCTGAATTTTTTCATCTTTCACAGCAATGTCTGTTGAAAGGAAAAGGGTTAGCAAATATTTGCAGGTTAACAGATCGCACCTTACCATCACTGAATGCAATATCCAACTAACTACCAATACTGACTTCCCACTAAATGAAGTGCTCTTTACAGATACATGAATACACTCTATACATTTCTAAGTATTGCTGCATTGTAATTTTAACATGAATATTCAGTTCTTTATCAGAATAATAGCATGCTGTAGTACAGTATTATTCATATAGATTTTTTAATAAAATAGTTTGGGAGAGCATGCCAGACTCAGTCTCATATTGAGTTTTGTGTTAGAATTCAGGCACAATTGGCCATTCATTTGTGTGAGGAAAGGGTATTATTATCACTAACAATGGGTTTCCAATAAAATAGGAAAGATTAAAGTGCTTGTTCAAGAAGGATTTTCTGAAAATAATAGCATTATTCTTCATGTATGAGAATTCTTTTCATTACTGGTTAACAGACTGATGAGAGAATATTTTGCAAATCAGCCAAGTCAGGAGATGATAAAAAACAGTTAAATCTGAGGACTGTATTAAGGTAACTGTGTTTAGATATAGGTGCTGACAACTATGCCATGTCCACAGGTTTCCTGAAAAGCCTAAAGTCATGTAAAAAAAAAAGCACCAAGTGAGCTTATTTTAATGAGGGGGGGGGTTTGATGTCTATACATCCAGCTGATTTCTAACCACTTTATCTGGTAGATGTCACAGGAAAGCTGAAGCCTGTCACGGCAAGCAACAGGTGCAAGGTGGGATACACTCTGGATCCATTAAACAGCACCCATAGACAAAACTACACACACTCACACCAGGGCAAATTTTCCCAGCACCAATTAGGCTACCTATGTTTCCTTGAACTATGGGAGGACATTAAAGCACCCAGAGGTAACCCAAGCAAAAACAGGGAGAACAAAAATCCACACAAATAGCACCCAGGATCCAGAATTGAACCCAGCGTCCCAGTCCTGTGAGGCAACAATGCTGAACACTGTACCACCATGTCACTCATATCTGCTCGGAGTCCTTTTTATTCAACCTGATGGTAGAAATTGTTTTAACAAGGTTTTACAAATATCACAAGAATTTCTCAAAGTAATGTACGTCAACATGTATTTGTTTGTACCTGTAAAAGATACTGGATGGACCAGTGAGACTTAGTTTCATCTCACGCTTTCTTAAATCCATGTTTCACATCCTGACATGTAATAAGAGTACACTAAGCGTTGTGCACTCTGCTGTTACCTTAGGTTAAGTATAACAATCGATTACCTTTTCTAAGAAAGGAGCCTTTGCTACGTTCAAAATATTCGGAAGAAAATCTCTCTGAATTGGCAACTGGATTGTTCTTCATGTTCTTGAAAGAGCCGTTTTCCACAATCATATCAACTGTTTTGTCATCCAGCTTCTTGCCAAGAAAGTGTGAGATTTTGAGTACAGAACTCTGCAAGTCCTACAACAAAGGTTGTAATTTCACATTGTAACTGAAGTACTTTTTTCAGGACTGAAGTAAAAAGTACCATAAAACAATTATAACTGTGTTTAAAATACCATTTTTCATCATCATCAAACATCAACAGTTCAATTAAGTTTAATTTCTATTAAAACTTAAATGATTTTTCCTGATCTGGAATGCAGCAGTGTCTTTACCTTGATCATTTCCTCATATGTGATGTACAGGAAGTCAAACTCATGTTTATGACTGTTCCAGTCTTTAATGTGGTCAAACCAAGAGCTTCCAAAAACTGTATATATAAAAAAAAAAGACAAAAATATGGATGTCTGGTTCAAGGTGAATTGTAGTAAGTAAAATGTGTACATTAATATCACAATGAAAATAATGGAATAAGGGCATCGCTAGTTAACATTACATAGACATCGATGCACAACATCTTCAGGATTCCACCCAAGCTTCTTATCTGAAACAATTATTATCCCTGTTAAACCAATTTTACATTTTTTGTTAGAAAATAATTTCAAAGGAGATATAAAATTGTGTCATTTGGGATCTTCAAGTATCAGAGTTGTGCACTGTCAGCTCAGGGAACAGATAAAGCAAATTGTTCATCTAGAACTGCTTCTACACAGTCAGAGAATATGACCCTGATTATAAAATGCAAATGTTATAAATGAGAAAAAAAGCAACTCAGGCTTATCCTGCAAATGTTCTGATCTATGCTCTAAATTCAATCCCAAGAGGGTGTTAATTCTTTTTAGTAAACATGATTTGAATGCTGAAACAGTCATTATATTTTAGAACACTGCTAAAAAGTAATGTGTAGAATAACTAGAATTAGCAACAGCACACCTGGTAATATATACTGTACCTGAATAAGAACTGACTTTATTAATACACAACATTTAAGTTGTTGTTGTTGTTGTTAACGATAAAGCTTACCATTCCCATGAAGAAACTTATTCAAAAAATCATCAAAGCTTTCTTGGTTTTCCAGAAAATTAGAAAAATTATGGAAATGGAAAAATGACACAGCAACATCTTTGGGATTTCTGGCAACATAAATGACCTACAAAAGTGTAAAAAAAAAAACCATAACAGGACACATAATATTTGGCTTTTACAAGTCACAAAAATTAATCCAGTATATCGAATCTTAAAAAAAAAAGTGAAGGAACTGAAAACAAAATACAGCATTTCAACACCTAGTCTGTCACAAAAATCCCTTAAATCCTACCAAAGGTTCCTTAAAATAAAATGAAACAGCTACATTAGAGCACAGTAATCAACACTGCCTCAACAGCACCAAAACGATCTGGACGTCGGAGAGCTACATATACTCTAAATGACAACAGGACAGAATCCAATGATGTCGGGGATGGGAATAAAAAGGCTCCTAAAGCATCATATTGTTTGCTGTAGTCAGACCAGCCAAGCAGAGCCATCAAACCTACTTCAAGGGGTCAAGAGTAGAGATTGTTTAGCAAGATTTTTAGGTGAAAACAAGGACTATGCTAATTTAGATTAGTACGGGGGGGAAAAAAAAACAAGATTTGATTTTTGTGGAAGACCAAGTGATGAACTCCTGAGAAGGGTCAAGACAGTGACTATGCATGGGAAAGGTTTTCTGTTTGCACCTAAGACAACTGTCTTTCTCCATGCCAAATGGCATGTTCCTGTCCTGTTTGTGTTTGAGAGACTTCTGACAGTGTCCTGTGCCTTGCATGTTCCTTTGATAGGTTAAAGTCTAGCCTACATTTAATGTATAAAAAGGAAAGTGTAACTTCAGTCAAGAGAGCATATTTACGGAGTGCTAGGGGAAACCCTGACTGCGTGCTATGCTCCCCTTCAGCGGATTGAATAAAAGATTTCTGTTTGACAATCTCCTAACCTGAGTGAAGACAGTTTTTTTCCCCAACATTTGTTTCCAAAACATCACCATATGTGGGTGCTCTCAAAAATATGCGGAAAGAGGTGCTGTTACAAACATCAGCACACATCTCCACAATCCCAACACTACCAACAATTCACTTCAGTTTGTCATGTTTTGAGTGGTCTGTCCCTAGTCTTTCAGACACCTGCCAGAGTCAGAACTCTCCCATTGTTCTCCTTTTGAGCAAGAAAGCAAGTCTTCTTCCTTCTAGGCTGCGCTTCACTTGGCGATACTCACAGAAGTCATTAGATCTTCTCACTAACTTCATTTTCGGTCTTCATTAATCACCAGGAGCTGTAGATGACCATCACAATCCCTAGATCTTGCCAGCTCTTCATGGGGCACTGGACTATTCAACTTGATTAACTTTTGAGTTGCCCTGTTCTTAATCTTAACTTCAATAAAACACTTCAAGTTGGATACGCCAGTGCCTGGTTGTGTTAATTCTCAGTCTCCACTAAAATCTCTTTGATTGAAGACTGACTGCAAAAGAAAGGACTAGAAATATCTTTGAAAACATTGATCATTTAAAACATGTTCCCCATCCCTACAATCCAAATGTAAAAATCAGAGAACGCAATGTAACAGTTTCTTTAGAGCAGGCAAATGAGTAATCAAACAAAAATACCTCACTGTAAAAACACTGAAGTGTTTGAAATGTGTGACACTATCACGTCAAAAGCAGTTATGTTGGCTTCTCCAAATTATGTTTTTACCATTACAAAGCATGGGAATCAAAAAAAAACTAGAAGATGTAAGAACTTTAGATTGCAGTTACTCTCCCTTTGACAGTGAATTCAGCAATAGCACAAGACCATCATGAGTATCACGTATGCAGTGGGTTGACTGCTATCATATGAAGATGTAATTGATGATTCTGCCTCCTGAAAATATTGGCAAATTAATTTATAGATTCTTTACAAAACTATCCCATCTGCTCAGCCTTATTGATCTCACCTCCCTTATTATTGAGTGCACTTGTTTTTTATGTCTTACTCAATTTCATTTCTACAATTCCTTCCTACAAAGGAGGAATAAGTTTCCGCTGAACCCTGTTTCCATCCAGGGTGAGGACATAGAGGTGATGCAGTCCTACAAGTACTTAGGGGTACACCTGGATGATAAGCTGGAGTGGACTGTTAACACTGACACTCTGCACAAGAAAGGTCAGAACCGGCTCCATTTTCTTCGGAGGCTCAGGTCCTTTGGTATAAGTGAAACACTGCTACACATTTATTTATGAATGAGTGGTGGCAGCGGCCATCTTCTACACTGTTATGTGTTAGGGCAGCAGCATCATGACAAGAGATGTATAGTAAATCGACTCAATAAACTCGTCAAGAAGGCTGACCGTCGACCCCCTGGAGGTGGTGGCAGAGAGAAGGTTGCTGATCAACCTCACAGCCATTATGAACAATGCCTCTCATCCGCTTCATGGGACTGTTACTGGGCAGCGGAGCACTTTTAGTAACAGACTGCTCCAGCTACGGTGTTGAAGGGAACGTTACCACAGGTCCTTCCTCCTGGTAGTTGTCAGGGTGTATAACACTGCACTAGGCTAGGACTGCTAGCCCTCCATCTGCTCATCTATGGACAGCATGTTGCACTAATGTACTTTTTGGACACTGCATTGATATACTGTTTAGAATAATAATAATAATAAAATATACTTTTATATAGCGCTTTACAGGATGACATTAACAATAAATAAGAAGGCTACAACAATAAATAAGAAGATTTCACAAGATAAGATAAGCTTTTCAGCCACAGTTAATGATAGCATAGGGCGTAGTCTTGCGATATTTCTAAGGTGAAAAAAAATATGTTTTGACAGTATGCTGTACATGTGGGTCGAATGTTAAGCCAGAATCGAATATAACCCCAAGGTTTTTCAATTTTGATTGAAGCTCAAGTACAGAGCCATCTACAGATAGGGTTACAGGACTGGCTTTACGAAGTTGATGGGGGGTACCAATAAGCATGACTTCAGTCTTGTCACAGTTAAGATGAAGGAAGTTTTGAGTCATCCAAATTTTTATGTCAGAGATGCAATTAGATAGAATAGAGACAGCCACATCAGTGTCGGGTTTGGTATGGATGTATATTTGAGTATCGTTAGCGTAAAAATGAAAGCTGAGGCCATGTGATCTTAAAAGCTGACCAAGTGGGAACATGTAAATGCTGAAGAGCAAGGGGCCCAGTATTATACTGTGGTACTTTCAATCTATATACACACCTATGCACTTATTTTATTGTTTTACAGTGACTATTAGCATATTTTGCACACACCTATTTTATTTTGCAGTGCTGTACTTATTTTACGTTTTAGTCTATTCTGATGTCTGTTTTTGCTTGTCTTGGGCTGGGCTACTGTAACATCTCCATTTTCCTTCAGGATCTATAAGGAGCAGGACTTGGTACAGACGCAGCCATTCAAATGGGTGAGGTATTTCGCGGCATACCCCGGTGGGCGTGTCGCGGTGTCACGCGGTATCACGTGGTGTCACGTATCATTTGACGCTCTGCCGGAAACTATCCGCCGTCGCCTTGTAAAACCGCCAGGGGAAGCTTAACCTCTCATTTACAGCATTTGAGCCTTTAATTTTGAACTGTGTATTACAGCATGTTAATCATCAGTCATTAAAATGTTGGTATATTTTATGAAAGCAAGATTGCTCAGTTGGACAAAAGTACACAACCTACCTTTATCAGAAATATTTATGCATCAAAGCCTTTACTGAAGATATTACTAATAGTATTAATAATGGATGACTTTGGACATACTTGGAAAAATACACACCGGTATTCCATTTCTCCCTAAACATTGTAAGCTTCGAAGTCTTTAACGAACGTGATACAGGAGTCAACAAGCATACTTTTAGAATTTAATTAAAAGGGAATATAATATGGAATCGCGTATCTCAAGAATTTAATAACGGTATGATTATATCCGTGTGCTGCGGCAGGGCTGTGTAGGGCCGTTTCGCCTGCCTGTTCATGCGAGCGGTCTTGTAGCCTACTGGTCTAGGTGCGTGACTACCAACTGGCAGGTTGTGTGTTCGAATCCAGCTGGTGCTGGACCTTTCAGTTTTATTTATTTATTTTTTAATCGCGTAACATAAACATATTACCGTATGCAAACTGTACTGTATACAGTATGTATATGTATATTTAATGTCTTAACTGTGCCCGTTTAAGTATTGAATATTCATATCTAATTTTACCACTGAAGGGAAATCTTAGTAGCTGAGCATAAAAAAATAGGAGCATACTGTAACGCGTGTGAAGGCCATAAACGATATTAATTTTGGAACATAAACATACAGTATATGGCTGGTCTCGGTACTTTAAAGAAAAAAATACACACCAGTATTCCATTTCTCCCTAAACATTGTTAGCTTCGAAGTCTTTAACTAACGTGATACCGGAGTCAACAAGCATACTTTTCGAATTTGATTAAAAGGGAATATAATATGGAATCGCGTATCTCAAGAAATTAATAACGATATAATTATATTCATGTTGCAAAAGAACTGCAACGGACATAAAAACTCCCTTGCTTTTAACAGAGCGTTCCATAATTTCTAACTACGAAAATGCCAGGTGAAAGGATTTGTAAACATATTTTGTTAAAGCAAGTCAGTTTTTTCCGCAACGCGTAAAATACATTTTTCCAAGAAAGTTTAGCCTTTGTCACTAATGAAACCACTAAATAAAGACATAAATATAGAAATCTTAAGATTTGTTTTATTTAATGTTGGTAGCAGGATGAACTGTCAGAGTGTATATTTTGTCGCAGAGTTGCTGCAAGATGTTAACAGTGAAAAAGGTATTTAGAAATGAGTTATTTCAAGATGAAAAAGAAAACATACACGAAACATGGTTTCATTATGACCAGAATCGGTCTTGAGATATTTTTAACTTGATTTACAGTATTTGAGAGGTATGTCTTAACACCGATACTACAGTGCTTAAGTACTGTTCACGTACAGTGCCTTGCGAAAGTATTCGGCCCCCTTGAACTTTTCAACCTTTTGCCACATTTCAGGCTTCAAACATAAAGATATACATTTTTTATTTTATGTGAAGAATCACCAACAAGTGGGACACAATTGTGAAGTGGATGAAATCTATTGGATTTTTGAAACTTTTTTAACTAATAAAAAAAATGAAAAGTGGGGCGTGCAAAATTATTCGGCCCCCTTGCGTTAATACTTTGTAGAGCCACCTTTTGCTGCGATTACAGCTGCAAGTCGCTTGGGGTATGTCTCTATCAGTTTTGCACATCGAGAGACTGAAATTCTTGCCCATTCTTCCTTGCAAAACAGCTTGAGCTCAGTGAGGTTGGATGGAGAGCGTTTGTGAACAGCAGTTTTCAGCTCTTTCCACAGATTCTCGATTGGATTCAGGTCTGGACTTTGACTTGGCCATTCAAACACCTGGATACGTTTATTTGTGAACCATTCCTTTGTAGATTTTGCTGTATGTTTGGGATCATTGTCTTGTTGGAAGATAAATCTCCATCCCAGTTTCAGGTCTTTTGCAGACTCCAACAGGTTTTCATCCAGAATGGTCCTGTATTTGGCTGCATCCATCTTCCCCTCAATTTTAACCATCTTCCCTGTCCCTGCTGAAGAAAAGCAGGCCCAAACCATGATGCTGCCACCACCATGTTTGACAGTGGGGATGGTGTGTTGAGGGTGATGAGCTGTGTTGCTTTTACGCCAAACATATCGTTTTGCATTGTGGCCAAAAAGTTCGATTTTGGTTTCATCTGACCAGAGCACCTTCTTCCACATGTTTGGGGTGTCTCCCAGGTGGCTTGTGGCAAACTTTAGACGAGACTTTTTATGGATATCTTTGAGAAATGGCTTTCTTCTTGCCACTCTTCCATAAAGGCCAGATTTGTGCAGTGTAAGACTGATTGTTGTCCTATGGACAGACTCTCCCACCTCAGCTGTAGTTCTCTGCAGTTCATCCAGAGTGATCATGGGCCTCTTGGCTGCATCTCTGATCAGTCTTCTCCTTGTCTGAGCTGAAAGTTTAGAGGGACGGCCAGGTCTTGGTAGATTTGCAGTGGTCCGATACTCCTTCCATTTCAAGATGATCGCTTGCACAGTGCTCCTTGGGATGTTTGAAGCTTGGGAAATCTTTTTGTATCCAAATCCGGCTTTAAACTTCTCCACAACAGTATTACGGACCTGCCTGGTGTGTTCCTTGGTCTTCATGATGCTCTCTGCGCTTTCAACAGAACCTTGAGACTATCACAGAGCAGGTGCATTTATACAGAGACTTGATTACACACAGGTGGATTCTATTTATCACCATCAGTCATTTAGGACAACATTGGATCATTCAGAGATCCTCGCTGAACTTCTGGAGTGAGTTTGCTGCACTGAAAGTAAAGGGGACGAATAATTTTGCACGCCCCACTTTTCATTTTTTTATTAGTTAAAAAAGTTTCAAAAATCCAATAGATTTCGTTCCACTTCACAATTGTGTCCCACTTGTTGGTGATTCTTCACATAAAATAAAAAATTTATATCTTTATGTTTGAAGCCTGAAATGTGGCAAAAGGTTGAAAAGTTCAAGGGGGCCGAATACTTTCGCAAGGCACTGTATATGTTTCTAGGTTTATATTATGCATTTCATACGGTCAAATTACTTTTGAGCAACTAATAAGAAGCGCGAAACGGTATGCGTTTTAGTTTCGTTTTGTGCTGGGACCCGTGGATTGATTAGAGATATCAAATACATACAAGTCATTTTTTAAATGTTGTAGTTCGTCTTGAAAAAATGTTACGAGTACATCATCTATCAACAATTACACAGGTTCTGTTTCCATATTGCGGATTGTGGTTAGGTATTATCAAATCCGGTGGCGCTGTGTGTTAGTTTTCTGACTCCCATGTCACATGGTCTGTGATTGAAACCTGTAAAACCGGTTTAATTCGTCACAGCCAGCACTCTTCAGGTGTGAGGGTCTTCTGCTCAGAATGAAACGCTAAAATGTTTGTGTATATTCTAATGGTAGTGGGGGCAGGGTGTGTGGCAACAGGTTTGGTTGAAATTGCATTGGAGATCTATGTTCTTCACACCTGAAACATCTTCTCTGAAAGCATTTTCTTCGCAGTTTAACCGATCTTGTTACAGCATGTTACAGTTTACTATTATTAACCATATTAATTTTAAGTGCTTAATGTAAAATCTTGTAAAAATATATTTTCATTGTTCAAATATACATTATGTCTGACTATCATATAAGAAGTTAAATACAAAACTAAAGAAAAAATAGGGTTAAATATAATTCAAAATATTTTGCTAACAATGTTAACTGTTTATGAATAATAAAATGTATTAACTAAGGAGTAGGATGGCACAGTTGTTAGTATGTTTTTTGTTTTGTTTCTTTTTCATAAATACAACAGTAGAACCTGATGTCTCAGTGGCTTTCAAAATTAAATTATGCATGCAAACCTGTGAACTAGAAAGATAACTAAGATATCCATCCATTATATTCCATAATATCCATGAAATATATGGCGCTGAAATATGTGTGACGCAGTGGTGGCCTGACACGGTGAGGTGCCCCGGCAGCTGTGTGATGCAGTGGTGGTCGGGTATGTAGAGGCGCACTGGCAGCTGTGTGTTGTGACACAGTGGTGGCCTGGCACGGTGAGGTGCGCTGGCAGCTGTGTGATGCAGTGGTGGCCTGGCACGGTGAGGTGCGCTGACAGCTGTGTGGTGTGACGCAGTGGTGGCCTGGCACGGTGAGGTGCGCTGGCAGCTGTGTGGTGTGACGCAGTGGTGGCCTGGCACGGTGAGGTGCGCTGGCAGCTGTGTGGTGTGACGCAGTGGTGGCCTGGCACGGTTACATGCGCTGGCAGCTGTGTGTTGTGACGCAGTGGTGGCCTGGCACGGTGAGGTGCGCTGGCAGCTGTGTGATGCAGTGGTGGCCTGGCACGGTGAGGTGCACTGGCAGCTGTGTGGTGTGACACAGTGGTGGCCTGGCACGGTGAGGTGCGCTGGCAGCTGTGTGGTGTGACGCAGTGGTGGCCTGGCACGGTGAGGTGCGCTGGCAGCTGTGTGGTGTGACGCAGTGGTGGCCTGGCACGGTGAGGTGCGCTTGCAGCTATGTGACACAGTGGTGGCCTGCCAGTGCACCTCTACATACCCGACCACCACTGCATCACACAGCTGCCAGCGCACTTCACCGTGCCAGGCCACCACTGCATCACACAGCTGCCAGCGCACTTCACCGTGCCAGGCCACAACTGCGCCACACCACACAGCTGCCAGCGCACCTCACCGTGCCAGGCCACCACTGTGTCACACCACACAGCTGTCAGCGCACCTCACCGTGCCAGGCCACCACTGCGTCACACCACACAGCTGCCAGCGCATGTAACCGTGCCAGGCCACCACTGCGTCACAACACACAGCTGCCAGTGCGCCTCTACATACCCGACCACCACTGCATCACACAGCTGCCAGGGCACCTCACCGTGTCAGGCCACCACTGCGTCACACATATTTCAGCGCCATATATTTCATGGATATTATGGAATATAATGGATGGATATCTTAGTTATCTTTCTAGTTCACAGGTTTGCATGCATAATTTAATTTTGAAAGCCACTGAGACATCAGGTTCTACTGTTGTATTTATGAAAAAGAAACAAAACAAAAAACATACTAACAACTGTGCCATCCTACTCCTTAGTTAATACATTTTATTATTCATAAACAGTTAACATTGTTAGCAAAATATTTTGAATTATATTTAACCCTATTTTTTCTTTAGTTTTGTATTTAACTTCTTATATGATAGTCAGACTTAATGTATATTTGAACAATGAAAATATATTTTTACAAGATTTTACATTAAGCACTTAAAATTAATATGGTTAATAATAGTAAACTGTAACATGCTGTAACAAGATCGGTTAAACTGCGAAGAAAATGCTTTCAGAGAAGATGTTTCAGGTGTGAAGAACATAGATCTCCAATGCAATTTCAACCAAACCTGTTGCCACACACCCTGCCCCCACTACCATTAGAATATACACAAACATTTTAGCGTTTCATTCTGAGCAGAAGACCCTCACACCTGAAGAGTGCTGGCTGTGACGAATTAAACCGGTTTTACAGGTTTCAATCACAGACCATGTGACATGGGAGTCAGAAAACTAACACACAGCGCCACCGGATTTGATAATACCTAACCAAAATCCGCAATATGGAAACAGAACCTGTGTAATTGTTGATAGATGATGTACTCGTAACATTTTTTCAAGACGAACTACAACATTTAAAAAATGACTTGTATGTATTTGATATCTTTAATCAATCCACGGGTCCCAGCACAAAACGAAACTAAAACGCATACCGTTTCGCGCTTCTTATTAGTTGCTCAAAAGTAATTTGACCGTATGAAATGCATAATATAAACCTAGAAACATATACAGTACGTGAGCAGTACTTAAGCACTGTAGTATCGGTGTTAAGACATACCTCTCAAATACTGTAAATCAAGTTAAAAATATCTCAAGACCGATTCTGGTCATAATGAAACCATGTTTCGTGTATGTTTTCTTTTTCATCTTGAAATAACTCATTTCTAAATACCTTTTTCACTGTTAACATCTTGCAGCAACTCTGCGACAAAATATACACTCTGACAGTTCATCCTGCTACCAACATTAAATAAAACAAATCTTAAGATTTCTATATTTATGTCTTTATTTAGTGGTTTCATTAGTGACAAAGGCTAAACTTTCTTGGAAAAATGTATTTTACGTGTTGCGGAAAAAACTGACTTGCTTTAACAAAATATGTTTACAAATCCTTTCACCTGGCATTTTCGTAGTTAGAAATTATGGAACGCTCTGTTAAAAGCAAGGGAGTTTTTATGTCCGTTGCAGTTCTTTTGCAACATGAATATAATTATATCGTTATTAATTTCTTGAGATACGCGATTCCATATTATATTCCCTTTTAATCAAATTCGAAAAGTATGCTTGTTGACTCCGGTATCACGTTAGTTAAAGACTTCGAAGCTTACAATGTTTAGGGAGAAATGGAATACTGGTGTATATTTTTTTCTTTAAAGTACCGAGACCAGCCATATACTGTATGTTTATGTTCCAAAATTAATATAGTTTATGGCCTTCACACGCGTTACAGTATGCTCCTATTCTTTTTATGCTCAGCTACTAAGATTTCCCTTCAGTGGTAAAATTCAATATCTACAACGGGCACAGTAAAGACGTTTACAGTAAGTCTTTCTACCACAGACCAACGGACCACGAGTGCCCCTGTTGGTCAACCAATCACGCACCGTGGTACCCCGTGTCATCTTACCTGCGGTACGTGTCTGTACCGCTCACTTTGAATGGCTGCATCTGTAAGTTATAATTTGCTGCAATTTTGAAGTAAAGTGCCATCTATCTTTATCATTATTAATGTTCCTATACATTTCTTTTCAGTGTTAAAATGCTACTTTGTAAAATGTGTGCTTTGTGTTCTCATTTACAAATTGTTTAGGATGTGTTCTTCAAAGCATGTTAATAAAAGTTTTATATTAAAATTAATTAAATAAATGAATTAGCTGAAATCCTGGGCTGTTATATATAAAATGCATTAGCATGACCTCACGGACAGGCCAACCTCTCAGCAGGTGGCTCGTGGGCAGGAAAAAGGTACATTAAAGAACCGGTGTGTAATCTTCCCAAAACAACTCTGCAAACAGGGAGTGTTATACTAGGAGACCTCTGAATATACCACAGCAGAAAGCACAATAATCCCTAAACCTATCTTGTCCAGTAAATGAAACTGCACAAAATTCAGGTTGGTGTGGTTCCCCTCTGTTGTAGACTATTGTTCCGAACCTCGTATATTATGAAGCACTATTCCCACAATTCTTTTTATGAAACACAGTGTTAAAGGTGCATTTTTGCCATGTTCACATTCCTTGTCAAAGAATCAGTTTTATTATTTGCTTTCCTGTGATGTCCGGATACTTGAGCTCTTGGACAGATCAGGTTTACGTTCTTGCATCTAAACGTGGTCTTTTTTTTTTGTTTTAAAACACTATTTTTTAAACAGACATTTCTACAGTTTTTAGATACCTCATCTCATCTCACCTTTCCTTTTTCTTTCAGACCGTTGGGAATTAGACTGTAGGGTAGGTGAGACACAAACAAACGTGGGGATGGTTTCTTGCAGAAGTCTTGTTTCTCCATGTGTACTTCAATCCAGGGAACAACCTCAATTGTCATTTTGGCATCTTCTCCCTCTACCTCATTACTGTAATACAGTAGAGATAGGAGGTACTGCAACCATGTAGTGCCTGTGTTTGAAACAGTTTATAGAAAAACGTTCAAGAAACTTTAAACAAACACTCAGAGGAGGCTAAATCCTAATCTAATCTTGTCCACTTGTACACAGAGTTGGAATATAAATATCACTTTTCATTCAGTCAAACAACCAAGTTAAAAGAATAAAGCAAACTAATTCAAATCATCCCTCTACTCATTTGAACTGCAAATGATTTTGCATCATACACTCTTATGACTATGTTCAATGCCTTTTTGCTCCGATACAAAATTTGCACCATTTGTTAATTTGGAATCAAATTCCCCAAACCTGTTTTTAATGCAAAATCTCTCTTCAATGTCGAGATGGCATATATATTTCATTTTTTGTGAATAATGAAAATAATAAATAATCTTTTGTCGTAACATAGGATTAGTAAACGGTATCTTTACCTGATTTAGGATAAGTCACGGCAATAATATCAGTTTCTCGGATATCAAATGTCTCTAGAGAATCCAGATATTTCTGATCATGCACACCAGAAATAAAATTAAATCCTTGGTATTTAAAAGTCATGGGAGGCTGACAGTCTTTTGTATCTTCCATCCTAGCGAAACAGAAACTCAGTTAAATATATCACATTGAACACTCTGTAACTAATATAATTTCGGTTACGTTGCTCCTTATGCGTGGATGCATATCTTCTTCTCACCATTAAAATATCTGAATATTCGTTTACATTCTCTGACATTATGGTAAAAAAAAAGAGTAACACTTAATATTTAAGACATTTAACGAAGTTCCCTATTTTTCCTAAATAATTACGGTAGCAATTTCAATGTTATTTTACACTGGTAATTGATATTTCGTTTACGTACCTCACGCAGATCTCACACATGAGGGGGAAAAAAAATACGCGTGAACCTTTTAATCCTTCATTATTCATCCAAATTTAAATAGACTGTATAAAGAAAAGGGAGGGATGACGGCAGCCAAGCCCAATCAGCCTCGGCTGTCAGAAATTTGTAATCATTCCCGACGTTTCTTCCTCACATACAAAACTCAAATCTGTATGAAAGGAGGCCTCTTCTCTCTCTTATTTTCGCATGAGGTGCCTCTTCATACCTACTGCTCCGACGAAGAGCTTGCTGATCTTGAACAGGAATCTCCGGCTCCTCGTGTCCAGCCTGTTGGTTCCGCATTTTGTAGTTTCTCAAAATTGGACACGAAAGGGAAGGGTACTTTTCAAAGTTTTGCTGAATTAAGTTTAATAAAATAAATATTGCTAGCGACAAATTGTGACATTTCTTTAATTTCTGATTATAGGTGCACAAATGAAACAACTCAATTAATATAAAAATATGAATACAATCTTTAGGAATTGTGCACTACCCTTTGTTTGACTTTTTAAAAAACTTTGCTTGATGAATGACTATTTCTTAATGTTGTCCCTCTTCACAATGCATATCCTATTTCAAGAGCAGGTCGTCCAAGTTCAATAAGCACTTAGTTCACTGAAGGACTGGCGAGCCAGAACCTAACCTGGCAGACAGTGGGCACTAGACAGAATCAACCCTAGACAGGATGCCAGTCCATCATTTGAACTTTCCATCTATTTTCTAAGTGCTATTTCCAATACAGGCTCAGGCAGAACAGTACCCTATCCTGGCAAGCAATGGGCACAAAGCAGGGTACTTCCTGGATGGGATGCCAGTCCATTGCAGGGCAAACAAACAGACATAAATACTGGCCCACACAGCTAAGGCCTATTTCCAAGAAGCCAGTCAAGCTACTAGTATGTTTATGGACTGTGGGAGGAAAACGGAACACTCAGAGGACCCAACATGGGGAGAACATGCAAACTCCATGCAGATAGCACCCCAGGTCCAGAATAGAACCCAGGGACTTTGAGGCAGAAATAGTAAACACTGTGCCACTCTTCTGCCCTTGCTTGAACTTCTTAAAATTGAAATTCAGTCTCATCCTTGAAAACAAGTCATAGAATGTATATTAAGGTAAGGATTCAATGTGCTCAATCGGTTTAAAAGACTTTTAAGAATTTGCATATGCACAGTCAAGTGGGTAATTTGTACTGGGATACATGATGCCAGGGTTCTGTGAAATATTATTTTTTGTGTAGGTGTAATTGGAATATTATATGAATACTATCACAGAGAAAGAAGAGACACTGTACATGTGTGGCTTTGTGCTGAAACCGATCATTACCACTCTTCTGCTGGAGATAAGGGCTGGGGATGTGGCTACAGGAATTTCCAGATGCTTTTGTCCTGTCTTCTGAAGATGGATCTGTACAAGGACTGCTCCAAATACCCACACACTGGCAGGTCTTTGCTCCAGACCTTTAAAAATGATTTAATAATAATTTAAACTGTTATTTATTTTCTACTCTTTAACGTGTCACAGTTTGCCTTTTAAATATTGCATATAGAATAAATAAAAATAAATTGCAATGTCAAACATTTGAGTAGAATATACCTAGCAAGTATTTCAGTCACACAATTGGTTAGTTCAACTGAGGTTTAAGTTCTATAATTAATATAACTATAATATAAATGAGTCTGGAATAAAACCCGGCAGCTGTGTATAAAAATGTAAAAATATTGTTGTTGAATTGTTGTAAAGCATCAGGAGAATATTAATCATACACACCATGCACAAAGTACTCATGCAAGCAGTTTTTATCATTTGCTTATAATGCTTTGCTTCAGAAGCAAGCAACAGAAAAACAACATTACTGTGTGGGTTACAACATGAAGGTGAAAGGCCTCCTCCATAAACATTTGGATGCAAAATGATGAGGCACTGTATTTATATAGTAGCCTGCAGGAGAAATACAGACTGTGCTGTTTCTCCCTCATACTTCTAGTCTGACCAGCTGAGTTTGGATTTATTTAATTCTAAAATTTTATTCTCTGTGAAAGGTTTGTCCTTTTCTTACAATTGGAATCCATATCCTCCTTCTCTGTATTTCATGATGCCTAATATTCTATGAAAAAAAAAACAGAAAATCTCATAGTGTGTTACACCGTGAGCCATTAAACCTGTACTAGATTTGGTAGGTAATTGATTAGGGTTATTCAATAGTGTAATATTCAACACTATGCTGTACTTTACTGGAGGAATTTGTTTGTTTTCCAGGCATCTGAAGATATGACTCAGTGATTTCCTGCTGGTTCTGTTTTGTTCTTTGTCCCAGAGGCAAGGGAGTCGCATGTGTTCCAAGAGTGCGGGCAATGATTGAAGATGGAGAGAAGGAGCTGATCCTTAAATCCCAAACTGCAGGGCTTATGCACCTGGGTAGGAGCCACCGATATCTATTCTGTGCTGACATCTCTCAGGGTGAAGTGAGTGGCTCTTTACGAGACGGGCGAGGTGCAACAGCAAGTGCACGCTATACACTATAGCAAGAGCAAGGACCAGTGACTAACAAAGACTGTGCCAGTTAAAACAGAGCAATTCTAACAGGAGTAATGGGCACATGTTTAAAATGATAAGAGGGATTTCTTTTGATTTCTTTCAACAGGTGTCGCATTGTTGACTTCCACCGGCCCTCAGGCCCCTCTGACACCCATCCCAGGCTCTTTGAGTGGGTCAGGAGCTACTATTCTGTGGCCACAAGCAGAGCAGCAAGACTTCCTCCCAGGGTTGTCCAGACCACCAGGCCTCCAATATACCTGCAGCACCAAGGTAAATGTGCACTTGTAAGTGAAGGTGTGCACATCCTTTGAAAATATGAGTAAACTCAGTTCTTGAGGAAATAAATGCTTTTTGTTTTCTGAAGGAAAAAAAAGCTTTTGTTTGCAGCTCTGTATGTGGTAAATAAACCTATTACATAAGGAAATAACAAGGAAATACAGTAGTTAACCAAGATTTTTGGCCACTCAGTACCTATTTGACTTATCTTCGAGCTCCTCACCTCACAGTCATCGTTTGTTTGATTCTGGTCTTGCGTTTGTCCCGCAAAGCTCTGGAATTCTATCCCAAAGATATCGGAGAATCACCTTCCCTGAGCACTTTCACACCCAGACTCAAAACCTACTTACTCAGAAAGGCTTTTAATTGGTGTCTGTGTCCACTCCCCGCATCGTCTCTAATTCCTTATTTATTTGTGCTCATTTTGCTAACTCCTATCTTTAACTATTTTCTTTTGTTTTACCTTTTTTTACTTTTCCTATAAAGTGCTTTGAGAAGCTACTTATAGAGGTGCATTGCAAAATAAAGTTTATTAGAATTTGGTTTACTCTGTACAGTACTCCAGAAAAAGAAATATTTTACTCATCTCCATAAAGGTTTTAAGTGCTTGTTTGTACTCTTGATGCAGTCCAAACTGTTTTGGCAAGGTTTATTTTTATTGGCTTTTAAAAGTTCTTGTCTTCTTCAATGATCATATTTTACATCATATTTTACATTCGGCTAAAAATGTTTTTTCTGTCTCTAAAGGTCATGGTAATGAGGTTGTGGGGATTGAAAAGAAGAATGGACATTTTTGTCTCCTAATATTTGATCCGGGTTGCCCTTCAGGGGAAATGAAGAGGTTCTTGGGGAGTGACCTGACACCTGGCAATCTTAGGCGCCTCTACAGATTACTGTTTAAGCAGTATCAGTTGGTGACAGTAGACAGAGTGTTTTCCCCAGAAGAGGAACAGGTAACTAGGTCACGATCTTGTTAATTCCACAAAAGCTGCATCCATAAAATGTGATTAGTGTTTATTAGTGGCATCCCCAGAAATCCTTGTATTTTGTTGATACACCCATTCAGTCACAATTATTAGAATAATGTTTTACAATATTCAACACTTTTATTTATTTAACTGAACTGAAAAAAAGTCTTAGTCTGTACTTGCTATAACCTTTGGTACCACATTAATTGACAGTTTATTGGTCCACGAGGTCAAAGGCTGTAATGCAACAAAAGCTTTTTGTTCTCAAACCACTTCCACTGTAGGTTCAACTTCTTCTTTCAAAATCTTCTTAAAAAATAAACATAAGTGCAGAGAAAGTCCCTTAAAATAAAGCTCAGTTAACATCTACAGTGTGTACAGGAAGAAAATTTGTTACTATGTATGAAGATATAGATATTGTAAATATGGATTCTTATTTGACAGATTCTAAAGAATTTTTATTTTTAAATAAACTGTGGTGTTTTGACTTTATTCCTAGTCTAAGTGGTATAATTCCTCTGAACTGGGAAAAGCTGTTTTGAAATTATTATTCAAAATGGGATAGATGTGCCAAGAATATAGTATTTTTTTGCCTTTTTATTTGCTTCCTCACATTGTCTAGAAGATGTATATGATGTCAACATTACCACCTAGACTTTTTTAGAAGTAGATTCTTCTGTCAGTGTTTCCCATTTCATATTTATAGTATACATTTTACTACATACTGTACGTGCGATACTCTGCAAATGTCTATATACCATATTTTTCATCTACCAGGTCTATCTAGTTTAATCTAAATCTTTGAATTTCATTTGCTTATTCTATAGTGCTTGCTGATCCCACTTATTTGGTATCACCTGCAAACATGACAGGTTTACAAACTGTCATGTTGTTAACAAATTATATCATGTATATTAGTCCTTATTTTCATATGGTTTATGACATTAGTTTGGGTGAAAATAATTTGTTTTCAATTCCTGCTTAAGCTTGTGAGTCCTCTTATGATGACTGAATATTTTTTCATGTTTTATGGGAACAGTTCTGTTAGTTATGTAGTCAATAACAAACACCAGTGAACACCATTATAAGGAAATATAGCCCTGTAACCAAAACCCGACTTGTGACTGATTTCTCATCACTTAAAGTATGTATTAGTATATTGAGAAGGTTACTGGAATTTTGCAAAAGTTTCTGTTTGATAAAAAGCATTCAATACACTCAATATATTTCACTCAGAAGAAACAAAAAGCAGACTGAAGTACAGTACATGTGTCTCTATTCACAAAGATCCCAAATGAAATCTAGAGGGACATCTTTCATTGTCTTCCAGTAGAACTCATCAAACTTCTCATTGTGAGCCACAGTGAACAAATTCTTCCAGTCCCCAACTTTCCCTGAAAGGAAATCAAATAACAGGTTTCGCTTTAATTAGACAGAGCATATATATTTACTTAACCAGTGAAAACAAAAATTAATCCAGTACCACCCCTGTCTTTTATGTGTTCTTTGTTGTTTGGTTTGTTTAATCATAATGAATTACCTTTCCTTCCTTATTTAATTATCTAAACTGTACTTTAGAAAAATGCAGAGTTTCTTCATGATGAAATATTAGCTGATTATAAAGGTGCGGCCTTTTGAATATCCTTTTGTTTTGAGGGACTGGGTTTACACTCCTTCAGTATTTCAATACTCCAGTGCTACTGAAAATGTGCTTTCCCTCTCACCAATTGTTTTGCAAATCTTTCATTCAGCGAATAAGCTTCACAAACATTGGCAAACATTGAAAAGTAACCATGTTCCAGTGAAATAAGATAGCAGCACTATGTGCAGTGCATTTTGAAACACAATGTTTAGTGCACTTTTTGCCTCCTTGGGCAGCATTTGATGGGTTTGTCTTTCACAAAGGTTTCGCTATTTTGGTTTTTCGCTATTAATGATATTTGCAATTTGGTTCTTTCAAAGGAGAGCCCTTTGAAATGTCTGCAGGTAAATGGCTAGATGGCTCATCGCTATCCACACAGTTTCTAACCAGCTTCACAGGGGAGCCGGAGCCTATCTCAGCAATCAATGCGCTAGGCAGGGTACAAGCTGGACAGAGCACAGGGCACACAGACATACAGTAGACACACACACTAACACCAGGGCCAATTTCCCCAGAGGCTAATCAAACTACCAGTCTGTCTTTGGACGGTGTGAGGAAATCAGAGCACCCCAAAGAAAGCCACAAAAACATAACATACAAACTCCACAAAGATAGCACCCCAGGAAATGAACCTAGAGCCCTATCACTGCAAGCTAGCAATGCTAACCACAGCAACACTGTGCCGCCTTGCTATTACTGAAATCAGTATCCAAATCACTAGTAACACTGGCTTTGCATCCAACTAAATTGAGTTTTCTTTCTAATTTAGCTATACATTTTCAAGTATTGCTTTGTAATTTTAACATGAATATTCAGTGCTTGCTTTGAAAAGTGAGTGTGTGTTTGAGTTGGAAAGTCACGAGAATAAGAATAACAGCACTAGTAAACAGTAAACAGCATAAGTAAAGGAGTATTTATACTGAGTTCTGAATAAAATGATATAGGAGAACTAGCCAGTACCAGGCTCATATTGACCTTTGTTTTGGAATTCAGGCGCAAGTAATTGACCATTCATTTGTGCGGGAAAAGGGTATTATTATCAGGAACAATGGGTTTCTCAAAGAAAGTGCAAAGAGGAAAGGACTAAGGTGCTTTTTCAAGGAAGATTTTCTGAAAATAATAGGATTATTTTTATGTTTTAGAATTATTTTAATTATAGGTTACTGAATTGCTGAGAGAATATTTCACAAGTCAGCCAATTCAGGAGATGATAAAAACCGGTTCAATTTGAGGGCTGTATTGAGCTAACTGTGTTTAGATATAGGAGCCGACAAAAATGCCATGTCCAACGGTTTCCTGACAAGCCTAAAGTTATCTGACAGACAAAGCATCAAGTGAGCTTCTTGTTATAGGGGAGATGGCTTCCATTGTCTTCACATTGTTCTTTATTTCAACCTAATGTCAGAGGGATTTACTTTTTTAATCACATATTTTCTAAGAGATAAAAAATTTCCCATCCATCTTCTAACCTTCAAGTATGCGTTTGGTCTGTGGGAGGAAACCGGAGCATCCAAAAGACAATCATGGACAAACATGGGGAAAATGTACCATAAGAACTCCACCCCTATACTGTAGCACCCCTTGTCCACAACTGAACCCAGGGCCCCAGCACTTGTGAGGCAGCAACGCTCACCACTGCAGCACCATGCCACCTATGTCTACACATTGTCCCTTCTATTCAAGCTGTTGTTTTAACAATTTACAAACGGTTTACCCTTTTTATCAAACAGCCATACATGTCAGCATGCTTTTTTATACTTGTAATGATACCGGATGGATGAATGAGAGTTAGTTTCATCTCATACTTTTCTGAAATCCATGTTTTGTGTCCTGATGTCCAAGAAGAGTACACTTAGCATTGTGCACTCTGCTGTAACCTTAGATTAAGTATAACAATCAATTACCTTTTCTAAGAAAGGATCCTTTGCTACGATCAAAATGTTCGGAAGATAATCTCTCTGAATTGGCAACTGGATTGTTCTTCATGTTCTTGAATGAGCCCTTTTCCACAATCATATCAATTGTTTTTTCATCCAGCTTCTTGTCAAGAAAGTGTGAGATTTTGAGTACAGAACTCCGCAAGTCCTACAACAAAAGTTGTAATTTCACATTGTAACTGAAGTAGTTTTTGCAGGAGTAGTTCATGTATGTTTTCACTTTCACTTTAAATGTGACTGTCTTTAAAATACCATTATTAATCGATCATTAATTAATCATCATCAACAACTCCAATGAAGTTTAATTTCTACTAAAACGTTTTAAATGATTTTTCCTGATCTGGAATGCATCAATGTTCTTACCTTGTTCATTTCCTCATATGTGATGTACAGGAAGTCAAACTCATGTTTATGACTGTACCAGTCTTTAATGTGGTCAAACCAAGAGCTTCCAAAAACTGCATATATAAAAAAGACACAAACATGGATGTCTGGTTCAAAGTGAAATGTAGTAAGTAAAATTTGTACATCAATATCACAATGAAAATAATGGAATAAGGGCATCTCTAGTTAGCATTACATAGACATTGATGCACAACATCTGCAGGATTCCACCCAAGCTTCTTATCTGAAACAATTAATAGCCCTGTTAGACCAATTTAACATTTTTGTGGCATCTTGCTGTTGATCGTTTCAAAGGACATATAAAATTGTGTCAACTGGGAGCTTCGAGAATCTAGAACTGCTCCTACAGAGTCACTAACAATATGACCCTGATTATGAAAAAAAAAAAGAAGCAATTCAGGCTTATCTTGCAAATGGTCTGATTGACAGTCTAAAGTTTCAGCTGTACAGTATATACACAGAATAACTAGAACTAGTGACAGCACACCTGGTAAAATGTACCTGAATCAAAAATAACTTTATGAATACAGTACACATAACATTTAAAATTGTCTCCATTAAGTAAACGGAGAATCATTTCCTAAAAGAAACATTATTTTTTTATTATTAAAGATAAAGCTTACCATTCCCATGAAGAAACTTATTCAAAAAATCCCCAAAGCTTTCCTGGTTTTCCAGAAAATTATAAAAATTATGGAAATGGTAAAACGACACAGCAACATCTTTGGGGTTTCTGGCAACATATATAACCTACAAAAGCATAGAAGAAACTTAAAAGGACACACAATATTTGACTTTTACAAGACATGAAGATTAATCCAGTATATCAGTTCGTCTAAAAAAATGAACAAATTGAAAAGAAAAGAACACAGCATTTTATCACCTAATGCGTTACAAAATCCCTCAGTGGTGATTCCTACCAAAGGTTCCTTAAAATAAAATGAAACAGCTACAATAGTGCCCATACAATAATGATCTGAAAGGGTGCACTAACCCATGTTAACACTGCCTCAACAGCACCAGAAAGATCTGAGCATTAGAGAACTCCATACAAATAATGACAGTAGGGCTGAATAAAATGGGAATAAAAAGGCTCCTAAAGCATCATCTTGTTAGCTGTAGTCAGACCAGCCAAGCATCAAACCCACTTCAAGGGGTCAAGAGTAGAGTTATTGCTTAGCAAGGTTTTTAGGTAAGAACAAGGAATATCCTACTTTAGATTAGTTGAAAAAAAGATGTGATGTGTTTTCAAAACGTTACCATAGCTGGTTACTCTAAAAAATATGTGTAAAAACTAAATATGCCAAAGAAAGCATATCATGTTTTGAGTGGTCTGTCCCTAGTCTTTCTGACCCCCCCTGGAGTCATAGCTCATCTCGTTGTTCCTCTTTTCACTTAAACAGTACAGTCTTCTTTGCTGCTCTTGGCTATATTCAAATAAATCACTGATCTTCACTTTCTATCTTCGTTTAACCCCCAGGCCATAACCATCACAATCCTATATCTTCTCGCCAGCTCTTCACTGGGCACAGGACTATTCAACTTGATTAACTTTTGTGTTGCCCAATTCTTACTCTTAATTTCAATAAACCCCTTCATCTTAAATACTCCAGTCCTTTTGTGTTAAGGAGGTTTTAGTGAAGACCGAGAATTGATTAAAGACAATGATCTCAAAAGAAAAGAATAGAAATAAGTCATGCTTAAAAATGGGGAATTTAATACTGTACGTGCTCTGATAAAAATGTAAGAATCGGCATCTGTAGGGTGGGTGAACGAGAATCAAAGAAGTACTTTACTATAAAACTACCGAAGTGTATGAAATGTATGACGCTGTCAGAGACAACTCAATGGCAGCAATGCTGGTTTCCCCAGATTATATTTTTACCAGTACAAAGCAAGGGATTCATCAAAATACCTAGTAGATGATTTAAGGACTGGGAAATATTGCTTACAAAAAATATAGTACCTGTATATCCACTGCACAGGTCGATAAGGAGTTTAGAGTATTGTTACAGGGGTCGAAACTGTAAAGTGACAGACTTCACCAGAAGTAATGGAAAAACAGAAGAGGTGAGATCCCAAACAAGTGCTCCTACAGCCAGCTAGCTGGAAAGAACACCTGTTTCGCAACAAGGGGAGGCAGCTCTTATTTTAACAAATTAATAAATAAGACTTCAGCCAAATGCATGTGATCAAACATTGTAGAAGCAACTAATACAATTAAAAAATATTTACATAAAATTAAAAACTGGGCAGTCACCTGGCTGACACCAATACGTAAGCACAGGGTTTTGCATACAGGTAGTACAAACTATAAGCCTACAAATATAAAATGGGAAATGCTGAGCTAGAAGAGGATACATATGAAAAATACAATTATGGTTGCCAGGTTATAAAAATGTATATTGCTGTTCTAGAATCAGAACAAGAGCAATCAGATACATTCATGTCCTACACTATCAGCCTGAAGGAATCAAAGCTATTTGGTCTTGAATAGAAAACATTACAAGGGGACCTGTTACATGTACAGTAAACCCTCACTTTAAAAGACTTTTGGATGTAATGGAAAAAATATGGTAAAGGCGGTTGTGTCCACAAAACACACTCTAGTCTTTGTCTGTCTGTTTATGTGCATGAGTTATCATCTTGTGCGGGACAGTGTAAGTTCAAGTTCAATACTTTATTTCCATAACAGCTAGTCGCATTAAATTTGATTTTTACAGTAGAAATATACAACGTAAAGCTAATAATAAACAGCATCCACCCACCCCATCTTCACATACCATCGTAAAAACATCCCAGCAGTAAAATAAATAACCACGAGACCAGATAAAATAACAATGAGCTGTGCAAAAACTGCTAAATCAAAGTGCAGAGTTCATACATATCACTGGGTAGGTGCTGTTACAGAACCTAGAAGTCCTTGCCTTCATGGACCTAAACCTCTTACCAGAGAGGAGAGAAGTAAAGAGAGGTTAGGCAGGGTTAGAAGGGTCACAAGGATCTTTAGAGCTTAGCTTTTCAGTGTTGAGAAGTCGAGTGAGCTTACAAAGAGAAGATGGCACCCTGCAGTTTTGGATGCAATATACACTACTCTTTCTAGCTGCTTCTTGACCAGGGCAGTGATGGAAAGGGCCAGAACATTCTCAATAGCAGATCTGTAGAAGAGGGTCATTACTTCTTGTTACACTCCAAACTTCTTTAACTGTATCAGAAAGAACAGCTTCTGTTGAGCTTTCGTAATCATAGAAGATATGTTTACCTCCCATTTAAGAGTGCTGGTGATGGTGGTGCCAAGCGACTTAAATTAGTTCTCCACCTGACCATTGATGTATAGTGGTGAGATTGCTCATCATGCCTTGCCTAAAGTCATCCACAAGTCCTTTTGTTTTATTGACTTTTAGTTTTGGGTTATTTAGGATACACTATTCAACTAATTCAACTACTTCATTTCTGTATACCTGTTGTTTATGATGAGCCCTATACAAGTGGTATAAGTGGTTTATGAAGTGGTATCATCAGCTAACTTAAACATCTTGACTGAATCAGAGTGTGCAATACAGTCATGTATGTACAGTGAATAAAGGAAAAGTGATAAGACACAACCCTGAGGACCTCCTGTGCCCAGGATGAGAGGCTTAGAGAAGGTATCTTTCAGCTCGCCACCTGCTTCCTATCGGAAAGGACATTTCGATAGCCAATTTCACAGTCTGATTAATACCCATCTCTGCCAGTTTATCAAAAAGCTCGAGAGGGATAATTTTTAAAACTGTAGTCAATAAAGAGGATCCAGGCATATGTGCTAGGTGCTTCTTGATGTTGAAATATATCACAGAGCCCCAGGGAGATGGCATCATCAGCTGACCTGTTTGCTCTGTAGGCAAACTGGCATGGCGCTGAAAAGCCAGCTCAAAATCACCAGAGCCTCACAGCACAGCCAGTTGTGCCCTGGGATCCAGGAACACTGAACTAAATCTTATATGGAGTTTTAAGCACCATTTAAATTGCCTTTTTGGATATTTTGTCTTTTATTTCATTGTGTGATGATGGTGTATTATCATCTTATTGTCCAACCCCTTAATGAACCACTGTGAACTCTCCCCAAAAAACAAAATTATCTCTGCGGGCAAGGGTTGTCACACTGGAATACTCTTGAATATACCACAACAAAGAGCAGAATGATCCCTAAACCTAACCTTTCCTATAAGTGAAGTTGAGAAAAGTTCAGTTTGGTTGTTTCCCTCTGCTATAGAGTGTTATCCAGAACCTTTTATTATGAATGACTACTACATATATTCCCACTACACTTTTATAAAATCCAGTCTTAAAGGTGCTTTTTCCATATTCATGTTCATTGTCAAAAAACTCATCCATTTTCATTATTTAGCTTCATGTGTTGTATAAACAGTCGGACAGATTAGGATTTTTATGCTTGCATCTTGATTTAATAATAAAAATAGTAATTTAATCATTTTAAATTAGGCAAAAAAGGTAGAGTCACACAATAAAATGCCTTACTCTTGCTCTACCTTAAACAAAATGCATGGGCTGATTTAAGCATAGTCTTTTTTCTTAGTTTTAAACTACTGTTTTTTAAACAGACATTTCTACAGTTTTTAGATACCTCATCTTACCTTTCCTTTTTCTTTCAGGCCCTTGGGGATTAGATTGTAGGGTAGGTGAGACACAAACAAACGTGGGGATGGTTTCTTGCAGTAGTCTTGTTTCTTCATGTGTACTTCAATCCAGGGAACAACCTCAATTGTCATTTTGGCATCTTCTCCCTCTACCTCATTACTGTAATACAGTAGAGATAGGAGGTACTGAAACCATGTAGTGCCTGTGTTTGAAACAATTTATAGAGAAATATTAATGAAGCTTTAAACAAAAGTTCTCAGGAGGTCAAACCCTAGTCTCGTCCACTTCCACCTCTATGTATAAATATCACATAACTTGTTTGAGTATTTCATTCCTTTTTGCATTCCCTCCTCTGCCCATCTTCCTCCTGGAGTGGCTCCAAGGCTCATACTCCTAAATGGACTGGGCCTTCTCTTCATGTCCATGTTGTTATTCACTCAGACAGCCAAATTAAGACAATAAAGCAAACTAATTCAAATCGATACTCAACTACTTCAAGTAAGGTTGTATGCATGTATTTGAGTTGCATACTGTATTTATGGTGTGAATTATATAAAATGAAAATATTGTAACTGTAATTAATCAGTTTGTTGTTATTAAATCTAATGTTTTCTACATTTAAAATGTGTGAAGTCCTCCATCATTAGTAATTGGTTTGTAGATAAACTTATCATAAACCTGAATGAATTTGCATTATACATTAACTACGTTACGTTTTCCCTCTTACTGTGGGAAAACATAATAAGAAAACATAATACTGCTTGCAAAAACTTAGTATTATACCGTGCATTAGCAGTTCTTCTAATACCTTTTTTCTCCAGTACAAAGTCTTCACTAGATTTGCTGTTTTAATAATGTTTGTAATTGTTTTTTAAATAATAATGGAAATTAACATGCGATTTATGCATTCATTTAATCAGACCATTTAGGAAGATCTGGTTTCAGTAACATAGGGTAAATATTACCGTTTCTTACCTGATTTAGGATAAGTTATGACAAAAACATCAGTTTCTCGGATTTCAAATGTCTCTAGAGAATCCAGATGTTTCTGATCATGCACATTGGAAATAAAATTAAATCCTTTGTAATTAGAAATAATTGGACGATGGTCTTTTCTATTTTCCATCCTAGTGAAACAGAAGATTTTTAAAATACAACATATTGATGAAGTAACTTGGAACTATTATGTAATATGTCTGTAATGTTGTTCCTCTTGCATGCTTACATATCAGCTAAACATACTGTAAAAACTCTGACATAAAATAAAGTACAATTATTATACAGTTTATACAGCAACATGACCACAGTAACACACAAATACTGGAAAAATCTCTGCTTTTTTCAAATGATAGATTCAAATCTCAGTTTTATTCTGTGCACTGTACAATTTCAGAGTTTGGTAAAAAAAAAAAGATTAACATAATAAGTATTAAATGCATTTTACCATACGTTTTAATCATTACTTTTCCCAGAATAATCATGGTAGCAATCTCAGTTCAATTTCAGAAATTGAGTTTTGGTTAATCATTCTTAATACTTTATTAAGCACCCTTGGCTTAATATCAGTTTTTGACTTAAAAGCAAAAAAATATATTGTATACAGCAGTTTAAACCACTTTCTGTTCTGGTCATCTAATTAGTTAATCTCTTTGTCTTTCTCCACTGACAGTGCTTTCTTAAGTGTGCTGTAGCAAACGTTACATGAACAACTTTACAGTGATAAACATAAAATTCCAGTTTTACAGTAACCTTTACCTTCTAAATACAGTAGTCCAGCCTATAGTGAAAATTATAATTTGTAAGGCAAACCATATAAAATGTTGAACTATATCATACCAAAATCCTGAAACATATCGAGGAAAATGCAAATGCTTTATCAGAACTTTCAGATTTTTACATTACAGATAAATTATTATTTAGTGTCATAAGGAAATGCTCACAACTGTCACGCCCGACATTCCTCCCTAGAGGGCGCTCCACTGCTCCCATTATTGTCCTTGTGATTGTTAAGCTCCCCAGGTGTACCCTCTTAGCTTTATTATTTAAAGACTAGCTCCTCCAGTCCTCGGGGCTTATCATTAGGGTAAAGATGTCGCGAGGCCCGCCTAACACCAGGAAACCCTACGGCTGTCTCTTGAGGGCATAGGCCTCATCCCCGACACCTTCCGCTTCCCGACCCCGGAGTCTGGAGGATCTCGCCCCGTCACCCTTGGACCTCCATGTTTTGCCTGTCCGTGTGTTCCCCTCTCCCGGGGATTTTAACTTTGTTGCGTCCCAGGATGGATTATTCGTTGATGGACTCTTGGACTGTGCCCTGACCTGCCTTCGGACCCATTTGGATTTGGATGCCGTTCTGTCTTCCGCGTTCACTGTCTCGCGGATTGTCACTATTACTTTGTGCGCTATTAAACACCTGTGTGTTCCCTTTTACCACGCCTCCTGTTTTCTCCAGCTCTTACCGCATCGCATAGGGTATTCTATAAGATCTGATACGGATCTCGGTCCGTGTTCGTTACAACAACCATAGCACTTCGTGTATGTATACTGGAATTTGGTAATACAGTTCTTAAGCACTATAGCAAGTATTGGGTAGTTAAGCTATAACTACCACAAATCTAAAATAGCAATGATACAGTAAATCCACAAACTTTAAAAAAGCCAGTCACACGTAATTTTGGCAGGCAAGCCACGTTCCAGAAAAGAAATAGGCCAAACACTATATACTGTATTTCTGAAGATTAACTACAAATCAGAAACTTTGTGTTTTAATAGAATGTTATGTTATACTGTATGTTTTTGCACATTTTTACCTATGCATCTTCATAGTTACTTAACTAGTAGTAAAGTATACTCCACATCCTACCTTAATGTTAAAAGTTGGGAAGTAGTAGGTCATCCAGGATTCACCTGTCCAAGTGTCAGTAAGGGAGCAGAGCACTTCATGTGTAAAAGAAACCCTTTTAATACACACACAGCATAGGCCCACCTACTATTGTTCCTGAATGAGAGCCAAATGTTAAGCAGACTGGGAGAAAGTCCATTGCTGGGAATTATTGAATACAGACTTCCCTGTACAACAATTAACCCTGCCTTTAAAATACTAATAGTATTTGGTAAATAGTGAATGGCTAAAAAAATTATAGGTGCATTATAATAAGCTTAAAGTCAAATTAAACAATATATTAGTGATTTTACTAATCAGAAACAAAAGTAATATTTTGGAAATTATGTATCATATGTTTTCACAAAAAAGATATATGCTTTTTTATAGATTCAAATCTCAGTTCTATTCTGATCACAGTACAATTTCAGAGTTTGGTCCCAAAAAAAAGAATAGCAAGATTAGCATAATAAGTATTATTAAACACATTTGACTAAACTTTCTAATTATTACTTTTCCCAGAATAATTATGGTAGCAATCTCAGTTCAATTTCAGTAATTGGGTTTTGGTTAATAATTTTTAATACTTTATTAAGCACCCTTATCTTCTTTTCCATTTTTTGCATTTACTGTAAGTCCAAATTTAAGTGAAGAACCCTGTGATCTATTTCTTTGACTTCAAAAAATGCCCTACACTGAACAACTATATTCTTGGATAGAGGATACTGTGGTGGGATCTGATACAAGTATTTGAAATTCTCAAAGGCACTCACAAAGTCAGTCCTGAGAACTTTTCCACAATGAACAGTAAAACATGAACCAGCTTCAAGAGCCTAACAGTGTAGTTTGTTCCAAACCATGACAACTGTCATTCACAAGGAATGACAACACCCAAAATCAAAGCGTACGAACTATTGTGGAGCGAATGTGTAACGATCAGTTCTTTCCGGACCCTATGCGGACGACACAATCCGGGTTAAAGTGAGAAAACATGGGGGGAAAAGTCATGCAGGAGACGGGAATGAAGACGGGGGCGTGTCCTTGGTGCGCTGGTGTATGGGGAAGGTGTGGCCGAGGCAAACAATCCAAAGCATAAGTCCATAGGCGAATCCAAAAAACGGGCGAAAGTCCATGGCCAGGTGATCCATTCAAAACGAAGGATTAAAAACAGGAACCGGGTCGGAACCGGCAAGGGGAACAGGAACAGGCATAGAAACTTAAAAACATAACGGAGCCAGGCACAACCTGGTGTCCCGGGCTCGCACGATATGGGAATCAGATGTAGAGCCCGGATTTACGTCAGCGCCTGGCTTTTAAGGGGGGCTGGAAGGGGGCTAGAACAAGGAACAGGTGCGGGGAATAAGGCAAACAAGGAAGAGCCAGAGCGCCCTTAAGGAGGAGGGACTACAATCGTGACAGAATGTTTGGCTTAACCCGCTTGGCTGAGGGCCGACCTCCTGGCCATAGGACGAGGAGGCCAAGATCCCCCTGCAGGGTAACCAAGGGGTCGCTGCAGAGGTGGAGTTGGGGTGGAGGTGGGATGCAAAAGTTGCACGCGAGGGAGAGAGATATTGCATTGGTATTTATAGTGTTTGGTGGAGGAAGGATGATGGGAGCGATTGCTAATTACTGACGGCTGGGTATGATTGAGCGTGGTTGTTGTCATCCCTCCCGAACTTTCATTAAATAAATTCCATTAAAGAAATGTCTCCTATTTTCAATCTTGAATAATTCATTCTTGCTACTTGTTCTAACAGGTACAGTAATTGTCTTATTGATCAGATTTTCAGACTGAGGTCCACCCACTTGCTATATCTTATATACATTCCTGCTGCCCGCATGCAAAAGTCTGTGTTGTTTACCATGTCATCCGCAGTTCACAAAAGTATTCCTGGGAGCACAGAACACACAGGGATATGGATCGCTGTTGGTTTACAGGTACTATGCCAGATCTGACAAGATATTTCCCGTGGCTCCAGCAGCACATCAGCATGTGCACACAGTGTTCCTCCAAGCCAGACCAGACATTGCTTGCCAAAACCAGGAATGGTTTTGGAGGTGGGGAGATGTAATTCTATGTGTGGATTGCTGCCAGCAGACAGTGTCTGTCATGGGGAGATTGTGCTGGAACAGTGGTTGCGAGTTGGGAGCAACTCTTGAGGACAGCAAATGGCTTCTGACCTATGGGAATGACTAATGAGCAGTATTTGGACTGCCCTTGACATGACTAGAGTGATCCGAGAGTCAAGACATAGCAAATAAGCAACTTAACTGAAATGCAGTGGCATTTTGATAATTGGTAACTAACCTCACTCCAGGATCTTGTTTTACACTTCTGTAAAATAACCACCCCTCATTAAGCACTGCAGTAATTTGGATCATCAGATGAAACTACCAAATCTCCATACACGTTTTTTCAAGTTTAAACTTAATGTTATTTTATCCCCTCAAGTGGGTAATTTCTGAAACATCTATAAAGATAATTTATTTGCAAATGTAAGGATACATTGGTAGGAAAGTACCCAAGCATTAACAACAATTTAACAGGATAATTTATTTTATGTAACAGCATCCTTAGCAGATTGGATCATTCTGTACATTTTATACATAAATAGATTACTTTGACAGAACTACAAACTAAATATTGTGTGTGACAGATATGCCTTCAGGGGTCTTTCCAAATTGCCAATAGGAAAATTGTAGAGTGAGATTTAGTGCACAAGATTACTTGTTATGTTGCCAATTCTTGGGATAGCTAACAGTATTTACTTTCTACATACAATCAGCATCATTTGAAGATTAATCATACTGTCATAAATATTTTGTGTGTGTTTCTGAACAAGTGCTGTATCAGATATGCTGGAGTTATCTGCAGTGGTTCCTGATCTAGTGGAATATTGCAGATTGCAAGTTTGAGCCTGGAGTGTTGCTACCCAACACAGATCCATACAGATATTTTCAAAACAAAACAGTTTAAAAAAACTCTTGATTTGATGTGCCAAGCATCACATAAAATACTTAACTCTTTTAGTGATGTTTTCCACCTGATGGTGGTGAACTGTTTAATGCCAAACAAAGATGTTTTTATGGAGAGATCATTTGAGCATTTGTGTCAGGTAAAAGAGAAAAAAACTATATGAAAAAGTAAAGACTGCAATTAAGTCAAGGAAAAGCTTATTTTGGCTCAAGACAGTTTATAAAAAGCTGTGTTTGATTGATGTTTTGTTTATAACTAGCAATATGGCTAATTCCATTGACAGAGGGTTGTTTCTTGAAAGAAAAAGATGATTCATGTGTCTGAATTGCAGTACAAATCTTAATCTGTTAGTTTCTCCATTTAATTTTCAAATCTTTGTCACTTTAGATTTGGCGTCTTCTGTCAGTACCTTTACTGCAGCATGTATTTCGTAATTCCTTTGAGACATATTTCTGACAGGGTGTGTCTACAATGAATGTAGTATTGCTACCCAGAACAATTTATCTCTTTTGTTAATCTTTCTTTAGCACAATGATAGGAATGCTAAAATGTACATAGAACTTTTACAAATAATTATTACTGTTTATTACACTGTTTTTGTCAGTTTACTCATTCTAATTGTAACATATAGTACTGTCTAAACTCAGTGGTATTGCAGTGAAAAGAATACTGAATCTTTTCATTTACCCACATTAGTTGTTTCAGTTTAAAGCCCCAAACATGAATAAATGATGAATGCCAGGGTTGACAGTGCCAAATACATAATTTTAATATTAGGAAAAAAACATGACAGTTGTCTTAAGAGATGCCTTTGTAATGTAATCTTGCAAAGAAGCAAAGTTACACCAGCAAACCAATGCAAGCTCAGTCTTATATACTGTATATATATTCTGTCATTAATCTTCACATATTACCATTCAAGCAAGAAAACCAGAATTGTTGTATTGAAAGCAAAAAAGTTATCTGCAACAGCAGAAACCTAAAGTGATCTGATGTAAATTATACTAGAAAGAGAAAAATCAATTAAATGTGACAAAATGTCAAATCTATTCTATAGAACAGAACTATGTTTCCAAGTATCACAGCCATTGTTATTAGTAGTAAAATGTATGTACTGTACAATCAATCCCTAGTAGTTATGTGTGGTAGAAAAGAAAACTTTTGTGTGCACTGCATTGACCAGTCAGAAATCTGAGGAAGACTTTGTGCCAAAATGTGTAGTCTGCTGTTTGTTTGCACCCTTGAATGAAATAGAAATCGATCATATTATACTTTTTAGAAACTTGAAACAATGAGTACCTTGTCTTAGTGTTAAGTGTGTGACCCAGTTAGTCTGCTTGTACTTTATGAGATGAGAAGGCTAAAGTGCCAGAGAATTAAATACTGGTACACACTTTTGTTTTTTTGCTTTCATTTAAATACATAACAGCCAGCTCATTTTTTGCTCAGGTACTGCTATACTCATTTCTATTTATACTCAAGAATCACTTGAGAAATTGTACCCTCATAATATTTTTATATTTCCAGACCAAATAAATGGTTGCTTTTCATTCTCTTATACAGTATTTAACATTTCAGAAGTTGCATTGCAAGCTCGCTCATCTTTTCAGGCTGAACATGTTTCCCCATCTCTATTCTAAGATTTATTTCTTTGAATGGCCCCAGGCTCTGACAATAGTCTTTTCTCGAGGTGATTGTAATCTGATCGTGGCAAGGCCACCCTTAAAAGAGGAGCAAGCTCTCCAATTCTTTTACACCTCGATGAGAATGGCAGCTGTATAACGAATGACAGGTAAGCAAAAACTTTCTCGCTAATGCTGTGCATAAGTAAGTGCAGACTTATTTAAATTACATTGTTTCCTTCAATGGGTTTACCTTTTCATGCCAAGAAAAGTGTTTGACAAAATCCAGTGTGCATACAGAGCAGCCATACAAGTTTACATAATAATACGATACATGTTCTTGACTAACCTAAAAGATAGGTTAACAAAATTCATATCTGCAGGACAGAAAATTTTAAGTTGCCGTAACTTATAATACATTGGTTCACATGGAGAACCTATTCTCCAAGTGTGGGAAAAGGTAAAAAAATAACCACAGGACTTCAGCTTCAAAGCAGTTTAACCGTTATTGTTCAAAAGACGTTGTAATGTAATAATGTTAGAATTCAGTGGATACTGAAATTGAGAGTTCATAAACATGTATTTACAAAATCTGTTAGTAGCATGAAGCAACAGGCAAAGATTTGTGTTTTGCTATGTTTTTTCAGGAAGAAAAAAACTTGTAATTCAAGTGGTGTACTACATAATCCTTGAAAAAATATTGTGCAATACTTCTCAGTGAGACAGAAAAGAGGATAAAATCAATGTGAGGCATTTATAATATCCCCACAGAGAACTTTCTAAATAATTGTATTTATTTCATCTGTCTTTAGAAATGAAGCAGATTTGGCTCAATGTGAAACAAGTGTCTTCAGTCTCTTTCCACAGCTAAAACCCACAATATAACCTACAATCAAAATGATATAAATTATGTGAATAAAAGTTCCAGTTCTATTCATCTCCTTTGTTAGTATACAGTAGCTGTAAAACTTTAAATAAATATGTTTAGGTCATGCAATTTATATGCCTCAATTTATTTTACTCTCAATTGGAAAGTCACTGGAGTTGTGTATTCCAAATTACACATAAGGCATAACATAATGTATAGCACAATGATCATGTTGTAAAGAAATCCCTGAACTTCATATTTTAAGTTTCAAAAATGATAATTTCTTTGTACTAAACATTTTTAGTTGATCTTCCTGTATCATACATAGTAAAGTTCCAACTCTGAATAAATCAAACGTCTTCATAAATGTCAACCTTTTTTTTACTTAGGAATAAGTGAGTTTTAGGAAAACAGTGTTTCAAACAGGCTTTCAGGTTAAATATTTTCCCAAATCCTATTTTTTGGAATTTTGATAACAGATATTTTAGTTACAAACTGAGCTCTAAGTTATTCCCATACACTGTTTGAACTAAATTATTTACTGTACATCTTTACAAAAACTGGAGATCTTACTAGAAGGTTTCATAGGTGATCGATCTAGAAATAGTCGTGAAACAAATGAAAACCAATTGAAAACCAGGCAAAATAAATTAAAATTGAGTAACTGGAATAAATCCATTCGTAAAGTGAAGTTCAGTAAAAACAAGAAAGAGACTTTGACCAGGGCACTGAATCTGGGTTATGTTGCAATAACTATTGATGCTTTTTTTTCTGTGCCAAAGCACTTTCCTTGGACTTAATCAGAAAATATGAAGAAATTAATTTATGTTACAGATTAGAGGACAGCATGAAATTGATTTTGGAAAGGCGACTGCATATAGTTCATGTGTACAGTATGTACTTCTATGTATACAAGGTGAATAAGCAGAGAATAGTAGGCATTTCTTTACACAAAGGGTGGTGGGGGAATAGAACAAGTTACCATCCACATTATTGAAGCTGTTGCTCTGGCTTCTTTTAAAAGACAGATGGATGAGATCCTTGGATTATTTAGCTACTAACAACCAAACAGGCCAGAGACTAGATGGGCTGAATGGACTCCTCTTGTTATAACCTTTCTATATGTTCTTATACAGCAAATATAATACGAGTTAAATATTAATTAAATAGCTTCTGCTACAATCAGGACGCAAAACATAACATTTTATGGAAAAGAATGCAATACATGTTTGTTTATACCAAAAAAAGGGTACTATTCATTCAGAGAACATGGCTGAGTGAGCCATGCAGTACAGATATCCCGAGTTTGATTCTGAGGGCACCGGGGAAATCTCAGTTCAAGCAGGGCCTTACAGCTGGTCTAGCACTGGTGGGTTTGGGTGATTTCGAGATGGCCAGGCTCTCCTCAGCTTTCTGTGCACCAGCAGTCCCTGTGATCTGTCAGGTGCCCAAGAGAAGGACTGCTGGAGCAAGGCATTCACTCCTCATATCAATGCTAGTGGGCACTATGCAATCATCAACTGATCAAAAGCTGATGGATGGACAGGTTTTATTTTGTTGGAACACTCCCTGTCCTCAGCCCCTTCTGTGCTGCAATGAAGGTTGTAATGGTGAGACGAGTTTGACAATTGCAGAAATAAGAATAAAAATCATTGTCAAAGATTTGTTCTCAAATGAAAATCTATGCCTTATAGAAGACAATTCTCGGCATAAACAAAACTTGACAATTCTTGAAAAAAGAACACTGAAGGTGTTACGGATGATTAGATTTCTGTAGTAATGGAAATTTAAAAGGAGATCAAATTAGGAAGGGGTCCTCAGGGGCTATACAGTAGTGCCAAAGGGTTGTTTGGTTTTAGTCAAACTGTGTTTTATTCCACTTGTATAATTAAAGTGATTGTTTGTTCCTTTGATCCAATTTACTGTAGGTCTGGATGAAGGTCTGGATAAAGAAACTCATTAAAATTGCTGAGTGTTTTTTTCCTCACTTGCTGAGTCCTGGAACTCAGGAAAGAAAGTATTACTGTAGTTCTACCATTGCAGACATACGGCACAAGGTAATAGACTTTTGTTCTGAATTGCCATGATTCCAGATTGCATATACAATAACTAAAGATGAATAACTACTGATCATGCTAACGGTTTCTGTTTAGGCACCATGGCTGAGAGTGAAAACCAGATGCTGGACTATACTCTTGTTCCATACAAAAACTTTCTTCTAATATCAAATATTCATTCAGCTGAAGATCTGGATCAGCTGCAGAAATGTGAAATCAGGGATTCTGATATCTTTGTAGTTACATATCCAAAGTCAGGTAAAAACAAATTTCAGATTACTACTCAAAGATGAATGCGAGATTTTGCACACAAACAAATCTGCTCTGTGGTCCATGAACACAGGAAGTGTGTGAATGAATCAAGTAAACCCGAAGAAATAAAGATGAGAGTTCTGTTCCACTTTCAGATTGCCCAATACATGTTCCTTGTTGAATCTTCTTGTCTCCCTTCTTGTGTCCCTTCAGGGTTATCTACTATAGAATTCAGTTTTAATTTAGTGTTCTGTAGTCTCACTGGAATGTGGCAAATCCAGTTGTCAGACATCTTTTACACAATCATATTTTCTTAGAAAACTAAGGCATCAATTTACAAAATATTGTACTATAGTGGTTATCTAGTAGTTTAGAGAACACAGATACCATATTCATTTCTCAAAATGATAATTGTTCATAACCACAGTACAGTTTGACATGTCTGATATACTGTAAAAACTACATATTTTCCTCTCTCCCAGCTGAGCTGAGATGCAATTGAATTCCACCAGGATTCCTGTTTTTGATGTTTTGGTACAACTGATGTCTCTTCACAATATTTCACGTAAAGAATGCTGATACATGCCATAACTATTAAATACAGAGCAATAACAATCTCACAAATTATAAAGACTATGTTGGCTTACTCCTGTTCTAAATAATAGGGACCATATGGATGCAACAGATCCTGACTTTGATTGAAGCAGGTGGAGATCTCAGTGCAACACAAAACCAGACAACTTCTGACAGAATTCCATGGATTGAGCTGAAAGGCAAAGTGCACGATTTTGTGGCTGCTCCTTCACCTCGCATCCGGGTTTCTCATTTGCCATATAATATACTCCCAGAGGCTCTAAGGCAAAAAAAGGGGAAGGTTTGTACTTTACCCGATCTTTCGGAGGGGTTGTGGTTGTGCATGATTGTTTTGTATATAGTCTCTGTGAGAGATGTACTTGAAAAGGAACAGATATGAAATTCAAAATGTTAAGGTAAGGGATTTCAAAGCTATTCTCAATCATATTCTCAATATGTTCTTCATATTCATAGTGTGATACCCTCTGTGTTTAAATATAAGGGGTGAAAGGTCTGTACGATATTTGGTCAATCTTTTCCCACTTAAAGTTTTGCACTTTTTTTCTGCAGGTAATTTATGTAGCTAGAAACCCAAAAGATATACTGGTGTCATACTACCACTTTCATTCCTATGCAGTAATGTTGGAGACACCAAAAAACTTTGAGGATTTTTTTGATAAATTCCTGGAAGGAAGAGGTAAGTGCATTAACAGCAAATATTACATTGATTTCAGAGTTTCTGCAATGGAACCTTGCTTTGACAGTCTCTTCAGTGTTAAATTTCTATTTTACTACAGTTCTTTAACTGCAGGTTTCTATTATTTTAAACATCAGTCGATTTACCTGTTTAATGTTTTTCTTTCCTAATTCAGTGTAAGAAATAAAACTATATAATATAATTTTTTGTTTTGTATTTTTTAAACAAGTTTCTTTAAAGACACAATGCATTTAATAGGACATTCAATAAAACTAACATAATCATGTTATGATTACATTAATTTAATCTGTAAACCTTCCATGTATATTCCATCTGTAATCCTTCTGAAAGAAAGTGGTAAAGGTACATAATTACCTAGCTGCCCAATTGCAAATTGATGTTTGTTAAAGGAATCAGCATTGTCTTTAATAATGCTACCTCATTTATTGAACAGTTTTTGGCAGCTCCTGGTTTGATCAAATCAAAGAATGGTATAGCCACAAAGATGAAATGAACTTTCTTTACTTGACATATGAAGAGATGATTAAGGTAATCATTCAAACTGAGTAACATCTTTCTACAGTATGTAATAAGTAATTCAAGCTTACTTTAAAGTATAAGTCATTCAAACTTATGTAATGGTGTGTGGTTTGGTTAAAAAAAGCCTACATTGCCATACATTTGAAATTTCAAAAATAGTTATGCAGATGCATACTTTCATTTATTTATCATGCTCAATTTATAAATGTCTTTTTAAAAAAAAAAGATGTTCCCATACTGGTGGTACATCATCATCTAGGACGATTCAGATACACTGACACAAATAAAAATACTTTTTTGTTGATTAATAAAGGACTTCAATCCTTTATTAACGAGATCATTGAGGTCAGTTGAGGAGGGCAGCACAGTGGTAAGCATTGTTGTCTCACATTGCTGGAGTCCTGGGTTCAGTTCTGGACCTGGAGTGCTATCCGTGTGGAGTTTGTATGTTCCCCCTGAGTTCATGTGGGTTTCCCCTGTTTCCTCCAGTTTCCTCCCACAGTGCAAAGACATTCTGGTAGGGTAATTGGCTTCTGGGAAGCTGGCTCTGGTGTGAATGTGTGTGTGTCTGTGTATGCCCAGCAATGATCTAGTGTCCTGTCCAGGGTGTTTTCTGCCGTGCGCCTGCTGCTTGCCAGGATAGGCTTCTGCTCCCCTGCTGCCCTGAATTGGATAAATTAGTTAGAAAATGGATGGATGGAAGTCAGATGAGAACAAATTTTTAATGATGACCAGGCCAAAGGGCTGACATTTGTGTTGCACAGAAGGCAAACCAACAAGCAATACAATGTAAATAACCTAACCAGACATAGCATAACTGGATGTGATAATATTAACACAGGCTAAAATGATCTAACCATAAATAACTGAAGATACAAAGGTGGATAGTTTCGGTTTACTGATATGTCTTGTACACCAAAACAGTAGTTGCTCTTGAATCACTAAAATGAATCACTAATATTTCTCGTTCACAAGAAAGGATATATTATATATTTATTATATATTATTTATATTATAGGTGTATATATCTGCCACCTTTATGGACTGCTTTAAACAATCTCTGTGTGTTACACATACATACAGTATGTGGTGATTTTTCTTATTTTCTTTGTTCCCCTGATTCCAAGGTATAGCTGCTTCCTTAGTCGGCTAATCAGATTTTAATATTTTGACTACTCAAAAGAACAAACACACTATAAATACTACGTGGCAGATTTAGATGACCAGATGACTTTCTGAGATGTTTCTGTTTTTATTTTTCTTCTAAGGACATAAAGACCTCAGTCTTGAAAATATGCAAATTTCTGGGAAAGCAGCTTAATGACGAACAGATTAACAATGTTGTGGAGCACTCTACCTTTAAAAACATGAAAGTCAATCCAAAAGCCAACTACCAGTTAGTCTCCAATGACCTGCTGAACCAGAGAAAGGGAGCTTTTATGAGAAAAGGTATTCAAAATTAATTTAAAAAAATACAGTTTTGAGAAATGAAAAATAACATGGTAACAAATGGAAGTTCTTAACTGACATTCGGGAGGGATAAAGACAAACAAGTCAATTACATCCAGCTTTTTTATATCACAATCATTACCGATTTTTGCTATATACAGTGTACAGTATGTCCCTTGCCCACATACATTCTTGTATTGATCCCATCTCATCCTCATCTCAAACTTTGTAGCTACCCCTTGGATAACTCCTCTCACTGACTGGTAGTTGAGCCTCCTCGTCCTATGCCCAAACCAAGCAGGTTAAGCCAAAACGTATGGCGCTTAAATACTCAAATATTCACAAGGAATCTGATTGATGGCTTTCGTTACTCCCAGTGAAACTTATTTTGGTGTGTGAATCACTGATTTTTTTAACTCCAAAGTAATTTTAACCAAAATCGATACGTGGTTCAATTTCTGACTTTTAATTTTTAATGATGGGATAAAAACATATTCCAGTCAATGTTCTTACTGCTCATGAGGTTTTAGTTAAAGAATTTTGAAGTCTTTAACAGCATGATACTGGAAAAGATTAAATGTAAAACCTGTAGTTCCTGTAGTTTGGAGAAACTGACACACTCTCATCTCAGTGCTCATCCAACACCTGATAAACAAAGAGTGACACCCAAGAACTGGATGCAACAGAGAAGGTTTATTGAGTAGTTAGAATAGTGAAGTCTGGCATTACCCACTTGCTGTAGCTGAGGGTCAACCTTCTGGCCTTCAGACAAGGAGAGCAGGACCCCCATGATAAGTGAGAAGTTAAACCAAGAAGCAGCTGCTAACGTGCAGGTAGGATGGAGGGATGTAGCAGGTGAAATGCAAGAAGAAGAGGTTATTGGGTACTTTATATATATAACTTTGAGAAGTAATGTTGGGAATGATTATGATTTTGAAGAGCTAGGGAGGATGGCTTGGCCGTCGTCAGCCCTCCCGAACTTCAGTTAAGAACTTCAGTCCACTTGGCCCCCAAGCTACCATCCTCCAAGCCAGTAGTGCAGAACTTGTAAGCAGTCGTGCCTACATTACCTTACAATAAACATTACATTTGTTTGTCATCTAATAGTAAACCAGGTCAGATGCAGGATGGTCTCAAAATCTCAAAAGATTGTGCTTTTCTGATTAGTAATAATCTGATTAGATTATTGTGTGATTCTTGTACAGTTTGTTTATTGTTTTCTGTTTGTTTTTTTTTTAATCAGGGACCATTGGAGACTGGAAGAACTACTTTACAGTTGCTCAGAATGAAAAATTTGACAAAATATTCCAGGAGAAAATGAAAGATTTTCCCCTGACGTTTGTGTGGGATATCTGTGACTAAATCATCACAGGCTAAAATAAGAAGCACAGAAGAAAAAAAATGTTACAATACAAACTGTAGTCACCTGTACCTGGGCTGTTTCTTTTGATATGCACTCCTATTCACTCCTCAGGTTATGTATATTATTTTAATGACTTTGTAATGGCACATATACATGTTTTGAAAAAAAAATTTAAACTTCACTATAAATATATAAATACTATGCTATTTTGTTTTTGTTTCAAACATTTTTATACCAATTCTGTTTAGCAAAACTTACTGACTAGGCTTTTGTGAATGTTACAGTACTACAGAATTCCCACCACAATTAAAATATCTTATATTCCATCATTGAATTGTAAAGCAGTAGTTTGGTCTCAGAAGTTTTAATTCACTGAAATTGCAAATAAATCTTTTGGTTTTCTCCTTTTCTCCTTCATCAACGTTCTACCAAAAAATGGAACAGATTCACCATATTGCAACTGTGTTACTGAGATGGAATGCCTATACTGTATGAACATAACACTTTCTTTTCATTATTATTGAGATGTAATGTTTGCAATTAACCTACTGTATGTGAGTCCATCAATTTACTCAATTGTAATTAACAGATTTTTTAAATGAAAGCTAATTATTCACATTATTCATTAAACACCTCTGTCTTTTCTTTCCTTAATTATACACAAATTTTTATTGTAGTCATTTTAATTTTGGGTAGAAAATAAAATATATAACATGTAACATTGAAAGGCTTCTTTCAAAATCTCTCTTAATGGTTTTACTGTTGTACAGTAATATCTTTGTGTAAAAAGCAAATACAATTCCATTGTGGTTAACATGGTTATTTTTCACAACATTTTGAGTTAGAAAACATAAAATAACTGTAATTATTATATATAAGTACATAGAAAAAAAATATCTAAAATTGTTAGAATTTCCAAAAATATGGTCTTTTGGGGGGTAAAGTGCAGCACCCCTCTACCCAGCAGTTTGGGTGGAAAAGTGAGAGATTAGTTGCCCTTTTGAATTAAGAGGAATTTTAGGAAAGCCTAAAAAAGAAAAGCCTAAGAAAGGACATTGAAGTTAACACCTTTATTCTTTTGAAAAGTCCCAAGTAGTCAGGACCTCACTTTAATATCTCATGCTATAGGGTTAGCACCTCTAATAGCACCGGGTCCCCTGTCACCATTCTGGAGCGCTGGTTGGGAGATTGAGGTCCAGAGGAAAGAGTGCCTACTAGTACACCCACTGCAAGTCGTGTTTTCATGCATATCTGAATAACTGATTCAATTCAAGCTTTATTGTCCCCTAGGGGAAATTTGTTTTACAGCACAGTCAAACACAACACAATGACAAATAAACATCATCAAAAGGGAAGAGAATACAGTAGTGTTACAGGAGAAAAGCAACAATAGGTGGTTACTTTGCATTGTTTAAGAGTGTAATTGCAGTGGGAATGATCTGTGCACAAATCAACCAGTCACTCTACACAGAAAACACTGAAATGTTCCCCCAATTATTGTTGAGGGAATTTGTTTGCTTTAAAACTTTGCAAGAAATCTGTTCAAGCTCAAATACACATGGTTAGTGTTGAGCGATGTGACATAAGTCAAATAATAATAATGATGATAATGGTAACAGTTGCAGACCCTCTGCTGGGTGTGGGCAGTGACTTCAGGTGGTGTGGTGCTGCACACAAGAAGACCTGTATCAGCAGATGTCCAGCACTTGATCTGACAGTACACAAGCAATCAGCCCTTACGATAACCTGCAGCTATTCAGTGTCTTGTGAGTGAAGTGAGTAGGAGAACCTTAGAGTCTCTTCTACTTTTGACAGGAAGCCAGTGTACTGTACATTTCATGGGAGGTGTATAATAAGGCAGAGTAGATTCAGTTTCCTCATGAAGCCTCAGAATGCTGAAACCTCTTTAGCACCTTAAAAGATGCCCCAACAAGTTAAATTACAATTAAAAATGTCAGCTGATTGTCGACATCGGAGCCTAATAATGTAATAGTGAAGCATCACAATATATAACAGATTTCCACCAGAAAAAAAAATTAAGATTTTATATTTGATCTCCTATAATGTACAACATTTTCAGTCTTAAATCCCTGTGAAATAAAATAAAACCTTATTTGTAACCTGTGTAACCAACCTGATCAACTGGTTATATACATGTCTATCATCTTCAACTTCATGTGTCTCATGATGTCTTCATGGTTTTGTTATCTGGTCTTGTGAAGGTGTTGATGGGTTTCTAGGATGTAGTACTAGCCTGCTTCCCAAACATTGTGGTGCTGCAAATTGCGAGGGCAATGGAGCACAACCTAAACCTTGGTTATGGAGTGACTTGTGTTTGTCTTCTGATTTTCATACTGATTTTGGTCTCAATCAAGATAATTTACCCTTAATTATTGAGACTCCAAACAAATTGAATGGGTTCCCCTCTAGTCTTCTTCTGTCAAGAACAGATTAAAAGAGTTTAGGTTTTTTTTTACCTATGTGGAATGTGGAATAAGCAAATTGACGAGAGAATGGATAGATCTCTGCTATATTTCTTTGATAAATCATACCTACATTAGGGTTTTTCTGAAAACAAAGGATGAGTGCAGAGATTTACAATGGTTTTAAAAGGGTCTTATCCAGCATTCAATTACAATAACAAGAATCTGTTAGCCTCAGTGACTAGGAGAACAGAATCACAAAAAACAGAAAACACAGAGAAACAGTATTACAATAACAGTTCAGATCCACTGGACTACAGGTCTGCCCACAGTATGCACATCCACTGTCCTCTAGACAGCATATACTGTAAGAGCCTGGAACAAGGTGTTCTGTTGCAGCATAATGCTATAGATTTTTTTTGCAGTCATGCCAGTTACAAAAAGTGTTTGCTTTTCTGAGTGTAAAATTATAATTAAACTATAATTAAATTATAATTTAAATATAATTTAATTCTAAGTGTTACCTTTTACTAGTATCTATCCCTTCTAATGCCTTTTCAAAATAAGAGATTCACAACACACATACAAATTTACACAAATTCTATTAGAACTGTACACGCTGAACAATATTAGACAGAAAATGCAATAAATACACTCTCTCTGTTGTATCTCCTTGTTCTCTGGCTAGGATTTGTATTACCCAGTTTGTTATAGACCTTTAGACATTCTCACAGAATCCTCAGGCCTCATCCTTCTTTCTGATGTCTGCATCAAGTCTTAAACAATCTTTCCATAATATTGGAGCTGGCAGTCCAAGCAGTCCAGTGGCTTTTGCAAAGTTCAGAACTATGTTGGAAAACTTGCCAGAATTAGCAAGGAAAATGATACAGCCAGGTTTCTTTTTTCTACGGGAGCAAGTCAGTTTTCTGCTAATCCAGAATTCTGCAGGTCACAATGTCAATTATCAAGCCATAAAGTAACTAATGTCACAGAAATGCTGAGAACATAAAATTCCATTATGTGTGATACTGTACTGCAAAATACCAAGATCAATCAAAATAAGCTAAAAAGAGTGGTTAGCAGAGAGAAAAGATTTTACAGGGCAAAGGAGGACAGCTTCTTCATACAGTATATAGGATGCTTCCTGCCTGAGATAGAGGTGTGTGTCTATTGTCTTAAACGTCAGACATATGGACTTTCCCCCAATGTAACAGTAAATAATAGTAATATAAGTAATAATATTGTAACGCAACGGGGGCTCAGGCGGGCGCCCTTGCCGCATCTGGTCGGCCCCTGCACCGTCCGGGGTTCGAACCCGGGACTTCCGCGTCTTTCTGCAGCGACCCAGCCCCGTGAGCTAAAGAGAGATCTCGCTACAGCCCAGTAGCTGTAGTCCTGCTATCACAGGGAAGGGCGGTGACGTCACCCGCTCTGGTACGCCGGCTCTTACACACAGTGCTTGTCGGCCGTAAGCGTTACAATATCTTACAATGACAATGACAGACAATGCAATGTATGAGTGAGCAAAACAAAAAGATAATACAAAGACATGAAGCAACCAAATAAATAATACATACACTAGGTTTGGCACTGTGGCATTGTGGTTAGTTCTGCCTTACACCTCATCAATCTTTCCTGTCAAAATGCCTGCACCCTATTCTCAGAATTGTGAACACTTTTACTAGGTGAAAACCTTTGTTTATTATTCGCGATTCACCTTTATTTGTGGTTAAGTGGTATGTACCGACCAACTTCTTATATAAAGAGTGGAGTAAGTATTCAACACATTGTTTACCAATAGTTAACATTACAAAGCTTTCAATAACTGTTAATAGGTGAGCCTATCTAATTCCATGTGCTTGTAGATGTGTTCTTCATTTCCATGCACAAAGCACTAATTGTCATTTACTACTGTTAGATTGATAGTTATCTGATAGATTGAGTTCTTGGGAACTCTCATGAGTTATTATTTTGATGTCCTTATCACACAGGCCAGTAGGTAAAGGTTATTGCCCTTATTGCTTACACTAAATGTATTTTGTTATCTAGTCTTTCTCTTTTCCTTCACTTTCAAATCCACAGTACATTCTGTACATTTTGTTCCCTTTAGGAATGTCAAAGCTGCAAATTGTATTTTCTTGTCCATCCAGTTATATTCAAATGACAAAGATAAACTGTAATACCAGAAGTCTGTGTCAGGTACTTCAAAAATGCAGATGTGATATGCATCTATGCTTAATCTGACAGATTCAGACATGTTCCTACGCATTCTAAACCCGGTATCTTTGTAAATGTGAGAATAAAATGTTGTCCATCCACACACCCCCATTGAAACTTTCTGTCAGAAAATGAGATGCTTATCAAAAAGATGCCTCAAAGTGTTTCTTTTTTTAATTACGAACTGACAGTTTTCAACTGTGGTTACTTGTATAAAAGGGCATTATTTTGAAATGTACAAATCAGATGTTTCACTTGATATTATCAATATCTATTCAGCAGTGAAAACACTTTATTAAGTTTTAAACATAATCCCCTTTCCTTTTTCAATCCCTTTTCAACATGAAAACACTTTTTGTGACAAGTGAAGTAAAGTACTTTCAAATATATTTTTAAAAAATTAGTTGTTGTGACTGTTATTGTAGTTTATTGCAATGTATTAAATGACTTTTGAATACTTTAAGCCAGGTGTAGAACTTCAATTTCTTTTTTTTTTCAACAAATGATTATTGGATTTAGATTTAGACAACTTAAAAAAAAAGATCTGTTATGTTTCTTACTACTAGACACTTAACAACAGGCTGGAGAGGCAGTTCCAATCTCACCTTATTTTTATAGGTATATCTAGTGATTCACAATGAAATCACAATCGAGATATGTTTTAGAAGTATTGTTCCCTGGGATACCAAAATACTAAGTTTGTGGTTTCATAAAATTGCCAGGAACAAAGTGAAAATAAAATTGCAAAGTAAGTTCTTTACCAATTTGTATAAACAAACAAAAAACAAAAATGACATGTTCTTAATGCAAGATTGGCAAATGATCTGGCAATGCCCTGCTTGAATAATGAAGATCACCTGGTTGCTCCTGGTATGACTGTAGGTGGATGTACTGTACATGCCCAGAAATGTTCTGTATTAATAATCAGGTGTCTAGTTCAGAAAACCACGGAACCAGTTCTGTACAATAGTGAACAGAAAACCAATTCTGTTAGAAATTGGAGAAGGTCACCAGACCAGTACAGGATTGTCATAATCTTGTGTTCAATTCGATCAATCTTCGATCTTTCAGACTGCAGGGGCTGCAGCGTAATGAATTCCAAGGAGAATGCTTTTAACCATAAGCCATTGGAACTATCATGACAGAAAATAGTTTTAAATAAACATTTCAAAACATTTCCAAAATAATCACAAGTGACTGAGTTAAAGATTAGATGCTCATGCTTATGAAAAAAGTGGAATGCCCTACCATAACCAGCTATATATTTATATTTATGCATATTAATAACTTAAAATTGTTCATTACATTTAATAATGCATTTTTATTTTCATGTACCAAGATTACCCTTTAGTAACATTACTCCATGTTAATACTCCATTCCAATCCAAAGTGGATTTAAAAAAGTACTTTTTTATTGGCGAATGTTAATGTTCTTTCTAACATCTAATACACCACAAGTCCCACTGATCTATTGTCTTTGGCCAGCAAAACACAGAGCTAATCTACACTATGGTACAGCAAAGCCACAGTCACATTATCGTGTCAGTGGGTTCTACAATGCATTTTGAAAAGCTGTATTTGTAAAAACTAATATTCTGTATGCCTTTTTTATTGCTTCCCAATAATGTCTGGATGAAAATGATGTGCATATTATTACAAATGGAACGTTAAGAAACTGGTGAAAATCAGGAACTGACTGAGCGGTTTAGTCAATAAGTGAAATTATTCATAAACCCCAGGTACGTGATTTCTATCCATATACAGTACCTGAGCGCCTGGTATAACTAGAGGCACGTTCTTTATCCTCTGGCACAGCTTTGTTAGAAGAGTAATAATCCAAGCACACTTGGTTGAAACAAATATTTATTACAATGATAAAACACACAAACAACACTACACATAAAAACACAAAGCTACATTATTTACAGTATTTACAGACAATGGGTTTCAGAGGCCTAACATTCTGCTCACCCAGAAATCCCCAGACTGCTACTAAGCACTGAACTCTTAATATGCCTACAGAGGCCACGTGAGAGATGAGCTGCCTACTAACTAAATACAAAGCAACTTGCAGTTAAATCTCTCTCTGCATCCTGGATGCCACAAAATAAATGGGAGCCTATATCCATATCCATAAAATGCATCCTAATCAGGAAAGATGTTTCTAACTGAGGCATCTTTTACGCAGGAAACCCAAGTTCCCCAAACACACAGAATAGCATGCTCTAATAAGGTTCAAATATTTAGCTCCAATCAGGTTTGGTTGATCTCGCCTGGCACAAGCTTCAAGTCCCTACTCCTCTGGACTCCTCTTTATTCTCCCTTCTCTCCTTGTTTCTTCCTTCTTCCTCCCCTTTTTTCCCTTCATGTCATCTTATATACTGTAGTCTGTTACTTTCCTGCTTCTTGGAAATCATTGATCTACAACTTTCCTAGGTATACTAAAGTAACTTTACCATTCTTTCTGTTCAAGGGACCCCCCAGACATCAGCAAACATCCTCTCTCCTTTGAAGTTAGACATTTTAACTCTTCCAGTGTCACAAACTTTATCTAAAATCTAAGAGACACTTCTCAATCACCCAAAGCTGTAACAAGATTACACTTTCGAACTGTATTCTCTTCAATGTCTGTATATTAATACACATTTAATATACTAAACACAGTTTATAAATTTGCTAGTTGTATGCTAGTCTGACTGTAGTATAAGTCTTTAACAGCTTCTACAGTGTTTACTAATATTCTTAATTCAGTATCATCTTCTAACTTGACCAATTTACTATTTACAACTGTGTAGTCAGGCAATTGTTATTACTGTTATTCTGGGAACAGTTTGGCTGGATGTGGCATATGTATAGGACCATATATGGGTTATTATATGGGTTACCTGTAACTGTACCAACTGCTTGGGTATATTCCTGGCTGAAAGCTTTACAAATTGAGGGTTGTGATTGTTTATTTTACTTATTGACTAATCCACTTGGTTATTCCCTGGTATTCTCTCATTTCGTAACCTCCATTTGTAACACTCTCTAATAGTCATAAATAACCCAAAAAAATAAGAAAAACATTACTGTCACGCCCCGCACTCTCCCTCACAAACGCCCTTGCATTCCCAAACCCACTGTTTCACAATCTCATTACTAATTTAACCCATCACATTCTCACATGCACTATATTCCACAAATTCTGTGTGTGTGTGTGTGTGTGTGTGTCTGCGCGTCCCCCAAGCCTTTTTGATTGATCTTCTGGTACCAAATCTTTGCTCCTGCCTTTTGACCACGCCTTTTGGATTTCTCTTGTTGCTGGACTCATTGCCTCCCTAATTGACCTAGCCCCAGGATTTCGTCTTTTAGATTGTCCCTGTGCTCCTCCGCATTCTGCGGGATTCACGGTTACGCATAAGGATCCTCCTAGTCTACTAGTTGGTTCCCGGAGAATTACAAGATTCACTGTAGCTCTGGGAGTTAAGACAATCCTGGCCTACAAACCCCAGCGCTACACCCAGCAGTTTAATGCTGGCACTGCATGGAGAATTCCAGTTCCACTCTACCAGTGTCTGGGCAATGGGGTTCAGCTTGCACTGTGAACAAGCACCTTTGATACTCAGCCACTCAGAGGCCCCAGTTCTTTGAACACTCAATCTTTGATGTCGCAAAACAATTCAAGACCTGTTAGTAGTTAAATTTATATCATCCTCTTCATCTACTGTATACATACAGTAGGAACAGGGATCTCTTAGGAATCATTTCTTTGTCTGTAAAACTGAACCTTTGCTCTTCATCTCAATTATTCTGCAAACCTCAGTAATTATGAAAATTGACCCATGGTTCCAAAACCCAGGGCTTATATACGCAACAATTACTGTATAAAGCAGAAAGCCAAAGAACAGACTCATCATCTCATAGTTCAATGAACCATAACTCCCTCCCAAAGGTAAAACATTAATTTGATTAGAATGTTTTGAAGTATTGCAGCCTAATGTAAACTGAAAATATTGATTTAATAAGCCATGTGGGTTTCAAAGTTTAAAGTCTTCATTTGGAGTGCAAATCCAAATCTAGGTTCTGTGTGCTTATTGGCTCCTGTCTGGGGACATCACTTGTCAATGTGGCAAAGCAACGTTCCTTTGCCCTACAGCTGAGAGTGAGAGAGTCCACTAGGCACAGGCTGAACTCACAGGTTGTTTTGTGTGCAGTTCTATCTATTAAAGAGCAAAATCTAAGAAAATGCTGCCAAATAATAGAGCAGCTCCTGAGAACCAGAACATATTGGGACATTCCTATAATGCAAATAGCCCTTTTGGAAACTAAATGGCATCTTCATTAAAAAGGTCAAAAACTGTTTGTTTCAGGTCTATTGTGTGGAGTTTCATTTAATGTACAGACAAGTAAATGTGTGGGTATATATTGGGAGTATCCCAGAACTGTTGAGCTCCTGAGTACTCCCTGTACTTACCAACAACACAAACATGCTGACTCAGATAGTGAGAAATGAGGGAGAAAAACAAACCGGCTGCTTCTGTGTCAGGGATACTATCACTTACAGAGCCGTATTCCCGGCTGGAAGATTTGTGAAAGATGAGAAAAGCTACCAGTTGTTAGTGAAGACTCGGTGATTACTGTGTGACTTAGTGATTACTGAATATTGCAATTTGATGACAGCTGCATCTACAGTATCTAAGCATCTATTTACCACAACCTGGTTTGTTAAAGTGTTAAGTGAAGTGAAGACTATGAATTGGGTGGTACAGAGTTAATTGGGTTGAATACTTCTGTGCCTGATGATTAATGAAAACAGAGACTGAAGAGTAAAATGATCTAGTGAGTAATACCGAGAATATAACATTTTGTTTGCCTTTTCTATTGCTTCATCTAACAACAACAATAATCATCATCATCATATTTTATATAGTGACTTTAAAGGTAACTTCTCAAAGCTCTTGTCAACCTTCTTCCAAAAGTCCATAGAAGACTTTTTTCAGAAGAAGCCTTTTCTAACTCAGCCTTTCCCCATTTTATCATTTGTTTTTCCTACCTGCATGTAATATTCTCCACAATGTTTTAATGTCTGCTTTAAACATAATCTAACAGGTGTTTTCCCAGTCATGAATTTTAATTAAACAGTTTCAATTCCATTTACTTTGCAACCATGGAAGAGAGAATTCCAGAAGAATGGACAAAAAGCAGTGTGGTTACCATCTACAAGGAGAAAGGAGACCCAATGGAGTGTAAAAACTATAGAGGAATAAAACTTCTGGAACATGGATTGAAAATCCTGGAAAAAATTCTGGACAAGAGACTCAGGAAGATAGTCAGGATCCACAACTCACAATTTGGATTCTCAGCGGGGAAAAGCACAACAGATGCCATTTTTGTGATGAGACAGTTACAGGAGAAGACACTAGAGAAAGGGAAAAAGCTGTATGTGGCCTTTCTGGACTTGGAGAAGGCATATGACCGTGTGCCCAGAGAGGTGGTGTATTGGTGCTTGAGGAAGAAAGGAGTACCAGAAAGCATGGTGAAGTTAGTTCAAGCAACCTATAGAGATGCAACTACGAAGATGATAACACAACGGGGAGAGACAAAAGAGTTTGAAATCACAGTTGGAGTACACCAAGGATCAGCACTAAGTCCTTTCCTTTTCATAAACATTATTCACACACTGACAGAGGAGGTAAGAACAGAAGTGCCTTGGGAACTCATCTTTGCTGATGATGTGGCACTGATGGCAGATTCAGAAGTAGAACTACAGGAGAAAGTGTTCAAATGGGAGAGGAGTCTGGAAAAGGGTGGACTGAAAATGAATGCAGAAAAATCTGAAATAATGGTAATGGAGAGAAGAGGAGATACTATGACCAATGTTGAGGAGACAAATGGAGGAAAACTGAAACAAGTTGATGGCTTGAAATACCTTGGATCAAAACTGGTAAAGGGAGGAGAAACACTGGAGGCAGTAAAACAAAGAGTGAAAGCTGGATGGAACAAGTGGAGAGAAATAACTGGAATAATCTGTGACAGGAAAATTCCTAGAAAGTTAAAGTGCAAAATGTACAAGACTGTGATTAGACCTGTACTACTATATGGAGCTGAATGCTTGGCAGTTGGAAAGAGGGAAGAGAACTTGATGAGAAGAACTGAAATGAGGATGTTGAGATGGATTCTGCAGATTTCAATGAAGGATAAGATCAGAAATGAAGAAATCCGTAGACGATGTAGGGTGGTGGATGTGGTTGAGAAGATGCGAGAGGCGAGGTTACGGTGGTATGGACATATCATGAGGAGGGATGTTGAGGAAGTAACAAAGAGGGTAATGGAATTTGAGGTGGAAGGTAACAGAGGAAGAGGCAGGCCTAGAAAGAGATGGATAGATTGTGTGAGAAAAGATATGGAGGTATGTGAAGTGAGTGAGGAAGATGTGCTCGACAGAGACAAGTGGAGAAGAGCAACCAAGGCAGCTGACCCCAGGTCAGTCTGGGACTAAGGCTGTGAAAAAGAAGAAGAAGAATTCCATTTACTGCTTCTACGGTGTTTTTACTAATCCTCCTATACTGGTATTATTTGCAAACATTACTAGTTTAATAACTAAACAAGAATCTAGATCATTGATAAATTAGGAAAAGCAGTGGTTCTTGTACACACCCAGTACAGATCCCTGTGGATATCCACAAATTACAGCACCACAAAATTTAGCATTCTCCCCTTATCTGTAATCTGCTTCCTATTTATCAAACATGTGTGCAATTTTAATACTTCCCCAAATACAGACTGACTATAATTTAAGAATAAAACTTTAATAAGAAGCTTTGTGTAATCATTGTCTTAATTTGGGTAATATCTGAAAAATACAACTGGTTTACTTACTATACCAGTGTCTAGATCATCTATATTAATTAATAACAGTAATTCTAGTACAAACCCCAGTGTTACTCCACTAATTATGGCACCGCAGTTTGAATATTCACCCCTCAAATTTACCTTGTTTTTTATTTAATTACCAATCCTTAATCCACTCATTTCTCTGAATGCCTACCACACGCAAATAGTAAATCAGTCATTTATGAGAAACTTTATCATGTTAACACCTCCTTACCGTGTGTACAATATGTGATATACCCTGAGGTTCTGGGGATTTATCTTGCTATCTTGCAGCTGTATAAATGGCTGACCCTGCGCTCTGACCCCAAGCTTCTCTCTGTGTCTGTGTGTCTCATGGAGAGCAAGCCCGGGTATGTGAAAAGACAAATTACTAATACAAGAAATTCATAAAGTGATCTTATCTTATTTAATAACTTTGTCCCTCCCCTGCCTGAGGTATGTTCTTCTGGAATGACGACGTGTGTGGAATACTCATTTACTGCATCACCGATTTGGTTTTCACTGTCTAGTGGTTTTTTCTGGTGGTGTGGTACTGAGATTGTTTTTATTATTTAGCCTTCATTGCAACATTCCTTCCCATCTCCCTCTTGCCCTTTTAGCCTGTTCTTGCAATTCATTTTCTTAAGCTGGATCCTGCTGGTTTTGAATCATTTGATAAAGAGCTTTCTTTTCCGTAAATTGATTTGTTGGACTGTTTGGGATACTGTTTTGTAGCTTTTCATTTACTGAATTACTATTTGGGAATTGAGATTTACTGTTTACTCACTGTTTAAACCGTTGCCACTCATTCTCCACTGATTCCACATTTATCTTATCCCATTTTATTTCGTCTTTTCTTACATTGTATTCATATCCTGAGTGAATTCAAAGAATACATATTTGTCTTTTCAGGAAGTAAGCTATTAGAATTGAGTTGAAATCCTAGAAACTTCATTAGCTAGGTATTATACCCATAACGTGCAAGCAACATGTGTTACTACTATAAATATTTTACTAAACATCTACAAACAGAAGTAAAAAACTCAAGTTTATATTTTTCAGAAAGTAGTATTTCATACAGTATGCCTTGTGCATAAACAATTACCGTAACTTTTAAAGATCTTTTTTAATCCCTGCTGATGTTTATGTGACATTTTGGTGAAAAAGAAACTAAATCCTGCCCTCTCCTGTTTATTGTGAGAAGTGCCCAGGAGAGGAAATTTTGTGCAGCACTGTTTTTTACTCTGTGTTGTGGAGTGACACTCTGTCATATAGCTTTAATTCCATCTTAGATACCTTATGAGCTATTTAAATAGTAATGTCCCTCTATTACCACTGTCTGCAAGTCTTTACTCAATGAGAGTTATACAGTATGTTGCCTATGAAAACTAGTGGAACCTGGTCCTCTAGTAGTATTAATAATAATAATAATAATAATTGTTTACACTTATATAGCACTTTTCTGGACACTCCACTCAAAGTGCTTTACAGGTAATGGGAACTCCCCTCCACCACCACCAATGTGCAGCACCACCTGGATGATGCAACGGCAGCATAATGCTCCAGTCCGCACCCCACACACCAGCTATCAGTGGGGAGGAGAGCAGAGTGATGAAGCCAATTCATAGACGGGAATTATTAGGAGGCCATGACTGGTAAAGGCCAGTGGGAAATTTGGCCAGGACTCTGGGGTTACAACCCTACTCTTTTCGAGAAACGCCCTGGGATTTTTAATGACAACAGAGAGTCAGGACCTTTGTTTTTACATTTCATTCAAAGGGCAGCGCCATTTTACAGTGTAGTGTCCCTGTCACTATACTGGGGCATTAGGACCCACACAGACCGCAGGATGAACCCCCACTCTACTGGCCCCACTAACACCCCTTTCAGCAGCAACCTTAGTTTTTCCCAGGAGTCTCCCATACAGGTACTGGCCAGGCTCACACCTGCTTAGATTCAGTGGGCTGCCAGTTATAATAATAATAATAATAATAATTGCTTACACTTATATAGCGCTTTTCTGGACACTCCACTCAAAGCGCTTTACAGGTAAAGGGGACTCCCCTCCACCACCACCAATGTGCAGTATCCACCTGGATGATGCGATGGCAGCCATAGTGCGCCAGAACGCTCACCACACACCAGCTATCAGTGGGGAGGAGAGCAGAGTAATGAAGCCAATTCAATTCATCTCAGTTGTGAGTTGCAGGGTGATATGGCTGCTGGCAGTCATTAAATACTGAATATCACTGTGTATAGTAAAAAAAAACATTCAATACAGGTCTATTATAACTATTATAAAGATTATTTTTCATCCATTTTATGCTGATTTCATATGAAAGTGCACCAATTCATACGTTCAGCCCAAATGAAAAAAGCAGTTAAGGTGAAGACTAGGTTGGTTTCTAAAAAGTTTTATTTTTAAAAGGTGCATTTTTGACATCACTTTGATGGGAGATTAAGTAAGGCTGCATCATTTTTAAATTTGAATTTGTTTATTAATTACAGCCAATAGAATATAAACAACTGACGTTTAAACCAAAATGGATGCGATCATGCTGGATTACGCTGAACCACAGATACTGTGGCTTGCAGAGTATGAGTTCACGGTTAATCCTCATCACTTCCAAATGCAGCCGGATCAAAATCTGGATCGTCTTCATCGAGCTCTAGATCGTCCATGTCCTGGAATAAAGACTCGTCCACTTCCACATTATTTCCAGCTGTAAAAGACAAATATTTAAATATTTTCAAATTAGCATTCGAATTAACTATGTTCATATTTCCATAATCAAATTAAAAAAAAACAATTTGTTAAGCTACCCACCTTCCTCCAGAAATTTAATGTCAGATGTGTCAAGATTGTGGTCCGTTTCAAATAATTGTTTACCTGAAAAAAAAAAGTCAGGTTAATTTAACACTTTTAAAAAAATGCTTTTCTGGTTATTTATATTACTAGCCTCAGTTACTGCAATACATTGCAGTGTTCAAGAGATTTCACCATAGCAAAAACCTCACCAGTGTGATGATTACACTGCTGTTCTTCATTGACATATTTTGTAAACATATAGAGGAGGCTTTGCCATTGACTGTTCATGTACTCTTATTATACACCTAAATAAAACCGGATGATCAAGATAAGAAAAACACAACAGGCTTTCCATATGCATAAATAACTCTTCATATCATCAGGGTTCAATATTCTGCACCTCTTTACTTTGATTGTAGCTCCGTCACCAGCCAGCTGGGACTGGGATTCCTGAAGGTACTGCCTAGAACTGTCCGAGAGCAGCCAGAGCCATGCGATGAGGACTGGCCTGGTATACTTGGCATGGGACGTGCCAGTTGCCCGAAAGCTAACATGTTGCCAGTGTGGGCCGCACCTATTCTCCTATCAATGCTAGTTCTTCTGTATAGGCCCTGTGGGCATCATGGCATTACAAATGGCAGATCACCCTGACAGGTGCTCATTTCTGCACAAAAATGTACATGGAATAGACAACATCCTCCCACAACAAGGCTCACTCAGCCAAGATGATTAACAACTGACGACTGTCATAATTCTGCAATTCTTTCTTGGGTGAGAACAAGAACCTGTAATCACTGTAACCTGGCGAATGTATCATTAGACGAAAGCAATGTGCCTACCAGTAAGTTTACACTTCCCAGATTGCTCCTCCTCTTTCATTTTTTTCCTTTTCAATTCTGTCATCTCGAGCTCAAACCTTGCTTTCCAAGAGAGGAAATTTTCAATTGTGACAGGCGTGCCATGGAACTGGACCTGTATAAAAAGATATAAAACACAGACCACTGTGCTTAGAAAACTGCAAAAGCAAGCAAATGATGATTGATCTAATGCTTCAATTTCAAAGTAGTAATTATTAATTGAAAGCAAACTAGTCACATCAAAAGCCATCTTGCATGGTGCTTAAAAGATCAAACAAACCATAGTGAATTTTCACTACACATAATTTGCATAATTTCAGAAAAGCCAAAATCCAAAACGTGTGAAAGATGCATCTCAGTGTCATCTTTAGTTCGCGACAGAACAATTTGTGCAAACATTTCCTATACAGACCTTCTCCGCTTCCTCTGCCTCTTTCTCTTTCCTTCTCTTCTCTTCCTCTCTTCGTTTTTTTATCTGGTCAACAATTTCATTTAGTTTTTCCTGCACTGCAGTTACTAATGTGAATATCATCACCATTCCAAGATTTTCTTCTGCCTATAGGCAATGAGAGAAAAAAATGTTCATATACACAAAATTTGTCAATACTGTAAAAAACAGATGAAAATCAAGATGTCACAGACCACAAACATAAAACCCTCTAGCTGCAACACCTTAACACCTTTTTTCACCTCTCTAAAACTGAAACCCACCACCTAAGCTCTATGAATCCATATTCCAATACACTGTCCTGTTTTTAACATTTAACATTTTATTCAATCTGTATACTCAAACTGAAGACTTTTAAGGGTAAGTTACAGTAAATACCAGCAAAAGCAAAACAGAAACAAATGAAATATGTTGACTGAAAAATTGAATATGCCGATTTAGAACACCAATCACATGATCGTATTCTGTCACCGATTCAGCGATCATATTCAGATCGTCTCCAAGTTCAGTTGGGGCACTTTTGCTCATTCTTTGTGGCAATCTTCTTGAGATTTGCTCAAGCTCTCTCTAGGTGCTTGGTGATCACATATGGACAGCACGTTTTCAAGTCTTTCCAGAGATTATCAATCGGATTGAACCATTTAAGAATATTTTCTTATTCTTAAGCCACTTAAGGGTAGCTTTGGCCTTGTGCTGTTAGTCACTGGCTTGTTGAAACCTGATCCTTTTTTCAATTTTAGATATGAAGCAGTTTTTTTCTTCAAGATTCGCCAATACTTTTCTCCATCTATGTTCCTATCAGCCTTTAGAAATTTCCAGTTCCATTTGTCCGCCTTGCCAGTTTTCTCCTTGCCTAGCTGCTTAGTTTGAAGGGACAGCCTGATCTAAGCCATATGTGAGTGCCTCCCATTTCTTATGACTTCATCATGCTCAAAGAGATATTAAGGATCTCTGAAAAGGCACCTTTCCTTATCTGTGCCTTTATACAACTTTATTACTGAGTTGTTCTGAAAGATCCTTGGTCTTCAGAGTTGAATCTTTGGATAAATTCACCTTCTAACTGAAGGACCTTACAGAAAGAGAAGTATTAATTCTGAAAACAAGTGAACCATAACTAATGCAAACAGACAGAGGGCACTCAAATAATTTTATGGCACATCAAGGTAATTTTGTGCACTTTTACGTAATTTAGGTTTGCCACAGCAAAGGGTTTGAATATAAAACACTTAAACTTAAAAACTTTTCCATTTCTCTATCACATTTATTACCCATTTTCTTCTCGCTTTCTTTTTTGCTTTGAATGTGTGGAATAGGTTATGTATATACTGCTATTGAAAAGTGTCATGACTTCAGGTTTTAAAGCAACAAAAGTGAAAACTATGAAAGGGTCTGGATGAAACTACAAAAATAAAGGCACAATTAACTGAGGGTTTGGATCCATTATTAAATATTAATTAGTTATTTTGATCAAATCAGAGGTGAATAGTTGTCATCTTATGAATACAGCATGACAACCAAGCCCAATATAAAGATACCTAAAATCAATCACCACTTTGTTGGTTTTTTTTTACTAATAATATGAAACAATAAAACTTATGCAGGCCTAAGAATGGACACTGATGTGATAGTTTGCAACATGTCAGATACTGTATATGTCAGGAACTGCAGCAATCACTTTCTCACAGACCATCAACCTGTTCTTACAGGCAGATGTGAAGCACAAAAGGGTGTTTCAGTTGCCAAGTGAAAATGCACAGGAATACAATGGGAGACATCTCTTCACCTGTTGCTGTAATAGTGTTAGTATGTCTGTGATGTCACTGTCTTCAAGGTTATCCTGTGAAAAAATTTCATAAAGTGGAGGTTCATCGGGATACGTCTCTACATACGTAAACTTCAAAGTAGTCTGAACAGCTAGAAAAAAAGAAAGAATTTTCAGTAAGCATACATCAAAAAAGATCATGGATTTTGCATAATCAAATTTTAGTTTAAATTTGCAATGTTAGTTTCTGTTATAATTATATATTCTGATACAGTTAGTTATTTATACAAAGTCACTTTATCACAAGTGAAATCCATATTTGCAAACATTCATTATCCTTTCATAAATAAATAATACCGTCTGAAAACAGCTGTGCACAACAAACACAACCATGATGACCGCACTTCTAAAGGTCAGGGGGCAGTGTTTTTATTTCTAATTCAATGACTGACACTGTGTGAAGTAACTCCCTGGCTGAACAGATAACATTCTGTGGATGTTATAGACACCTGCATGCTCTGCCATGTTTACCTTTGACAGTTTTTTCTCTTGCTTCTCCGCAAAGTCGGTATAACCAGTTCTGTTAGCTTTGAGCTACCAAGATCTATGAAAACTTCATAAATAACTGGTCAGTGACTGATGGCAGAACATCCAGTGCCATAAAGATTTCCATCAGGCTTCTAACAGCATTTGATTAAAACAGCAGCACTGTAAATATAATCTACCTGAATCGCCAAATAGATTCCTCCCATGAGTAAGTAAATATAACCAAGAAAGCAGTGACACAAATGGTTTAAGAAAATCTAAGACAATCAAAAAATAATGTTAGTTGAAAAAATTGAATGTACTGCAAGTACAGGTAAAAATAAAATATCAGAAAGGAAAAGAGCTGTGATAGTCTAAGTGTTTCAAAGAGAATAGGAAATAAAAAGGAAACGACTAATATATTAAATTAGATCTGGTTCTGGAGATCTGCAAGTTAATTTAATTCAGCAACCAAATGAACTAGATGGGCTGAATGTCCTCCTCTCGTTTGTAACTTTCTTTATATACAGTATGCATATATACTGTACTTAAACATCGATTTGTGTTTATGTGCATATTTAATATTTTATAACAAAATATTTTGGTTTTTGTGAATATGCATGATACAATCGATACACACACAACAAATATTCAGGAACAAGTAATGGTGACCCGAAGTGACACCCGAAGAAGGCTCCACAGCCGAAACGTTGTGTTTTTTTCCTCCCTTTTCAGCACAGAATAAACCTTTAAATGTTCCTTTGCAGTCTACGCATGCTGACGCAGCTAACTACTTGAGCTTCAACAGAAATTCAGTACTTACTTTCATCATTTTCGCCTGCGTCAGAAGTCACAGTAATAGTAAAACTTGAAGGGTTTTCTGAAAGCACTGGCCATAAAAAGAACAATACAAATTAACCATTACAATACTATTAAATTACTATATAACAACAACAACGTATATAATACGAGATATAAATATGTATCAAATAAGGCGTATGCATGTATGGATTTGATAGCTTTTATTAACATATAGTAGATAACCAGTACGTTTGTACAGAGAATGTGGAAATGTATAAGCCTGAGTTATTATCGGAAATGCTCGAATGTTTTGCGTCTACATTTAACTATTGCATTGTATATTCACGCACTGCATAACTGATTTTGCTGCATAAACTGAAGCTGCTTTATTCGACTGCCCAGCTAGCCTTGCAAACATGACGCTTCATTAAAAACCAAACAGCACTGGAACAATAACACCTAATATATTACGACATATCTAATTTTGTAGCAGATATAGTTTTTCGAAAGCTTAGAAAATAAGAAAAAATAGGAAACCCAAGTACAGATTCCTGACAGAACTTGCTGCAGCTGCAAACACTACACGTTTTCTCTGAAATTTCTACAAACTCTATGCTTAGTTTAAAAATATTACAGTACATACCTGTAAACGAATCCGGGTATATGGACTCCAATGCCTCCAACTCGTTCCGCTGCTCCTCTCCGTAATCTGTCATTTTTTCTCACAATTTCCCATTGATTACTATATTACAAAAAATACAAATGATCAACCCGCAAATGAGGCCTGAAAGAGATCGACTTCTCGGCAATCACAAGTCAGGTCTTCATCGCTGTTGATAAAACGCGTTTAAAAACAATATTGGATGAATTATTATTTCTGTATACAATTAAACACTCGGAATATTTTCTTTGTATTTTATTTTTCATTTCAAATGCCATTTTAATCGTATTTAGTTGTATCTTTAATTGATTAGTCTGGGCCTTACGTGGAAGGTCGCACACTAGTCACATGGCATGGGTGTATAGTTTGGAATGAAGAGTTTGTAGGTGGTGAGCTCTAGCACGTTAAAGTATAGTATTCTGTGTGGTGCGATTTATATGTTAATTAGTTTGTATACGTTAACGATGCGTTAAGAATTGCGGGAATACTTCTTCCTGTTTTCAATACGAGATATACTGGAGTACTAACCGAAAATTAATGTAGGTTTTTTGTATTTGTTTTCCTGCTCACTTTGTCAAATATTTAAAATTATCTTTCTGCTGTACGCTAGAAAGCAACACAATATTGGCGTTCGCAGGGCTGGATCAGGGCTCAAGAGAAAATAGTGCATTTATGTCCAGTCTGGGTGCCGGGGGTGGGTCGGTGTGTCTGCTGGTCTTCATCATTAGCTACCCACCTGAACTATCATGCTCATGCCCATGCCCATGTCAGCCCCCCTTGTAATCTTTACTGTTCAAGACTAAAGGGTCCGTTTCTCCAGCCTTTCAGTGTTGAATATACCCTTAAGGCTGCAGTTATTTGGTTTGTCTTCTGTGGACAGATTCCTGAGCAGCAATATATTTCCTATAACATGGCGATTAAAATAGTATACACTCTTCTAAGTGTGGCCTAACTGGTGCATTAGACATTTTAAACATAACATTCTTTGATTTTGAACTCTACATTTATGAAGTATATATTATTTTGTTTGCCTAATTTACTGCTTTCCTACATCGTCTAGAAGATTTAAATTAATATTAATTAAGAAGGGCAGTGGTCCAAGCACATACCCCCATAGTAATTCACTATTTCCCCAGTTTGAATATTCATCCCATATTTTTACCCTCTGTTTTCTATTTAATAACCAATCCTCAATCCAAACACTAATTTCCCTGAATGTCTTTAAAATGCAAATTGTGAATAAGGCTTTTTTTAGGAACTTTATAAAAAAAATCAGAAAATCTAAATACACCATATTGCATGTCATGTGTGTATCCATTGCAATTGTTGTTTGTCCAAATAATAAATTGGTCAGGTAAGACCTACCTTTTCTAAATCCATCATGAACACCATGCCACCCCCAACCCGAAAATTACCAAAACAATTCCATTTTGTATGCTAAAATATGAACACTAAAGTCTTCTGTTAGGATACTGCATCACACAACTAGCTTAAAAGCTCCATTATTGGAGAATACTTTGTTGTTTAGTAATATTATCAGAAAGAAACAACAATATATACCTGGGTTTGCAAAAGCAATATATCACACAGAAAAGTGATTGTTTCGCCGAGGCCATATCAATCACAATAATATTCAATTTAACTTTTGCACGCACACATTGGAGCCAACGGAAGGTTACGGTAGTAGAAAATAGAATGAGAGGAGATTTAGCACCACTAGATGGCAGAGACTTGCACAGTCTTCTAAGTGAAGACCAGAGGGAAAATGGTGTTTGGGATAAAAGAGCAGTTCAGGAAGGCAAACTTATTATGCCACACCCATAGATGGAAAATAGGGTGCAGCAAATTGGTCATTACCAGAGTCAGTTCAGTGGCAAAGTTTTAATGGTTTATTGAACAAGAAATGGAATAGGAGAAATTAGAATGGGAAGAGTCCTGGGGCAAAACCAGCAACTCCACATGCTATTGTGACTCAATATCTGAGCATAAATAGTGAATGCGGTTCCTAATTAGTGGATAAGCCTGGCCTGTGCTTAATTGAGTTGGCCCTGATGAGCTCCTTCCATGTGTGGAATGTTGAGGAGGTGTTGATACCACAATACTGCAGGTCATCAGGGCTCATCAGAGATTTCCAGGGAGCAGGTGGTTGTGCTGATGACAGTCTGGTCAGCTCCTGGGGCCATATAACCAGTGCTGCTCAAATAGAAGACAGCAGCTATATCACCCTACAACTCACAACTGGTAACACACTGAAGCTAAGCAGGTGTGAGCTTTGCCAGTACCTGGATGGGAGACCTTCTGGGAAAAGTGAAGACTGATGCTGGAAGAGGTGTTAGTGGGACCAGTAGGGGACACTATACTGTAAAAAAGCGCTGTCCTTCGGATGAGACGTAAAACCAAGGTCCTGACTCTCTGTGGTCATTAAAAATCCCAGGGCGTTTCTCGAAAAGAGTAGGGGTGTCCTGGACAAATTTCCCATTGGCCTTTACCAATCATGGCCTCCTAATAGTCCCCATCTATGAACTGGCTTCATTACTCTGTTGGTGCTGGTGTGGGGTGAGCGTACTCTGGCCACTGTTGCTTCATCCAGGTGGTGGAGCGTGATAGTGAAGGGGAGTCCCCATTACCTGTAAAGCATTTTGAGTGTCCAGAAAAGTGCTATATAAGTTTCAGGAATTATTATTATTTTTATGATCGCCTGTAGAGTGAAATCAGAAAGAAGAGGAATAGATATCTGAGGGAAGGGCAAAAGGGTTGTTAAGGTAGAGTGAAAAAAGATAGGGATGAGGGGGGACATGCATACAGTAGATACATTGGTTAGTCTTAACAATGCACTGGCTGTGCAGTTATTAGGTGAAGGCTGTCCTAAGTATACAGTATATTAATAATACCAATCATGCATCTCAGCTATAGACTTGGCAAACCTATCACATGCTCATTCCTCACACCGGGACTTGTTTATATTCAGCAGAGGTGAAGGAGAGAGTAACTTCTAATACTCCTTGAGCACTTGGGTATATACAGTACTCTTGTACTCTTCATGGGATTCCAGTGCTTACATAATTCACACTTCGGACCTTTGACCAAGGTGTTATATGATCTGTCTACAGCTGCATTAATAGAAAGTATGACCAATTAAACTCTCCCAAAACATACAGTAGTATCTGTAGTATCTTCAAATATATATTTATCTTCTTCCTCCCTCTCTTCATCTGCTTTTCCATCTACTGGAGTAGTTTTCGGACCTGTGCAACCAGCTATCCTTGGATCGTGTGATAATTCCTGTTGCAATCTAGATAGTTCTTAGAGGGACATAAATAGCATACACATCATAAGCATCAGAAAGTTACCATATTTACATTATACAAAAAAGTATTTGTTTGGACCCAGATGGAAAATTCCATCTGCAGCCACAGAGTGTGTTTGTGGACATTGGGATGGTTTACTGGATCCATAGGGAGAGGTGAAACAGAGCTCACATTGACATCTTAATCTGTGAACTACATTTCCCCTGACAGGACCGCTCTTCCATGCCTGGTCCCCAGAGTAAGGAATGTCTTTTTACCCTACTTTTACCCCATGATAAAAAACAGGTATCAAGATAAGATAAGATTTTATTGTCCCCTGAGGGAAATTGTTTATGGACACACAGCACTCTTGTACATTTAAATAGAATGCAAACACAAAAAAGAAGAAGAAAAGAAAAACATTGCACATTATGCTATTACAAAAAATAAGAAAAACATTGCACATCACTCTATTGCACATGTAAAGTAGACAGCATAACAACGTGTAACATTTATAACACATCACAAAACATATTGCGCTTTGAGTTGTTGTAACAGACAAATAAGTTCTGGATTCCGAGATGAAGTTTAAAGAGATTGGTTTTATTGCATGCAAGGAACAATAAAACCGAAGTATTATTCGAAATACCGGTACAAAACTTCCAGTTTATATAGCACTTTTCAGCAGCTTCTGGCGGTAGCTCCTTACCATGGTAACGGGGGGAGGTCACGGTGTTCGGACAGCCCCCAGGCTCTGACCACTCTTAATGGTCAGTTTTAGGTTTCCTTCCTTGGGGGGGGGTTTCTAGCTGGCATCTGGAATCCTTATCAGTTATTCCACTTTCCTGCCTTAACTTGCCTGGAATGTCTTGTGTCACAAGAAGTCCAGTCCTTGTGCAGAAAGGAATCAGTTAACCCCTTCTTTACTTCTTATATCTTTCTTCAGAGTCAAAATTGTGTTCATCCTTGACATTTGCGTTGACAGCTTTAATGGATAGTGGAACAAAGGAACGTTTGTATCTGTTTGACTTACATTTGGGAACTCTAAAACGTTTGCCAGAAGGAAGAAGTTGATATTCACAGCTGAGGATGTGGGAAGGATCTTATATCATTTTTCCAGCCTATTTGATTTTGGATTTTTTCAAAGATTGTCTGCGGGGAGGGATGCTGTTTCACTCCCATGACCTTCAAAGCTGTCTGGAAGAGGTGGTAATTTGTGATTTTAAATGAACTGATAGATTACCAAACCACACTGTAATACCATTTCTGATAATGCTCTCCATTACAGCATGGTAAATGAGTAGCATTACATCCTGTCGAACCCCAAACACTCTTAGTCTTCCCAGGAAATATAAGCGCTGCTGAACTTTGGAGCAAACACTCTCAACATGAGTAATCCAGCACAGGTTACAGTCTAGACTCTATGTGTACACCTAAGTACTTATAATGTATCAACCTGAGTGATACGTTCGTTGTGGATTACTACATGTGAGTGATCACCAACTGCTCTGGGATCAAACACTATTTCTTTTGTTTTTTGTATTACATTTGTTTCATTTTGCAGTTGTTTTATTTTTCTTTCAGGCTCTAATTCTCTCTATACACAAAAAAAAGACTTTTCCTGTCCTTTCTTTTCTCTGACCATTCCACCACTCCAACTGATAACAACCTTTCTTCTGGTTTTGACAGTTCTTAAGCTCTTTTCTTCATATAGGCCCCTCTACATGAGAATATTATGAGTATGAAATATTTTATTTTCATCTAGATTCTGTGGCAGCTAGCACAGATGTACAGGTAATGGACAAACAAATGGATACACCTGGGAAAATGGGGGATACTGAGCATTTTGAAAGCAAGACTTCCACACAGGTGTGGCTTTTGCATTAATTTAGCAAATAACATCCCAGCATGCTTAGGGTTATGTATAAAAATGATGGACAGGCCTGATTACCTATAATTATGGCCAGTATGGTTCAGGAGGAGACCTCAAAGTCTTTAAAAGAAGGTAATTACTAGGGAATGTTTGACAGGAGCTTCAGCTTCAGACCAAGACAGCTCAACTTGCTGATGTTACATGAGCAGCAGTCTAAAGTGATGCCAGCATGAAACTCCAAGGGATAGACATCAGCAGTAAAGGCCTCCATGTGTAGAAGAGGATACCCCAGGTCTGGGATATCTGTACACAGTTTTAGTGTGTAAGAACAAACAGACCAGTAACTGCAGATCAATTAACTGCAAATTACAACCTTAGTCAGAAACAGGCTGCTGAGAATTGCACAGAGTGGAATATCATAGTCGAAACTGGTCATCGCCCCTGGCAGTGCACATGTGCAAATCATGTGGTGCAAAGGCAGTGGACCACTGAGCAATAGAGAAATGAGACCTGGTCAGATGAATCACCCTTCACCATGTTCTCTAAGACAGTAGTATACACTTCCATCAAACAGGTGTGAGTTGATTGGCTTTCTTGTGAAACAATTGTTGCATCCCTCCTGCAGAATTCTGTATACTGGTAGACTCCATGCCATGGCACATACAGGCCTTACTGGTTACATGTGGTGGCCCAACAACCTATTTAATGACTTTACATTGGTGCTTCCATTTGACTGTTTACTGCCTGTGATATGGCTGTTGGAACTCCTCCAGGATGCTCCACATGTCACACAAGCTGCTGTAGTGATGTTAGGGGATTTAATTTACTGAAGAATTTAGAAATGAGAAAAGTAAATTGAGAGAGTGCTTTGGCGACTGTTAGAAATCAGTCTAATGCAATAACATGCAACTAGACATGCAGATCCTAAAAATACAACACACAATTTATAAACACAACACCAAAACATGCATAGCGCACCAACATGTGCTGTTTACAGATGATTTATCATTCACTCAGGGATTACAGAGATAATCAATAATAATGTCACAGTTAAAATATATTAACTATAACATTCGTTATTGTCTACCTCTGAGGTTATATCAGTTTCAAATAGTTAATCACATTCATACACTCAAAGACAAGTAAATATGCATTTACTTTTGGGATCAAGACTTTATCAAACATGTTTAGAATAGTAGTTTTATACTAAAAAATCCACTGGCCAAACATTTCAAGGGTTTTGAATTTCCTACTGAAAATGGACCTAGACTGCTTTCGTTGCAGTGGTCCAATCTCCTTCAGTTTACTGGGTCTAGGCCAGTAGTGTCCTGGTGTGCAGAGAGAGAGGAGGGTAGTAAGATTGTTTAGCTGCTGCTGGAAGAACAAGAAAGCTAACAGTGTACGCACAGTGTCTGACTTGGTCCGGCCTTAAGTGATATCAGTTGGTCCCTGCTATACCTCTATACTGAATATGCTGTGATATTCAGAATGCCAACAAAAAGAGTTAAACTCTTAATCATTTTGTTGATCAGGTGAAATATCTATTACTGTAGTTCGCATGTCGCAAGATTTCTTTTGTTGCAAAAAGATTTGTAGGCAGAATTCGGTTATGTCTGGCTAGGCCTGGCATCTTGAATAAAGTTAAATTCCTGAATCTGACAACTTGCAGTCCCGTGATTGGTGATGTTGTCAGATTGCAAAGTTAGATGGAAAGAGCAAGAAGCTGTCCTTTTAAACCAGATGATGATTGGTTGTGATGTTTCCAGGTGGCGTGGTATCCACACCCTGCATGTTCCTCATTGGTTTGTCATCTTTTGGATGATTGACTGTGACCTGCAGCTTAAGATCATTGTTCAGTTGTGGTAGTACAGTATGTCTGTGGACACACGGGCATTCATACCTGTGCATCCATCCGCCATGAAGAGTACCCTCCTGGTTTGTGTCACAGTTGCAGGATGTGCTGCTTTTTAGAGATGTCCTTTTCAGCTGCATTCCTAGTGCTTTAGACAGACTCCTGAGCTTTTAAGTTATCTTCTCAAGGTCAAAGAAACATTATTAGAAATCTTCAATAATAATAACATCTTAGTGTGATAATATGTCTTGCTGCTACACTGAAGATTACTGGTTTAAACATTTTTTTTTTAGGTTTGAAGTGTACAATACATTTGGAGAATTATTTTTTTGGAGATGGCAGCTCAAATACCGTCAGCCTCCGAGCCTAGAATTGGCATCTCTGACTAATCTCTATCTGTCATCTACTGTATCACTGCAGGTAGTAATAATAATACAATTAGAGAGCAAGAGAGAAATTACATAATTTGCCAGAATAATTCTTTGTGATAACAGAATTTGAAAGAGGATTTTTTTTTTGCAAACAGTGGTCTTTTGAGATGTTTCTTGAACAGCAGAAAGAAACAACTTTGTTAGAATGTTAGAAAAGCACTTTGAAAAACAGTTTCAAAAAGTAATGTCAGAATACAAACAGACCTATTTGTATCTGTGACACAACTGCATGTTTTTTCAAAAGCAGAGAGTACTTCAAATACAAGCACTGTAATCTTTGAATTTTGTACTGTATAGCCATGGGTTTGCAATGTCAGCTCTCTTACCTGTACCTAGAGGAGGAGGTTTTTACATGCAACGCTGTCCACAAAAGGGGATTTTTCTTTTGTTTTAGAATCAGTGATTATTTTTTCGCCATATCACTTCTTGCACACTTCAAGTAATAAATGATCCACTTATGAAAACCCTACCACAAATACAGGACACAGCATGTTTTTCCATGATTCTGTAACACAGCCTTTTGATAATCCCCAGAGGAGTTTTACACACCCAAGTCCTTCATGCACTCTGGTCCCACAGGCGTAGTAAAATACTCTTCCTTTGTGCTGCTGACAGCTATACTGTACCTCGCAAGCTCTCGACATTTATCCCAGCATTCTCTTTTTACAAACAGTAAAATACAATACCAAAGATAAAAGGAAACTGCAGACCCACTATTAAAATTCAGGCTCAAGACAATTTCAGGACAATAATGTATTACCAATAATATCTAGCTAATGGAATGGATGGTATACAAATCCATTTACTTCTTAATATACGGTAGGACTCCATTAAAAGTAATTGCCCAAGCAGAGTGATTTTGGCAGTAAATAAATACACCTTGAACGGAGACACATGAGTTGTGCTAACTGTAAGGGAATACAATATGATTTGTGTTTAGTTAATTGATTGTTTCTCAGAATACATTAAGAGTTGTCCTAACTTAAACTACTTTGGTTATTGTCAAGACTTGGATAATCCTATGTGTCAAAGACAAGACTTCATTTTCCTAAATTTATGTTTTACAACTGGAGGGTATCCAGACAAGAAACACAATAAATTTTAACACACTGTGAGTGGTATTATTTTGTGTACCATGTTATTAAGAGTACCTAGGGTCTTGTATTAAAATGTTTAAAAATGTCTTTGAGTAAAAAAATGAAATGTTAGTTAAGGCATATTGTTATTAGTTAATTGTTATAAGCTTGTATTTGTGCAAAGACATTTACATCAGTATTTTTTTTTTAACCAGGCTATTAGTGAAAATTGCACTGGAAATATTTTGAAGCATTAATTGTTGTAAAAATGATCCAGTATATTTTTAAAATGAAAGGCAATACATGTTTGACAAAAATATATTTTAGAGTTTGTTAATAATTCTGGTCAAAAACAGAATTGCATTGACAAAACTTAAGAAAGAATAATCTCTACATTGACGATTCAAAAGCAATAATACATAGTTCGTACGGGACTGACTTTGATATCTTTTGAAAAAAAATCCACAGGCTTTGCCATTTTCATTTGCGCTACAGATGTGGTGCACAATAGTTTGGCTTAACATGGATTGTTATTATTCGGATTAGTATGGGGTGTTACAAAAACAACACAGTCCTTCAATTCAATTTAGAAATCAAATTGAAATAAAAAATAAAATAAAATACACAAAGTAAATTGAAATAAAAAATATTTTTAGAGAGCAGGAATTCATACTATTACAGTACTGAATTGTAAATAATGGAACTTTATAACAGAGTTTGTGTTCTGTAGTCTTTAACAATGACTGTACATTCAATGAATAAAAAAAGGCTTACGATGCTTTATGGAGAGGGAACTTCCATCTCCTTAGGACATTTCTATTCCTTCTTCAAAAGCCAAAACTGGTTTTCTTTCATCTGTATGGTCCCTCTCTGCACGATCTACATACCTCTGCAAGGTGCTGTAGTACTGCTCACTTGTAGAGAAGGTGTACAGTTTTGAAATTTCTTCCCAGGCAGTGTGATCTGGGAAAGGGAATGCCTCAGGATCTCGGTTTTCAAAGAAGCTCTTCAGATTTCTGTTGGCCAGCTTGGTTGCGTAATCTTCGGCGTAGTGTTCAAACTGTTCCTTTTCCTTCTCAATGTACCTTCTCCAGAAGGTGAGCTGTAAGTAGCTCACTTGAGATCGACAGTTATTACAGCAGATACCAATCAATCCGGCCGTTGCAGCACAAATAATGATACACCACCCTAGAATCTGACAACACAACAATAGTTTATTATTATTATTATTGTTATTATTATTGTAGTTATTATTATTATTGGTGGCAGAGTGACGCTGTGTTTAGCATTGTCCATTTTGTTGCAGAGGCCCTGGGTTCAATTCTTTCAATTCTGAACTTGGGGCGCTCTCTGTGTGGAGTTTGTGTGTTCTCCGTGTGTTTCGTGTTTGTTTGTGTGCCCTGTGATGGACTTGCGGCCTGTCCAATGTGTAACCTGCCATGCAGCCGTTGCTTGCAGCATAGGCTCCTGCTCCCCCCTGCCCCCTGGTACAAGATCCCTGAAAAAAGTAGGTACAAATGAATGTGCTATATAATATTTCTGCACTGTACATCAAGAGCTTTTTTAGGATGATACTGTTTACACATTTGGAACACCATGTGCAGAGAGCATATGGAGGAGGGTGATAATGCTCATTCTTCTTTGCTATGTCTCAAAATTTGCTTTTACCTTTGAATCCAGGATAATGGCCTCCTCTTTTTTAATCATCTACAGATATCAGATATTGAGCCTAGTATTTCAAATTGTATGTACGCATAACATAATTAGACCACACGCATAATCTGTCCAAGTGATTGGATCTCCTCATGTAAGGAAGGGGCATTTCTTGCCTTCACACATAAGAGACAATTATATATTAAAAGACAGGATAAGTTATTTGGGGCAGAGAAACTATTAGTACTCCAAAGAGCTTTCAATTGAATTCAGTTTGCCTTTATTAGCTATCTTATGGTGCCTAGTCAAGAAGAGCTCTGCTCAATGTTTTCACTTTGCTTCTTTATTCTGACAACTTTGTGTCTCAAAGTAATAGACTAGCTTCTCAGATAATCTTGTTCCATCTGGTTCAGTCAAGGGCGGTAATAACCTAGCAGCTGATATTGATATTGGTCTTTATGCGTGCCTTAACCTTATCTTTAAAAGCAGTGTAGAGGTCAATTTTGAATTAAATTGACAATTGCTGATAAACCACAAAACTAAAATAGTCTCAACGATAAAGATTGGAATTTAAATTGGAATGAAAGGATGTAGAATTTAATTCCACAAATCCTAATTATTTTAAAAACTTGAATGCCTCATTTATTTTATATACTGTATCAATAGAAACAACACTAATGTGTTTGTACAATAGCCATATCTAAAACAGTAGAAAATATAAATGAAAAAAAAAGATTTATTAAATGAGATGCCTGAAGTTTAAAGCAGACTGCTACTTTTTTCCATTCATTATCTAACCACTTATTTCAGTTTGGGGTTATAGGGGAGCTGGAGCCTGTCCCAGCAAGGTAGATAAAAGGGTACGCTCTTTCCAGGACAACACACCAGTCCGTCGCAGGGCAGAGATGGACACAAACACACTCACACCAGGGCCTCTTTTCTCAGAAGACAATTAACCTGCCGGTGGATAGAAACCAGAGCACCCAGAAAAAACCCATGCAAACAGAGGGAGAGGGAACAAACTCCACACAGTTAGCATCCCAAATCTGGAACTGGGCCCAGAGTCCCAGCGCTGTGAGGCAGCCATGCTAACCACTGTGCCATAGTGACTCCTGTAACTGTTCATAATGCTCCCCAATCCTTCTTTGATAAGGCTTATCTTCAGAGACATGAAGATGGCAAAGATTAACCAAGAAACTCAGAACCATTTAATCTGAAATGAAAGGGAGGAGAATTGGGAGAGAAAATGTTCCCAAGTAGATGCAAAAAGAATAAATACATAAAACAATATATCCATCATAGGGCCAAGTCATTCATTTCTCACAGGTAAAAGCAAAAAAAAAAGGCTACAATCCCTTGCAGTTATACTAGCAGGCAACTATGGAGTAAATTGAAACAGTTAATTGAAACAGCAGTAAAGGGATAAGACATAATTCCCAGATTGATTAGGGGATAAAATTGAATAAATGGGAATGAATAGCAGCATTTAAAAATAATTTGCTTGAGGCATAGATTAAAATTAATTCCAAAAGTAAAGCAACACGCAGAGGCCTAAATGATTACATAGAGTGATTCATAAATATACAGCATATATCAGGAGAAAACAAGCACTATACGGGACAAAGGCCAAAAGCCAGGTTAAATGCACGATGAACTGCAAGCACAAGATGTTAGAAAGGCTAAGAGAGAGATCAAATGGCTGTAAACCAACAGTAAGGAATGAAGCATCTTTCAGATATAATGGACTATGAATGGTTATGTAATGTAAATGTAAGGTTCTCAATAGGTTCTTCCTCTAAAACATTAAGCTGTTGTGAAAATTTTAATCAAAAGATGTTATATTATAATTATACAAAGTATTAGTAAGACCTTAAACACAACATGAATTTTGCATTGATTTTAGTAACCACAGGACAAAAGGACTTTGCTGTGCTGGAATCAGTGGAAAGAATATTGACCAGCTGCCAAGCAGGGCTCAAAGACACATCCTACAGCACACTGACTAGATTCTGCTTAATTCTCCACATTTCCATGAAAATCATTCACATTACCTTTTAAATGCTTATCTTAAAATATTATTAATTAAAATATCTTTTTAATTTACTGACCAAAGAAATAAAGGCAATTAAGAACATGAGAAGTCTACACTGATAACAGAAACACCATTGGAGCATTTGCACTTTATAAGCACTTCACAAGCATTTACTAACTCCCCCCCCACACACACAGTTTCATCTAAATAATAAATGAAATACATCTTACTGCATATGCAAGTTCTGTCTTGTCAGACACACTGCTTATCTTTATGATCTTGTTTCTAATATACTGTAGGCCTGACACTTTCTGGATAACAATAAAAGACAGTGGTCTTCTTAAACTTTTATGGGGAGGAGACCATTAGCAATCAGAGACATAGAAAGGCTGTTGTTTGTACTCATTAAAGAAATAATTGATATAATTAAGTCATATTTTCAGCTGCAATGGAATTTACAAGACGCATTGGCTCCCAGGACCAACATCTCTTGCATGCCAATATTGCTGTGAATCTGAATTTACTGTATTTAAGAACATTTCTATAATCATAGACAAATATTCTTCATTCATTGAAAACCAGCACAGCTTTGTTTTCTCGTTTGTACTTTTTATTCTCCCCCACCCCCTTACCTGAGATTGTGCACGCAGCATCAGCAAAAGCTCCTGATTGTCTTCTTTGGGCAGGTTAGATTTCCCACAGGGTACTCGCGGCAGCTCCATCTTGCATTTGTACGTTTTATTCTTACAGAAAAGGTTGACTACTTCATTGGATTCCAGACCACTCACCGCACATTCATAGAATGTCCCGTTCAGCAGAGCCACGGAAAGCCACATCACAGGAGCCACACAAGCCCCCACGGAGATTCGGATGAAGACTTTCACACAGCCCAAGCAGTTGCCTCTGGGACACAGTTTCAGAGGGTTGAGGCAACACCCAGTGAAGAGTCTCCACATTCTCGTACTGAAAAAGTACCCAAGAACTAATAAAACAAAAGCTGGGCTTAGAAGGAAAGTCAGGCCATAGAAAAAATTTTGGCTTCTGTTGCACGGACACTGGAAGGAAACCATAGAAAAGATACGCTCACCCCCAATTGTCAAGATAGCCATGAAACTGTATCCTATTGTAGATTTCTGATTCATTACAAACCGCAGCACAGATTGAAAGGCATCCATGTTGAAGATAATAATATTAAGGTTCGCACACTGTTCAAAAGTAAATCAAAATGCACAGAAGCCCACTCCACACACAAAATGCAACAACTCTGTGTACTTCCTTTATCAGACACGCAAACTGTGCAGCTGCTTCACTGAATGTTTTTCTTTGTGCTCTGCTTCTGTTTTTTTCATTGCTCCTCCCATTCTTCCTCTTTCTCAAAGTGAGAACTAGACACTGGCTGCACATACATATTTTAGACAAATGGTCTGTGATTAATCAGACCTGAAACCGGAAAATCAAGTTTAACTGCTAGAAGCTGTAAGCTACAGTAGTTTTTCTCTAATGAAAGTATAATCATGTCAAGTATTTTGCTACTTGAGCAGAAAACTATTTTTCATACAGTTTATTTTACCCACATGCAGTATGTAAAAGATTTAAATAAACATTTTTCTGACACAACAAGGCTTTATAAAAATAGCTCAAACTTGATTATTATTATTGAATGTTACCAGGTGTTTAATTATAATTTTGTACCAAATTCTTTTTGTACCATTTTGAAGATATAACTCAGTACAAGACGGCAGACTACTTTACGTATGTTTTTAAGATATTATAGTGCTTAATGTTGCCCAAGCTTAAAATATATTGGATCCCACTGATGTAAAAAGGCATTTCCTAGCTGAGGAATAAATAGAAGAAAACATACAATACAAATGCAAGTTGCTTCAACAGGCTAAGTGAATTAATAATCTGTAACAGGTGGTCAATTATGTGAACTGATAACCAGTAGTGATTTTTGTGGGCATTTTCAAGTGGATAACTTTACCAAAGTGATAAGCTAAACCACTGGTGCACATCTTTCATCCTCAAGGCCCAAATCTAAACTGGGTGAATTTTTCAAACAAATACTTAAATGTGGCGCATACTGTACGTAGCTTAATGCTCAGGGGGAACTTAAATCTGGCACTAAAGCCTCTGACTATTGGAGTTAATCTTACATCACAACCACTGCTAACCATGTGGAAGAAAAACAGTTGCCATAACAAGACCTCTGACCAGTTTCAGTTTCTATGCAAAAAGTGAAGCAAAACCTTTGCTTACGTTATCAAACATGTAACTTTGTTCCATTACTAAATGCAAATCTCAACAGCGCAATAGAAAATTACAGGATACATACGGTGTACAGTATGTGCAAAATTTTAATATGGCACATACCTAATATATGACTAATTTAATCATTTCTTTTTATGGCTTTAGAAAAACAATTTTATCAACAACATCTGTGCACTGCAAAACCCAGCTGGTTTTGGGTTTAGAGAAAAATAAACTCACATGAAGAAACAGAACAGTCTTTACCAGAAAGAGCTTCACCTTGGCAAAATACCCACAAAACATCTTAATGTCCTCTTCAGCAAACTATTACGATTAATAGATGATTAAGCTACTGTACAACACATCTGACTATAACATATGGAGGTACAGTAGGCCTTATTCCTTTGCAGATGGACTCTCCTAGACAGGGCGTGCAGTGCCATCCCAGCATGACACAGAGTCATGTTTCAGATTGGTTCCTCTAAAGCACGTTAAGATTGCAATTGTTTTGCCACATTTAATTAATCATGCCATGGGATTGCTGCTATTATGATTTTTTAAAATTCCTCTTTTCGCAAAAACTGCAGGCACCAGAAAATAACACTCTCAGAGAACATGACAGGAGATGTATTTTCCTCTGCAACTTCCAATGCTATACATAGAAAAATACTGTTTATTACATAGTCATATGTTTCAAAGGAGTGACTCCTTCTAGTTCCTGAGCACTAAAGCAGTAGCAGACCAGTTGCCATCTTTAGTGTTCTGTCTGATGGGAAAAATGCTCACTTAAGTGATCTCACATGAGGCATGACTGATGCATTTGCCTCTGATTCGTTGGTGAAGGCAGCAGCAAACCTAGCTAATGGGTCTATTCAGACAGCTTCATCCTTAATTGGGGCTAATGGGTCAATTCATACAACTTCAGGAATGTTTACAGGCTGTTAATGAAAGATACCAGTAGGTAGGACAATTCAGGCCAAAAGAACTGCTATCCAGATCCACATTTCATGCCATGCAGAGCTGGGCTAGCAGCTGTTGGCTGTTATCCCACATCTCCGAGGGCACCTGTGAGCATCCAGTAGGATCATGACTGTAATTTGTTGCAGATGTGATTGCTTCCATAGTTGGTTTGATACAACGGAGCTCATAGCATCGTGGAAAAAATTGTTATCTATGAGAATATGAGTTGTATTAGTTCCGCCTTGTGCCTCGTGTCCTGTGGAATGTAAACTGATGCACAGCTTGTAAAAAAATTAAAAGAGAAGACAGAGTTATTGTTAGCCATCCAAGCCAACTATCTGTTTCCTGATTACCAGAACTTGTTGCTAATTTTAATTCCTCATTGAACTCACAGAGACACTTGAAACATAGGACAGAATCTAGAGTTGCTGTGCCGTACATTATGTACAGTATCTACTGATGGTAGGTTTTTGTTTTACATTAATCTATGTTTGTAAAAGTCTGTATTTTTTACTCATGCAGATGATTTAATAAGTATATTTCCTAGTGTGTAATGTGAGATAATTTACCACTGAATGAGTACCTTGAAAATGTTATTGATAAGAAATGTTGATGAGAACCTTTACTTTCATTAAACAACACTTAAGTATGAGAACAAAAATAATTTCCATACCGTCTTACCCATATGAAGGAACAGACAAAGATTTTCATATATTCTGAACTAACGATTATTAAATGCTCTGTAGCATGCTTACTTTTTGTTAGTTATAAAACTATGCTAAATAGAAATGCATATGAATTTTATTCTCTTACATTTTAGCAAAACAATCCATATTTCAAAGACATGTACAAATATTTTTGTCAGAAAATCATTTATATTAATCTCATTTTATAAATGTATGCATTTTAGTCAGAAGAATAAAGCTTACCACTAAATACCATTAAAATGGTATTGGTGATGTCCATGTTAGCAACACATTGAGGTACCAATCTTGAGCTCAATTCTAATTTAAAAAAAGAACACAAATTGGACAAAGTTAGAAAAATTATTATGGTGTCTCCATACTTTCTCTCATCATCCTACCATCCTGCATGAGAAACATTAATGCGCTCATGTCTGCCTCTCCTGTGCTATTGATCTTGATTCAATTTGACTTTTCCTAATGCATAGAAATGCAACTCTGAAGAAACATGAGAGGTTTTTTATGATTTTCCATGCTGAGTAACAGTATAATATTGTTTAACAGTAATATTATTCTTATCATTAAAGGCTGCAGATAGCTTATACACTGTTAGAACAATATGGCTGGATTTTCTAGATTTTGTTAAAGATTGTATTAGAGCATTCACATTGGACTGAAATGGTATGGTATTATTTCTTAGTATACAGTGTAAATCAATTACATTGTGTATTAGAAAGCCATAGGTGGACTCAACCCATTCCATATTTTTGTATTGTTCATTAAATATACCGCATGTTAGGATATTTTTCAGTACATTAAAAAGCAGACATGGATATTAAGTGGTTTTCCAGGTTACAGAAGGATGATATTGTGAGTGGTTGTTCTAGAACTCTCTTCTCTCTCCTTGTATGTATTCAGTCTCAGTCTAGATCAGTATGTTAGTTTTATAACCAAAAGCAATTTTCCTCCAATATTCTGTGCCTATGGCTTCTTACACCAGACTTCCCTAAATTAACACAATAATTTCAAAACATCCTATTTCTGACAGCTCAAAAACTTTAATCCCTTACAATCCCTTAGCCAGCAGCCATATCACCCTGCAACTCACAACTGGCAACCCACTGAAGCTAAGCAGGTGTGAGCCTGGTCAGTACCTGGATGGGACACCTCCTGGGAAAAACTAAGGTTGCTGCTGGAAGAGGTGTTAGTGGGGCCAGCAGGGGGCAGTCACCCTGCAGTCCATGTGGGTCCTCATGCCCCAGTATAGTGACGGGGACACTATACTGTAAACAGGTGCCATCCTTCGGATGAGACATAAAACCGAGGTCCTGACTCTCTGTGGTCATTAAAAATCCCAGGGCGCTTCTCGAAAAGAGTAGGGGTGTGACCCCGGTGTCCTGGCCAAATTTCCCATTGGCCCTTACCAATCATGGCCTCCTAATAATCTCCCTCTATAAATTGGCTACATTACTCTGCTCTCCTCCCTACTGAGAGCTGATGTGTGGTGAGCGTTCTGGCGCACTATGGCTGCCGTCGCATCATCCAGGTGGATGCTGCACATAGGTGGTGGTGGAGGGGAGTCCCCATTACCTGTAAAATGCTTTGAGTGGAGTGTCCAGAAAAGCGCTATATAAGCGTAAGTGTAAATAATAATAATTATTATTATTACATACTGTAGTAATCATGAGACATTGCCCACACTCATAATACAGATCTATCTGATTACACCAAATACATACTGTACACAGATACTTTTATGTGTTTACTGTATGTAAACTCATATCATACTGTACCTTTGGTCTCTAACTTATCAATGATTTCTTCCACTGAAATTCTATTTCTTCAGTCCCCAATATTTGTTGTTTATTAATAATGGAGATTAGGCATGATAGTGTATTCATAGAAGCAAAGCCAGCAGCTGTATGCCTTCAACCATATAAATCATTCTGATTGTGCTCATGTCATTCATTTTTCAATGTATGATCACAATCTCTATAATTACAATTAATTTAAATATATATGATTATTTAATATTGACAAGTAATTTGCTCGATTTCATCCTGCTCTGCTCTTTTTTCACCCAAGACCCTGTATACCAGACTGAATATTGAATAAGCTAATGTGTGAGTGCCATACTACTGTATAAAGGCAAAAGAGATTTTGTTTTGAAAATGTGTAAAATTGCAACCAAACATCTGATAAGTTTGAGGCACAAGGTGAGTGACATCGTCTTTGATATCCCGTACATACCAGTTCAGGCATCTGTTGGCAGCATAGCACCTATTTATTCATGTTTAACTCCTGAATCCAAGGCTTCTTCATCACTTCACTACAGCTGATGCCGCCAGTGTTTCAGCACCTTCTTTATCGAGCACTGTAAATGCTCATGTGTGCGGTTAGGAGCTTGTGGCTTTCTGCCGGCTAGTGTAGCCAACAGACGGATGTGTGCACATCTGTGAGTTGCTTCAGTCCCCAAAAGTCTTGCACTATCCATGTACAATGAAGGAATCTGTCTTCCCTACTTATGTCTTCAGTGTGGCACATGTTCTCATCTGTGAAGGAGGTATTTGAATGTCCTGGTCTCTGATTATTTAATAACATCTCACTGTTAGCAAAGGGATTGTTTCACAACCCACCATGTTGTGTGACAAGGGGCTAGGCACCTTCCTGAGTTGGCAAAACACTCTTTCACTCAGAAACGTGGATGGATCATGCTGGACACCTCAGTGTTTAACCACATTTGCACATGGTCATTTATATGTAAAGTAATACTTTGTGTTATTACAATAGAGTTTACCAATCAACTATACAATTTAGGTAAGTAAGGCGTTACTGTACTATATAAAATTCCATCAGGATAATTTATTTTCAAGCAGGACAGCTATTATTACCTTATTACTGTCACAATGTGTAGTGTAGGACCCTGTGCAGGGCAGGAGTGAAAGTTACCGAAGTCCAAATCGTATAGCAGTACCGTGGTCAGGAAGGAGGGCCAAGATCCGTTATCCAGAGGGCTGAGTCCGAAAACCAAATCCAATCGGAGAGGCAGGTCCATAGTCGGTGGGAAGGCAGTATTCGTTAACCAAGAGTTGGGAGAGATTTCCAAGTCCAATTCATAAGGCAGGTCCATAGTCGGCGGGAAGGCAGTATTCGTTATCCAAAAGGTAGCAAGACAAGCAGGCGACGAAAGGGACAGCTCGGGTGAGTAGAACTCAATAGTGAGCACGGAGAGGTGAGGTGGAAAGGTTTAAGTAGAACATAAGGGGAACAGTGGTTGGATAATAGGTTAACTGGAGTGGAGAGAGCGCGTTGGAATGCGGCGCCGAGTGCGTGGATACGTGGAAACTCTGACAATTACCTTAAATGAAAAGCTCACTCAATGACATAAGCCATTTTGTTTATTATTTTATTTTAATTATGCTAATAAAATTGTACCTAATTGTACCTTTCACTCCAAGGGAAGAGGTTCGTTAACTGTGGCTCAGATATGAATGCAACCATTACAACTCTCTCGGGCAATCCTAAATTCTACAGTAGGTCTGTCTCAGTGAAAGGCTTCTGATTCGTGGGTAACTTCAGAAAACACTACAAATAACCTCACAACCTGACATGGGACTCTCTAGCTTGCATAGTTCTACAGACAATCAATGGATCACTCACATCAGTAAAATCACAAACTTACATCTATATAGTATTTGGATTAAAATGTAAGTGACCACTTCCTTCACAAATTATACAATTCCTTTATTCCTATATATTGCTTTAAGTATATTTTTTTCTGGGTTATGGATTGTTATTGTAAAAAAATATAAGATGAACATACAACATAGAACATACAACATACAACAAAGCACACATTGTGTTTTTATCTAAGTTGTTTTTTACAAGATCCTTCAGTAAAACAAAATTAGATTCTTGAAAGCTGCAGCTTCTGATACAAAACTTCACAGGATCATAATTAATTGCATCTTAAAACATGGCTTTTCCATCGTCCACAAAGCTGAGAACTGAAGGATTTCCAAAACCTCCACTCTCCGATTTCACTGATACTCTGTTAACATCTTTACAAGTTTCTACATATTTATGTAGGATACTGTAGTAGTGATCAGTATTGCTAAATTTATAAAGGCCTGAGACTTTTTCCCAGGCCTTGTTGTCAGGTGTCACAATCGGAGTGGGTTGCTTTAATTCAAAAAAGCTGCTCAGATTTCGTTCGGCTAGCTTCTTTGCGTGTTCGTTGGTAGCGCTCTCAAACAGGTCATTCTCGCTTTTTGTATATGCCCTCCAGAACATTAATTGCAGGTAGCTGACAGGAGATCTGCACCGGGCCACACACGTCAGCAAAAGCGCCAAGGCGGCGATGGAGGTTATCACCAGCCAACCCAGCATCTACAACAAATCACAAGTTCATATATTAGCTAGGATTTTGTGAGATGCAGTTGACTTTGTTCCTTTTTTAAATACTGTAGGAACCCCAAACACATTCCCACAATAAAACATTCACTGACTAAGTGTGACATCAATAAAAAAAAAGCCCTGATAACTGCAAACTTATTAAGTACAAATGCACAAAAGAAATGCAATTCTCTGGTCGAAAGAAAACAACATTTTAAACATGGACATAAAACCAATTCACAGAAAATGTTTGTACAAATAATTAAAACATACAGGTCAAAACATCATGACAGGTCTGGATCAGTATGGCCCCTCTGAGCATTATCAATTCCTGTCAACACTGACGCAAAGACCTGATCCCCCTCTGGACAGACTGCTGTGGGATGTTCTCTGCAGTTGCAATCAGATGGCAAAGGCTGGATCCAGCTGATGATATTGGTAAGTCGGTCCCTCGGATGTTCACTGGAATCAGGTCAGACAAGAGAGCTGGCCACTGCCATACCTCCACATTGTTTTCGTGAAATCATGCAGGTGTAATCCCAGCACTGTGCACTGTGCATTGTCCTGTCTGAAAACTAAAACCTCAAGATTTGGCCGGATAGCTTGCTCTTGTATCAATGACTTTGTCACTGTATCACTGATTACTCAGTAATCTTGCCTTCAATCTGCATAACAATCATTTTTATGTTAAAGGAGATTCACCCCACATCTTCACACTTCCACCAACCCACAAGCTGGATTCCCCAATCCAATTGTTAGCTTAGTGCCCACAACCATGTCCCCAAACACACTGTCTTCTGTCACGTCTGTAAAGGGCAAAACAACATTAATTGGTGAAAATAATATTCCACCACTTTCTCTGCCCCCATTCCAGATGCTACATGACAACAAGAACATGGTAATTTTATCTTTCATCTGTCATTTTACTCCTGAAAAGACACCAAACATGCTTATCGATTTCATGTTGACATGTGGGCCATCCTGGAACTGGAAGAATCCTGGAACTGATCATGCTGTAGCCACTACAGTCTGAATATAATGGATCTGTTCCTGTTCCTCCCAGAACTGGTACCCTTGGTTACCTGAACTAGTTCAGTTCAGATAGTTCAGATAATAAATCTCATTATCTGCGCATCTTCTCTCACAGACAGTTCAAAAATGCCAGGAACAACCAGGTGATCTTAATTACTCTTGTGGGGGGCATTGTCCCCTCCTTTGCTGTTTTAACATTCAATAAAACCCTACAATGAGCATGTGGCATTTTGTATGGAATCACGTTTGATAAAGAGATGGTGAGACACTCAGTTTTAATAATGATTAGTATTAAAACATATAGTCATCAAAACTCTTCATGCCGCACAGAACTACAGTATCATCTGATTCACTGTTTTTAGTTTTTGTGTTCTTGTAAAGGGTTTTTAATCGTTTTTTTAAATATATTTCTGTAGTTTCTGGAACATTCTGGGAAGTTCATACCACAACCTACTTTCACCTTCTGTATCACACATTTACAGTATGGTATATCCCAGTTTTACTTCTGTATTTTAACACTCATTTCCATTAAATTGTGAAAGTTTGGAACTTCCATACTGGTTTGGTTATTCCAAAATGATGCAGCTCTAACTCAGAAGAAAGAATGCATAAACCTTTTCACAAATTGAAACTTTTTCACAAAAGCAGAATACAGTATAATTTGCAGAGAAAAAATGACAACTAACACAAATAATGTTATTAATATCTCCAAATACATTATTACTGAAAAAAGTAGCAGTTTAGCACTATCAAGCAACCAAATAAACAAAATGAAAACCATTTATAACTATTCTGGGACAATAATAATATGGATAATATGTAGACAGTAATAACCCTGAAGCTAGAGGAAGTTACATTGAACCGTACAATGGAAGTTCATGAAAGTATTTCGCCAGGTCCAGAGGAAGTCACTTGGTTCTGCTTCGCATTTAATTTAAAAAGTGATTTATTTACATGGTAAACTTGGAAAGAGAGGTTCCTACCTGTGACTGCGCTCGTATGATCAGTAATACATCTTCACTGTCAAACGGCGACATTGAAGATTTTCCGCAAGGAAGCTTGTGGAGATCCTTAAGACAAACCTCCGATTTTCCGACACAGACTTGCTTTTTGTATGATGTACTATTGAAGCCTGTCATGGCACACTCATAGTAGCTGCCGTTTAGAAGAGCAACTGCAATCCAGCTGGCAGGCGCTACCACTGCATTTAAAGTTATTTGTGTGATCACTTTAATAAAGGAACACAGTTTTTCTTTTCGACATACTTTGGAATTATTGGTACAGGCTCCAGTAAACAATTTCCAAGTCTTGTTACTTAGGATGTATCCCAGTAAGAGCAAAACGAGAGCGGGAACTGTAAGAAATACATTGCCGTAGGTGAAGTTCATTGAACTGCACGGGCATCTGAAAACAACAGTCGAAAATATCTGCTCCCCACCTGCTGTCAGTAAAGCAACTGCCCCAAAACTGAAGGTCGCTTGCTGTTTTTGGAAAATATTCAGAACCGTTTTAAATTTATCCATCTTCCACTCGCACGTACTGTACACGTCAAAAATAAGGTGCAACTTCACTCATGTCTTACTGATGATGGTGGTAATCCTTTCCCTTTTGCTTTTACTAGTCAACTTTCACTTCCTGAATCACAGTTGAAATTTAGCCCAACCGCGAAGCAACATCTAAATATGAATTGATTGCAAAATGTGTTTTTTTCCCTCTACAAAATGGTTCTGTAAATTTGCAAACGTTTACATTTAATGTTTACTATTTATGTTTTATGTTTTCAAATAATTTGGTCGAATGTAATTTCAGTTTTAAAGCAACTAATGAAAACGAAGACATCTTCCCACCACCACCAACAACAACAACAAAAAAACCATCAGAAGAAGAACTAATTCTGGTAGATTATCACCAGCAAGGATTTACTAGGCAGGCCTATTAAGAGATACTGTACTTTAAATTCGAGATATCCTCGTGGTATTTCTACATAGGAAGTAAATTACATGGGTTGGTATTTCTACATACTGTAGGAAGTAAATTACATGGGTTTTATATTCAACTTTAAAGGGTTTATGAGGAAAGTTCATAAGAATAAACATAAGCAGAGAGTTACAAACCGCAGTACGCCATATCACTTAACTAGCTCCTTTAATTGTGAGGAGCTAATGACTAGCCATGTGTTTTTGATGCTGTGAAACTAGCAGTATTTTAGTCAATATTTTGTGTTTGTCATACCATTTGTTTTGGAATTTTTCGAAAATTCAGGCTTTATTTGAGAATACCACAATTACTGTACTTAATACCAGACTATATATATATAAATTTAGTACATTCAAAAACAAGAACACTATCTGCATAAAAACACTGGTCACTTTCCATCATATTCAACAGGGGTCAGCCCAACCACATTTTCTTTGCTAATCAGATTTTCTGTGTGTAGCCACAATATAACAACTACCTGAAACTTCAATCTGTGAGAAAAAACTCTGGTTCAGTTTCAGTTCAGAGAAGATCTCATATGCAAATTGAAGTGTCAGGTCAAGAGTCTTTAGCGCAAAGAACAGTATATTTTGCTTATTACATGATAGTAACCAATTACATTGTACAAGTGATGAAATACATACAAACATGGCTGTGAAGTTTATAAAGATAAGTAATCAATTTGCACGGCAACAGGTTTATAGCAATAGCATATTAGCCTTGAAGCATTGACGACCACACTGGTAGAGCCCATTGTCTATGGTCAGCAGCACACAGATGAGTACAAACTGCACCTTTATTGTCTCTCATATCTTTTAATACAGTAAGAATGTTCCATATAGGAATATATAGGAATAAAAGCTACTACTTAGCTGGTTGTCAGTAGTTACAGTAGCTAGAAATATAAATATAAATCAGTAAACATATTAAGAGTGATAATTTTTCAATCTCAGGTATAAATTAGTATGCATAATGCAAGCTTTGCATGCATTTCACAGTGCATATACTGTTTAAAGCATTGAGACAGTTTAAACATTTAACCTTTTTCCTCTCAATCAAACTTTCACTGTTTTCTCTGTGGGTTCTGCACATTAGAACATAAGAAAAGTTACAAATGAGAGGAGGCCATTTGGCCCATCTGGCTAGTTTGTACTGAGTAGTTTATTATTCCAAGGACCTCATCCAGCTGTTCTTGAAGGAATCCAAAGTATTGGCTTCAACTACATGAGAGGGAACCTTGCTCCATACTCCCACAACTCTTTGATCCTAAAGACGTGTCTCCTAAATCCCAACCTACTAGATCATATCCCATTGTAGAATAACACACAAAAATCATTTCAACAAACTATAATTAACCTTTGTCAAGTCATCAGTGTACTACAGAGTGTGATTACAATATGAGTAAGTCGTCAAGCAAATCTTGATCAAAACAGGACATTGTGATAATTGCATAATAGCAAAAACCCAAATTGAACTTCTGGGATATGGTAGTCTTTGAGACATACTGTACTTTGAGACACATTTGTTGTGTTTGCAAGAATCATCTGTACACCTACAAAAAATGAACTGTGAAACCAACTCATGCACTGCATTATTTTCTCATTTACTTTATGTGATACATTCTTCACAACACACATTGCTGGAATCAGTCATCAGTTGTGTGACAACATAGAATTTAAACATTGTTGTGACAATTCTGCTCACAGCTATTGTTCATTTGTGCAATCTACTGTAGCTCGGAGAAGTCTTTGATCTATTTCTCTATAACTAATTTACTAGTTATCATCAACACAGATCAACATATTTAATTAACTGGTTAAATTGTTAACTTTCTGCAGGCTTTTGTTTTCATCTTTGACAGTGTCATTGTATGCAGTGCCACCTACTGCAGAGGTTTGAGATTAACAATCCATGCAGTAGTTCACAAATCTATGTCCATTTACAAATGACAATTATAATGCGAATGTTATAAAAGGACAATAAAATACAGCATAAAATAACAATATATAACATAATACAAAATAACAATACACACTATTTTTACACTATTGCTAGGAAGGAAGCTGGAGGAGATGCAAGTGGGTGCCTTCATGATATCATGGATCACCAACTGTCTGACGGGCAGACCACAGTTTGTGAGACTGCAGAAGTGTGTGTCTGAACAGGTAGTGAGTAACACAGGGGCTCCCAGGGGACAGTTCTATCTCCTTTTGGCTAAGTTGTGTTTTCTTTCTGCTCTTTTTAACATGGAATAAAATAAACCTATTACTTGTTCCTTTGCATACTATATTATTAACTTCAACGGCATGTCTTTGGACTGTGGGAGGGAGAATTTTGCTATTATGCAATACAAGAGAAAGCTCACATGTCCAAGGAAAGAACACACAGACTTCACACAGAAGGCACACTAGGCCAGAATTGAACCCAGGACCCGAGCACTTCTAACTGTCATGTCACTGTATCACTCACTTTTAAAATACAAAATTGCTAAATTTACTCAGCTTGATGATAAGTATTTTGATTAGTAGTGATGACAATTAAAGTGTAGACGTGGTTAGTCAATTTGAAGACCTGTTAGTCTTAGCATTTTGTAGTTATGGAATCCAGTGCTTGCTAACTGATGCCCCCACCTTCAGTTAGCTGACTAAAATACCCTTAAGTACAATACAATAAGAAAAAATAATAATAAACTTTATATTACAAAACACCTTTAAAACTGGCTTCTCAAAGCACTTCACAGTAAGAAAAAAAAGGCACACAACGAGGGAAGACAGCAGAACTACACAATTACAATACGGGTTAGTATTGCAGCGGGAAAGCAAAGCAGCCGACACAGAACCAGTTAAATAAAAGCCCTTCTTAAGAAGAAGGTTTTGAGTCTAGATTTTAAATAGCTTAGGGAAGGTAACTCTGATATCTCTAACACTGATATCTTTAGGAATAGAATTCCAGAGCTTTGGGGCATAACAGACATAGAGTTTAGATTGGCTTGGGGGACAGACAGGAGACCATAATTAAACAAACGAAGGTTGTGAGGAGGGGAGTAGGACGATAGTAAGTCAAACAGGAATACAATTATTCTGTTAGAATGACACTTACCAAGTAAACTCCAACTGAGTTAATATTTATTGATATTTATCATGCATGGCTCCTCCCTTTCATAACCTGTCTTATGTTCTTATGCCCTTCAAATGAATTGTGGGTGAATATTTTGAAAATATATGTAAATATACTGTACAAGAAGAAATAAAACATGCACTGATCATGTACTGTATATTGATGGTTTTAAATATAGGACCTCTCCAAATTCCCTCGGTAGAATAATGGTCGAAGAACTATTTTTATTAGTTCTTATAGAGTAGCACAGAATCAGCTTCAACCACATGACTTGGGAAATAGTTTTAGAACCATCCATGAAAATAATTGTTTACAATTTTTTTTATCTTTTCAGCATGTAGTTAGTTCCTAGGTTTGAGCTAGCAGCCCTACTGTCTATCCCAGTCTCTGACCCCTGGATGCTATTAGCTGAGAGTCCCATGAGGTTCAAAGTGATTACTTTGAAACAGTAAGGTACTGATGAAAAATAAAGAATGTAGGATTCTTCTGAGGCCTTGCAATTGGGATGGCTGCACTTTAAATCTCTTAACAAAGATCCATTGGAGGGCAAGTCTGCTGCCTGTAGCCTCTGTAATTGTTTGTAAAGCCCCTGCAATTTAAACAGAGGTCATACGGCCATAAACTTAACTTCCACTTGGGTTCTCATGTTGTAGCTTATCTTGATGTCCCCTGGGGGCACCTGCCCAAAGCCTTCTAGGACTTTGAATATCTGAATGAAGCCACAACATAATTGTCTCTGTTCCAGTCTAAAAAGGTTCAGTCTTAGTCTGTTCCTTAGTCTTGTTAGTCTCCCTTCAGATCTGAAATTAGCCTGACTGCTGTCCTTTGTATTGCTTCAAGATTTGCATTGCCCATCTCTTAATGTGGTGAAGAGCAGTGAACGAAATATTCCAAGTGAAGTCCAATTAATATACTATTATTTTTAATAAGACAGTCTGTTGATTTAAATTTCAAATTTATTTTTTTTAACAATACATACACACATTTTGTTGGATTGTTTTATGTCTAGTTAAAGTAAGACCATCCATTTAATTTCTTACATGTACTGTAATACCTTGCACTTATTCAACTGTCATTTATATTTGCCAGGTTTTCAATATAATTACAGTAGATGTAACAGAGATAAGACTGATTGGTCTTCAATTCTCTAGCTCAGTTTTAGCCCACGCACAAGACTGGGAATTATATTTATAATGTGAAAGTTGTGTTAAAATAAGCATCTAAGTCATCTCCTTAAGAAGCCTCTTCAAGCCCAATGTTTCCCCATTTTCTAATTATAGAATATGTTTTTGCTACCTCCATGTAATAGTTTGGTATTGAATGAAGCCCTTGAAATTAGTTTTCACTGCCACATATATTACTTCCTATACTAAATCATCACTGAGGCACACTGAGGCACACTGAGGCACACTGAGGCACACTGAGGCACACTGAGGCACACTGAGGCACACTGAGGCACACTGAGGCACACTGAGGCACACTGAGGCACACTGAGGGCAAGGTTAATGACTCAATGTCTGGGCCCTGAGGAATGATTCCTCATGGCTTAAATACTGTGCGATGTTCCCTAATTGGCCTGATAGGCCCAGCCTGATCTTGTTGAGGATGGCCCCAGCGAGTCTCTAGCATGTGCGGAATGCGCATTGGCAATTGGTGGAGCTAATGCAGCAGTGCTGAAGCTCATTGGGGCATAACAAATACATGTAAGATTCCTTGGACTATTGAGCAAGCAATATTTGAACAATTTAAAAGATCAATAAAAATCCATATATGGAATGTTAGATAATCCCTTAACAATTTATAGATATAATGGTTACTTTGTCACAGTATTCCCTGCTATTTTTTACTACAGGTTAATAGTTTTTGAAATGTCAGATTCATGTTTAGTCACCAGAATGCTAATTTCATGTTTGTGTGTCTGCCAGGTCAATACTGTATTACTGGGACAAATGACTGCTTTTAGAGGTAATTTAATTCTGAATCTTTTTAGGATTCTATTTATTTCTGTGACACAAATACAAAAGGACATTGGAAATCTCTGCTGCTATAAGATTGTCATTGTAAATCTCTGACTGCTATTCATATTAATAATTGTCATTGACTCTTTTTGTGATATTGGAGTCTAAAAACTGTATGTGTTATAGTAAAACCCAAGAGTTTTACAGTGGGGTTATTGGTGCAAAGAGTTTAGGTATTTTCAAATAGTCATCATTTTTTATCCAATTTAATCATCATTATAATTTAATAATCGAATTGACATTATATAGCGGAGGCTCGTATGTATTTTTCATGTTTCCAAACTTTCTCCTTCAGATCAAGTCAAATCTTAAGTGTTTCCAGCAAACTCAGGCCTGAGTGCAATCACCAGACAACTGGAGTTTGATCAAAAGAGAAGGGAATACGAGACGGCATTATGGAATATGTTTAAATCATCCCCATGTTTCCTTTTAACCCTCTTTTCTTGTTTATTCTACTACATGTCCTGCAAGATTCAGTGTTTTTCACGCTATAATTATTATTTGATACAATGACACACGGGTAACGACGATACTATGTGAAAGCGGATGAAAAGGAATGAAGTAAGGAAGTACCATATATAAAGTAAATTCTGTTTTCACGGGAATTCGTAAAAAAAAAAACCTTGGGCAGCAGAATCTGAAACATGGACTTACTGGTTTCTCTTGTGTATGCTCAACGGGAATAAAACTTGAGAACTGAAATTAACTAGGCAGGACATGAAGAAAGATTAATAAAAGAAACAAAACTCATTGAAGTCAAAATTAAAGTCTTAACATTACGTGGTTGTAAATACATCTAGATGTAGTCCAAAAGACACTGTTATGTACTGTACTTCAAATATATGCTGCGCAGAATGCTAATAAAGATAATATTTTGTATAGGGAATTTGGTGTCCTTTAAAATTAAAGGTGGAAGTTAACGTGGATTAAGATGAAGCCATTGACAACCTACCGACTTCACTCCAGACGTAGCCACTTAACTACCCGCTCAAAATATTTATCTATAGTAGAGTATACTTGTACTGTATATCGCACAGCAACTTCGACATGTCCATGTACTGTATGTTTTCAAAGAGTCAACGTTAGATGGAGCTGTATCCTACTTGGAGACTTGCACGTGACCAAAGCATGGAGGCGGAGTTTGGATCTGACAGTAATCAATACAATGTAAACGTAAACTGGATTAGACACCACTGTCATAGAAATAACGCTTTGCCCGGTACCTTCTGCCTTGCTTATGAGTATCATTACCGGAAGAAATGCAGACGATCAAATGACACGAGTCATTTTCTTTAGAAACGAACGAAAACATTAAGGACAATTCAACAACCTTTATGAGGTAGGTAAATCCTGCAGGACAGTGTGCTGCTGGCGTGAATATGAGAAGGTGAATGTGAGTAAGATACAGTTGCTGTTATTTACTCAGGCAGTATAAGGCATTCAAGGTCAGAGAGACATCTAGAAGATGCAGTCAAGTTTAGTAAAAATGTAGTTAGCGAAAGGCTGAACTTGAATTATTTTAGAATAAATTTTTAGCTGCCTTATCCGTGTCTGAGCTGCCCTGTTGCTAAGAAACCTTGGACAGCACCTTAGGTTCAAAAGTGTAGGGAACACGCAGTCGAATCATTTTGAGCCGTACAGCTCGCTGCAGAAGACCGTAACCTAGGCAATACCATGTTATCAGTGTGAAATACGCTTATTGATAAATGTGCATTCTATTTATAATCAACGATGCGCTACTCAAAAGGACAGAAGTATTTTATTTATTCTAATAAGGAAATATTATTCAAGAACGGAACGTACTGTACCTTTTAGATTATTTTAAAAAACCGTGATAGTCTACATTATTTTGGTCTTTAAATCACGCGCTGAAATCACACTGAAATATAAAATCAGGTTTTTAAAAAGATTGTTTCCAGCAAAATATTATTTTGTGGCAATTTGGTGACCTTTTCCTCGCAAATGCTGGTATAATGTACTTAACGACGTTAATTACAGTGATTTATGATCGTGAATAAAATTTGATAAAAGAATGGATGATCGATAGATGAATAAATCTTTCCATACTATATACAGATGCATATACATACTGTAGACGTTCTATTCACCTTGTGCTTGGGATTCTGATTTTCATCCTGTGCAGTTTATACTACGTTTTTTAGAATGTTCTATATTTTGACTAACAATAACTCTACTAATAGCAAAAAGCACCCCTGCACTCACCTTTACAATGTTTTATGGAAAGATGAAGTATTTTAATGTTTTGTTATGTCTGACCATGATCAGTACCATCCGAGTTTACAGGAGACAATGCCTGTTACAGGAGTGAGCTGAATACTCCTGCGATAAGGGTGTCCCGCAGATGCTGTGATTGGCTTGTTCTGGGCAGAGTGCTATAGTGTTCTGTAGTTTTTATATTGATATTTGCATCGCCATCATTTAGAAATGTATAGGAACAAGTAAAGGGTTTATTCCATGCTGAAAAGAGAAGAAAGAAAACACAACATTTCGGCTGTGGAGCCTTCTTCGGGTGTATAAATGTATTACCTGATTTTGTTATGCCACACGCTAAACTATATTAACACTATCAGTCTTTCAAAAATCAGCAGTCTGAAAACCATATATTAATTGAACAATTACACTTGTACTGTAAAAAGAACTACATTGTTTTGCAACAAGCTTCTGAAATAATAAGATCTAGGTGTACAGTATGCTTGGCATTGTTCTGAACTGTGTATTTTGTGTTTTATTATAAATCCAATTTATCCAGATGTTTCACTCTAAATCTGTTTTTGCAAAGAGAGTGTCATTCAGTAGTTTCACTTTGGTTCAGGTTTTCAGTCAGTTGGTGTTTCCACTGTAGGAAACTGTTCATTAGATTATTAGCAGGTGATTGATCTTGAGCAGCTGTACATTTTGAAATACCATAGTTGTAAATGATTTAACATATGCTGTTTTTTTTTTTGGCTTGTTTGCTACCTTATTATTTTTTGTTCTTTCAGAATCTGTTGAAAGGAGGCGGTTTGTCAGTGTTTGTTTGTGTTGTTGTTCTAGTTCACTCGAATACTTAGAGTAAGCAAACATGGACTGACAGCAGTCTGCTGTCTGATGACACTAAACATACTGCAGGCTGGTACAGTGACTGCCCCTCAAAAATCAAATAAAATGATACCAAAGGTCAAAGACCACAGCTCTGGGCACATTCCGGTTGTAGAAACAGGTATGCTGTGTTCAGAGATAGTAATTTCTGTTGTACATAATGCTTGAATTCTGATATTTGTTACATGGAATTGTTGTGGGCAGTTTTTTTAACTTGACTAGAGCTTTTAATCTATTGTTTTCCAAATCTATATATAAAATATATTTTTAAGGTATCAACAGAACAGCAATGCTTATGTACTGTACATGTTTTCAGGCTACAAAAATCAAGCTTGGCATTGTTTTTGCAACTACTGTATTCGATGGAGTTTGCAATTTCATAGCTTTGAAATTGTTAAAAACAATAATCAAAACGTTTCCTACTGCCATTTTTAGAACATTATCATGTTACCTTTGTCTGAATGCATATGAGTTTTGAAAAGTGTATTTTATATGCTGTAAAAACCTTGCTTTTGTGGACAGCCTTCTGTATGTGGTATAATCTATGCTGTTTCTACTGAGGAAATTCATGTGATTGCATAGCAGGGCCTATGCCATTAATCTACTTTGTGCAGAGTTTCAACCATTGCAACCAAAGGTGTATCCATCACATGTATAATGGCAGAAAGTGTTCACTTTGGGATTGCACCAAAGCCTTTAAATTAAGGATGTAGAACACAAAGTTGGCTGAGTGGGCTGTTCTGGAAGAGACATTAAACCAAGGTCTTGACTCTTGGAGATATTTTGTTTGGAGAGCAGTGGTGCTGATTAGGGTTGGGTAACCCTCTGGAAAATGTACCGCGATACATACTGCGGTATACCACAAACTATTTTTCATGTTTATATATGGAGACTCTCTCATAGTTTGATTTCATGATTAGTAAAGCATATTGAGTTGTATAGAAAATAAAGTAATGAAAATGATGTTGTTTTGTTGTTTTATTGGAACCAAAGAACTAGAAATAACACTGAATAGTGTAACAGAACAACTTAACAACATGCAGATTTTTGTCAATCATAAATAAATGATTAAAACTTTTTTTCACAAGGTATTGGAGGTTAACTTTGCTTAGCAATATAACAATGTAAAATTCAAAATATGACAGGTGCTTGTAAGTTGTAAAGTTTTTTCTTTACAATTACTAAAGTTTACAATGAGTAAACCTTATGAAACATATTTAGCATGTTCGATTTCCCTTGGCTATTTCATCTTAAACTTCAAAGAATCCTCAATACCTGTTTAAAACATTGCTGAGATAAGACATATATTGCCTTTGTATATTGTCAGTATATTGACTTAAACGGCTTAAGACAATCTTGCTTGCAAAAAATAAAAAAAATCAAAGCATGTCTCATGGTAGTAATGGAAATAAAAACATTTAAAAACAAGACTAGAAGTTCTTCCCTACTAGAGTTACAGTAGAATCAGAAAAACTAGAAAAAACAGCACATGTTCAATGGGTCATTGGGAATACCCGTATCGATGAAAGTCAAGGTACACTAGTTCTGAACCAATCAGCTGCGATTATTTCCGCGTGACTTCCGAAAAAACGTAATATTTCTAAATTTACTAGTCAATGATATGCGGGAAATACCTTTAGTACTCACTCTTTTACAGTTAACGACTTTTTTATCACGGTCATTTCGTTCTTTGAATCAAATTTGATTTTATGAATATAAACAGTTCAAAATCTTTGTTAAAATCGAAAAAATAAAACCGCTGACGGAAATTACCGAGCGTGGATGCTGTGGATTTCTCAGCAGGTTGTTGCAGCATTTTAGTGGAGAATGAAGTGGATTCCCACCTTTATATAAATATTTTGTGATCCTCTGGGATAAAGCACTATACAAAAGCAATGCCTCTGTCATTATGGACATTATATCCATAACTGGTTGACTGCAATATCTAATTTGCCTTCTCCAGTACTGTTGCATAATTGCTGCTTGTGTCAGTTATGAGCAGTTATTAGAAGTTGCAAGGACAACTTTCTGCTAACATCACGATTTTGCTAAGATGACGCTTTTAAATTATAGTCAAGTATACAGGAGATTCCAGTATAACTATAGATGAGAAACTCCAGACGACTGATCAGGATCAACCTATTGGTGATATCCTGAGTAATATATTTAATAATAATTTAAAATTAATCACAGCAAAGTTAAATACCTCTAATTCCTCAGTTCAGTTGCTTCCCATTTTTATATAAGAGGGAAAGAACCATTTTTCACATTGAAGATGTTATAATACCTTTAGACCTTAATACCTTAATATCTCTCATTATACCTATACCACCTAGCCCAGTTTCTGACAGGAGGTCCCAGAATATTCTACAGAAAATTCGGTATGCAGACCGTCCATCCCTGGCAATTTCCAAACCAAAAAACCCAAAAACTCTTAAGTCAGTTAACAACACTGATACTGTAGATGGATTTGTCTCCAAATCCTTCCTAAAGTTAAGCAATGTTGCTTAGATCTTCATCTACCACCCTTGCATAGAACAAATCCTCCTATTCTGAGAAAATGTCCAACATACCCTGCTCATCACTAACCACCTCACCATCCTTTCTCCTCATCCATAAAAAACATGATTTCCTCTGCACCTGAATAAACAGATGGTATCATTTATCTGTGAGCTTCGCTCTTAATTGTAAACACAAATCTTATCCTCCTAGCATTACTGCAGTTCACTGCTAATAGTCAAGTCAGGGGTAGTTAAATATACATCTCCTAAAGTCGGAGTTTCTTCAGTTTCCCATGCTTTCTTCCTTTAGTCAATGTAGATGAATCCCAATGCCTGAATCCCACCTGTCCAGGAGAAGGGTTACATGTACACATACAGTATACTGTATAAATAATCAAGATCTGTAAAAATTACCATTCTCTGCACTGCCTATGCTGCAGTCTTCTTGTTTCCCAACAATAATGCTACTTCTTAAGAACGTACTCCCCTGCATAAAGACCATTACTGGTCCATTCAATTGTAAACTTGTCATTTTAAAAACAAAGAGAAAAGTTTTATGTATAAAGGAACAAAAAATACATTTAGTTATATTCTGCAGGCCTCTAACATTAAAAAGTGGTAAATACAAAATCAGAATCCCCCATAGAAGAAAAAAAAGAACCTCATGCTTGTAAAAACATCCAAGGCAAGGAGACGTAAAAGAGTGTTCCCTTTTTTCCCTAAACAAATCACACACTCTTCAAAGAATCGGCTGTGGAAAAGAGCCGAGATTAGAGTCAATGCGCACATTTAGCTGCCACCATCGCTCCTCCTGCACTTCACGGTGCCACCCATTTGAAATGCACCACCTCCACCATCCTCCTCCCTCTCAGGTCTCTCCTGCTGTACTTGAGAGGTAGCATCTGCCAGCTCATCGGGATGGAAAGACCAACTCTGTGCAGCAGGCAGGAATCCCCCCTCACGCATATCAGCAGAGCTGAGAACTACAGGTATGCCTGTTGTGGAGGCGGGAGACTGATGTGTCATCAGTCATGTCCACCTGCCCATAAGAATTCTTAGTTTCCGCTACAAGCTGGGCCCTGGCTCAGCACACCTGCCTGTCTGCTTGTAATCTGGAGATAAGTACCTTGCACAGAGGGACAATTCTTTCTGTTCCTCTTGGCCTTACACTTGTCACTCACTTTCTGCTTCTTACCAGTTCTTTAATGTTCCACACTGTTAATGAAGGTAATGGGGATGAGAAAGGCTTTGTTACTGTGAAGAAATGTTAAAGACGAGGGCCCCAATTTTATAATTTTGAACATTGGGCTCTTGTGATTATTCCTCAGATTTATTAAAGCAACAGTTTAGCGGAAAATGTGAGTTGTTTAGTGAATTGAAGTGGAATTGATAGTTGTGAACCAAAACAAGGGCAGTTCAATAACCAATTCAAGACTTTTGAGAGTGTTCTGAATTCCATTTCATTACAGATTTCACACTTCACCAAACTGGAACTGACCTCCACATTTTGATTCAGTTCAGAAATGCCCCCAGCTCTTTTATACAAAAACACTTTGATCAACACTTGAACAAAAATGTGGAGGAATACCTTACTCCTCGTACCATAAAATCAGCTTTGCTTCTGATTAAGACTTCCTTTTCATTCTGAATACTACTGAACCTTAACATTTTTGTCATATGGACAGAGGAGATAATATATGGGAATCATGTCTGAAAGTAATGTATTCCACTGAATAGTGCAGGAAATCCAAGTTGCAGAAGGTAATAAAAAAATAAATGCTGTAAATGTACTACTGTGCAGCTTTGTGGTCATTTGGGAGTTATTTAAAACTTCTGGAAGATTTTAGACATTTTGGGGATGTCACCTTGACATCTGCTTGGTGTGAAAGGAGGCTGCATAGAGAAGCGATGTAGTCAATATCATGATCAGTAGAGTCAGTGAACTGCAAAATGTCTCAGGCAGAAGGTTACTGATTTCCACAGGGTGGGTCAGGTCAATAATAAAATCACAGAAGGTTAAACCTCCCCGTTGGACAAAACAAAGATTTATCCAGTGTACAGTGAGAAAGGTTTGGTTTGGGAAGGTAACTCCCAACAAAAGGGCAATAATTACAGTATAGAAATCTTCTCAATACTGTGACATCATCATAATTCAGTGTCTCCCACAGCACCTTCTGAGGGTGATAAAGTCTATGCTACAGAGTTCCACAGCAACATAAAAAGAAATGACGTATTTGCCACATGATAACCATCCATTAATCCGTTTGTCATCAGAAATCTGCTTGTTTGCGGTAAAGGCCATGGTAATAATAATAATAATAATAATAATAATAATAATAATAATAATAATAAACTTTATTTTATATAGCACCTTTAAAGGTGGCTTCTCAAAGCGCCGTACAGAATGACAACAACAATAAATAAAAAATACACAGGATAAAACACATATACAATACACAGAGAAGATCTTGGATGGTGGTACTAAGTATAGTAGGAGCAGAGGGTGACACAGAACCCGTTCTGGAAATATAGGGGACAGGACTGCGTTCTGGACAGGACACCAGTCCATCACAAGTCACATACATACTGCACATCATGCACAGAGGGACACTAATGAAACTAACTAGCTTGTCTTTGGGGGTGGGAAGAAACCAGAGCACCCAGAGAAATAAAAAACTGTCATGAGACAGCCACCTCGCTGGAATCTATTGAAAGTCACCCCTCGATCCAATCTTTTGTTGCACTTTCCGACCTAGCGAGGTCGGTGGTGGTGGCCCGGATGCCCTGCTCACTCCTGGTGACCCACAGGAGTGGGGGACGCCCCACCCTACCCACAGCGAGGGAGCGAGGCCCGGTGTACCGCTCCCTGGCGGGGGACCAGGTGACACTGGGGGGTGACCATAGAGCCAGCCGTGAATAGTGGGTGACCAGGAGACTTTGGGGCGGTGCGGTGGCTCTGTGGCTAAGGATCTGTGCCTGTGACTAGAAGGTTGCCAGTTTGTATCCTGCAGGGGAATCCTACTCTGTTGGGCCCCTGAGCAAGGCCCTTAACCCCAGCTGCTCCAGGGGTGCCGTAAAATGGCTGACCCTGCACTCTGACCCCATGCTTCTCTCCCTGTCTGTGTGTCTCATGGAGAACAAGTTGGGGTATGCGAAAAGACAAATTCCAAGTGATCTCTTATCCTTTATAAAAACTTATACAGTGTGTAACATTTGACAGTTGCTGAGAGGTAACCTCTCAAAGTTCTGTCCTTGGCCCTACTCCGTTTTTATATATATCAGGCTTTCTGTTAACTGCGTCTCCTGCGGAAACCTTCAACACCTACTGAACAAAAGAAAGTGGGAACAAGTTAAGGTCTGTAAGTACAGTACATTGTCTTGAAAAAGTATTCACCATATTTCAATGATGTCCATTTCTTTTAATTACAAGTGATGTATGCACATTTGTAGTTGAATATAATGAAAAGTTGAATTTTCCACTGAATGTTTTTTAAGGGTTAAAGCAGTTAAATGCCACCAAAAAAATTGAAAAAAACAAAGATAAAAATATGGTAAAAAATATACAGAGTAGGCTGAAACTATTGACCTTAATATTCACTGTAATTGAGGGGATTTTCAGTTATATGATTAAATCTTTGCTTAGTGACATATTGCATGTACTTGTGAACACTGCCACATCCTGTACTGTCATTTTTTATTGATTTCTTTCTTTTTAGATTTATCTTGTATGAAATGTCGATGTGAGATCAGTGATCTAGATTCTGGTATAGTTTGTAAACTAGTTCACACACAATATCAAAATAGGAGGATTACTAAACATGGTAAAAGGATCGAAATTAAAAAAGATTAAGATAAACCTGAAGACTGGGTTAGGCAAACACCTGGCAGATGACTTAATATACACAAGTGCAGTGTATTACATGCAGTTAGCAAAACCATAAACCATAAATACAACATAGGATATGAGCTTGAAGATGAGAAAGTAACTTATGAGAAGGATAATGTGTCCAATTAAAGAGATATAAAATCAAATCACATTATTAAGATGGTTACAAAAATAAAACAATGGGTATTAGAATTGTACAGTGCACTAGTGAGATTTCATTAAAATGCTGTTTCTGTTTTCTGACACTGTGGACAGGCACACTTAAACATCAAGAGTTTTAATATTGTCACCTTTTTAATTACTTAAGGATATAGATTTCCAATGTTATAAAACACATTTTTTGGAAAACAACTGATGAAAAACTAGATTAGCTCTTTAATGCATAGAATCTGACAAGATACAAAATCGTAATCCTCTGAAACATCCTACAGGATAAACATTAAGAGCTATTTCAGAAAGCACAGTGACTTATTTAATCTGGTATAGAACATCTTTGTAGATCGGTTTGTAGTAAAGTGGATATTTCCCTTTTATGAGGTGTTTGAACCTTTTGAAATTTCAAAGTCTGCCCCTTTTTTATAGCTCAGTAGAGCTGTAGCCACTAGAGATAGTGCTACATTGGGGCATAGGCTACCTCACTAAGGTTGTAAGTCAGTTACCTGCTACAGTAATTTGGCTGGACACATAGCATACTAGTTATAAGATAGTAATGACTTCTACAAGGACAGTCTATAGCTCATCTTACACATTAGAAGAGCAGTCCCTTACAGAACATAATCTGGTTTAAGTAAAATGAAGTAAAACTAATAGAGAATTTTGATACAGATATGGAGAAAATTAAGAAAATTGGTCTCAGAAACAGTGTTGCAAATATTGTAATGGGATATTAAGGAAAAAAGTGAAGAAAGTAAAATATTTTCATGTAACAGGAACAAACAGAAACAAATGAAATTAAAAAGTTGCAAGTGTGAGCCATAAATATGAAGATGCTCATTAGAAATACACAAGCCAAAAGGAATGTAAAGAGAAATGTTTAGTTTAAACTATATTTAAAAAATAATAATTAATTTTAGGGAATGAAAAGGAAGTGTGTTGAATAATTTTTTCAGGAATTGTCTAATGAAGAAACTAATAACATGTATCAGACTGAAGTTGAACCCTTCAGTGTTTTCCAGGGATATAAAATACTTAAGACCAATAATAATCAGGTCCTGATGCTATTTTTCACTTTCAGAGGAACAAAAGAATGCGTGCACAAGTAAACTAATGTTCTTTTTTATTTACTGTTCATATGGCACAAAGCACCAATGATTTTGCAGAAAACAGCTTTGCTTGGTGAGAGTGCCACACTGACTACTATTTTCTTCCTTTCGTAGTCAGTAGAATGAGGAAAGATATTTCCACCTCATTAACTTGTTGTAGACTTCATTACAAATAGTATTTTGAAGCCTTAAACCATATACAAGCACAGTACCAGTGACATGGGTAACACAGGATTCCTGTGGGGAGACATTTTTCACATCACATCAGTAATGGGTTAGTCCACAGTTAGAAAGGCAGCAGTGATTCATGGCTTGAATGACTTCATGCAGCTTCTGTTAGGAATGCCATGCTGTTCCTTTGAGAGAGTTGTGATCTGTGCTTTCTGTTTTGGCCATCAATGATGTCTGCCAAGCATGTGTCAAATGTGTCCTAGTGGTGATAAGTCCTGAGGAATTGTGGCCAAGGTAGTGCGAGAATATTCCTTCTGTATATATCAATGACGTGTCTGGGGAGTCTGGATTGTTCAATTTGGAATCACATCTGATTTGGAATCATGATGGTGAGCAAACTACATAATGTGTTGCTTGCTAAGGATTATGCAATTATAAATGTTTTGACTACAAGTACATACAGTATTAGATGCATTTTGCATTGTAATAATATTACACCTCTGGTTTCCTCTTATAGTCCAAAGACATACTAGTAGGTTAATTGGCTACTGGGAAAACTGGCCCTGGTGTGAGTGTCTGTGCCCTGCGGTGGACGGATGTCCCATCCAGGATGTACCTTTCCCAGTTGTCCCTTACTTGCCGCAATGGGCTCCAGCTTCCCTTCAACTCTGAATTGGAAAAAGCAGTTAGAAAATGTATGGATAATATAAGAATAACGCCTTACATTTGTACACGTACCATCCTAAAGGATACATACAGTATACAAGGTGACCAACTTCACCTACAACTGAAGTAACCAGCTTCCACCTGGGTGACATATAGCAGCCATTCTGCACAAGAAACCAAACTGCACAGCAAACTACAGTAGGTGGTAAAGAGAAATAACTTAACCCACTGAAATTTAAATACAGTAGGTCAAACTGTTAAAGCCCAGAATGAAATATAACCAGGACACCAGGTTTAATAATACCAAGGGATCTTTAATCAAATTTTCTCGATAAATATAAATATACCTTTAATTCCTCTATAAATAAACTTTGAAAAATGTTTTCAGAAGCCATAGGGAACCATAAGCTTGAGTGCAAGGTTTATTGTTTGTGAAGGGTATTCTTTGTAATTTTGTGGTGGTTGATACAGTATATAACTTTTAAACAGATTAAAACTGAGTGCAGCAGTGAACCTTTTGTAAGAATAAAATAGGGAAAATACAACCAGATGTTCTAGCAGTTGTACAGTGTAGATTGTACTCTACAGATCCCATAAATTATACAGTGAATTAACATAGTATAGCACTTTGTAATTCCCATTTTCAAAATACAAATGTCAGAATGAATCAAATATATCCAATAGCAAGAGTAAGAACAAGGCTGGAACACTGGATGTACAATATGTGGATTTCCAGGGTTGTGATACCATGCTGACTACTGAATATTCATGTTGTTATTTGAACAACATTGTTAATATTTAAGGATGCCTGATACTGTATCTGCAGAGCACCCACTGTTGTTTATTTAGCTGGTGTGGTCTAGTTTCTAGCCTGCCTTTTATGATATTAGTTAAACCGTAGGGAATTAGACAAAGAATTTAAGACTTCTAGGTTGCATAACCCCTCTACTGTGTGCTGAAAACAACACCATGAAAGTGGCCTTGCTGAGATAAATGAAACAGTGCTGTTTGAATGGCTTGAGTGTGTATCTAATCACAGGTTTAAAGAATTTTCTTTTGCCCCATTGTGCATCTGTGTTGTCAGTCTTGGCAATGTGACCAGTGAAAAACAGTTCAAAGAGTTAAAGCCTAGTCCTACATCACAGTTGTTATTGTGTGAAATTACAGTACATTAAAGTATTCATGATTTTTGCATTTTTATACTCTAACAAAATTAATCAATCTTTGTTCTGAACCTGTTTATTAGGATGCAGTTAAACATTTTTGTTCAATATCATCCTATTTATTTATAGAAAGGTCATGAGTATCACTGTGTTACAATAAGCTGTTCTAACCGGTTTATATTGCAGTGAAAGATTTTCTGTCTTAATAATAAAGCATGTACTGTAAGTAAGTTTCTAGTTCCAAGACTTGTTCTAGTCTAACAAATGGAAAACTTAAATACTCATTCTCAGATTGCTTGTGGGAAATGAACTGGAAAATGTCTCACACTTCTAAATGGTCATGCACAAAAAGTGATTCTTTTCAGTTTCCAAAACATGTTTTTTAAATTTCAGATGATAAAAAAGAAAAGTTTTTGCAATTGTAACATCTAAGACACTATTTGTTTGTGTTTGTCAGTGAATTAAATAATGTTTACGAAACATTTATAGTTTTCTTATTTTTAGGGTACCACTGAGTGAGATGCATTGTTGTTTGCAATGTTTGACATAGTACTTGAGAAAAATCTCAATTCCAAAATAATTACAGTGTTAATTCAGTATGCACACCGATAGCTCTGAGTAGAAGACACAATTTATAGTTACAACACTTACAGTATTTTAAAATGATTTGTGATGGATTAATATATTTTACTCCTTTATTTTCTAGACAAAGGTATAGGTGACTCTCGGAGAAATGTGATTTGAAATTTACTAGCTCATGCCTATTTACAGATGTAATTGATCGTAGTCATACTGTCTTTGTTGTAAATTCAGTAAGCCAGTGTGAACAAAATAAACCTGTTATATTGTAAAGAATATAAATATACAGTGCCTTGCGAAAGTATTCGGCCCCCTTGAACTTTTCAACCTTTTGCCACATTTCAGGCTTCAAACATAAAGATATAAATTTTTTATTTTATGTGAAGAATCACCAACAAGTGGGACACAATTGTGAAGTGGAACGAAATCTATTGGATTTTTGAAACTTTTTTAACTAATAAAAAAAAGAAAAGTGGGGCGTGCAAAATAATTCGGCCCCCTTGCGTTAATACTTTGTAGAGCCACCTTTTGCTGCGATTACAGCTGCAAGTCGCTTGGGGTATGTCTCTATCAGTTTTGCACATCGAGAGACTGAAATTCTTGCCCATTCTTCCTTGCAAAACAGCTCGAGCTCAGTGAGGTTGGATGGAGAGCGTTTGTGAACAGCAGTTTTCAGCTCTTTCCACAGATTCTCGATTGGATTCAGGTCTGGACTTTGACTTGGCCATTCAAACACCTGGAAAAGTTTATTTGTGAACCATTCCTTTGTAGATTTTGCTGTATGTTTGGGATCATTGTCTTGTTGGAAGATAAATCTCCGTCCCAGTTTCAGGTCTTTTGCAGACTCCAACAGGTTTTCATCCAGAATGGTCCTGTATTTGGCTGCATCCATCTTCCCCTCAATTTTAACCATCTTCCCTGTCCCTGCTGAAGAAAAGCAGGCCCAAACCATGATGCTGCCACCACCATGTTTGACAGTGGGGATGGTGTGTTGAGGGTGATGAGCTATGTTGCTTTTACGCCAAACATATCGTTTTGCATTGTGGCCAAAAAGTTCGATTTTGGTTTCATCTGACCAGAGCACCGTCTTCCACATGTTTGGGGTGTCTCCCAGGTGGCTTGTGGCAAACTTTAGACGAGACTTTTTATGGATATCTTTGAGAAATGGCTTTCTTCTTGCCACTCTTCCATAAAGGCCAGATTTGTGCAGTGTAAGACTGATTGTTGTCCTATGGACAGACTCTCCCACCTCAGCTGTAGTTCTCTGCAGTTCATCCAGAGTGATCATGGGCCTCTTGGCTGCATCTCTGATCAGTCTTCTCCTTGTCTGAGCTGAAAGTTTAGAGGGACGGCCAGGTCTTGGTAGATTTGCAGTGGTCTGATACTCCTTCCATTTCAAGATGATCGCTTGCACAGTGCTCCTTGGGATGTTTGAAGCTTGGGAAATCTTTTTGTATCCAAATCCGGCTTTAAACTTCTCCACAACAGTATTACGGACCTGCCTGGTGTGTTCCTTGGTCTTCATGATGCTCTCTGCGCTTTCAACAGAACCTTGAGACTATCACAGAGCAGGTGCATTTATACAGAGACTTGATTACACACAGGTGGATTCTATTTATCACCATCAGTCATTTAGGACAACATTGGATCATTCAGAGATCCTCGCTGAACTTCTGGAGTGAGTTTGCTGCACTGAAAGTAAAGGGGCCGAATAATTTTGCACGCCCCACTTTTCATTTTTTTATTAGTTAAAAAAGTTTCAAAAATCCAATAGATTTCGTTCCACTTCACAATTGTGTCCCACTTGTTGGTGATTCTTCACATAAAATAAAAAATGTATATCTTTATGTTTGAAGCCTGAAATGTGGCAAAAGGTTGAAAAGTTCAAGGGGGCCGAATACTTTCGCAAGGCACTGTAAGCTTCTGCAATACTGCTCGATATCCTGTTCCAGGCTAATTCTGATTGAACAATAACTAGAAGCTATACATGATTAACGAGATATCCTGTGCATTAATCTTTCTAAAAAAATAACTAAACGTAGATGTATATTCTTTATTAATGAATTAAAAAAAAACAGAAGCCTGTAAAGGTTAAGGAAAACAGTAGTATCTTCGTAAACAAACAGTTTGCGGTATATACAACAAGACAAGAGTAACTGTGCTCTCATGAAGAGATTTCAACAATGCTCATTTACATGTATTCACCTATCTCTTTCACAGGCTGCTATACTCACTAAGCAAGGACGTCGTCCACGAAAAGGATTCTGAATCCCTCCTCTGCTGACATCAGACAGGAACATGCCGTCTGAAATCTGTCTTAGGTACTGTAGCATGGACCTGCATGAGTGATGTAATCCTCATTCATCTTGTATCTAATTAAACCATTAGTCAAGCAGGCAGTGAGATTGGAGGTGGAAGGTTTTGCTGCAAATAGATCTCCCTTCTGTGACCCTGAATGGTAAAGATGCATTGTAGGATTTGCTGCACTTCACATAATTAGATGTAGGAGGTAACAGTAAGTTATTTGCCTTTTTGGTTATTTATCTGCAAATCTGTTGTTTTCCAGATTACTTATGTTTGAAGCTGATCATATTTGTTTTTGGTAATAAGGTAGTGTAATTGAAGGTGTGGTTTTGAATGCAATGTAATGTTAGAATTTTGTTATTATTTCATTATGTTAATACATTTTTTCTCTTTGTTCCCCTGTGTGCAGTGGCTGTTTTGTGCAGTACCTTTGTGTTGTGAGCGATTAGATCAGTTTTATAGTACAATCTGCTCAGATGGAAATATGCAGGCCATGTTGCAGAATGAGCTGCTACAAAATGCATTTCAGCTGACCTGGAGACAATTATGTCACATAAAATAAAAAAGCAGCTGTGCTAAAAAAGAACATGTAACTTCAGAGGACTTGTATCTCGTTTTTTGGAAACGAATTATATAAAAATCTGTGTTGTCAGGTTCTGAACAGGCAGGGTAAGCCAACAGAATGTAATACTGGCTTAAATCTTTAATCTTACATTTGTTAAAAGTTTGAATATCTTTTATTTTGTTGTAGTTCACATAAAACTGAACGGCAAGAAAAAAAGATTTATATCTGAATACAATATACTATGCTGAGAAAACGTTTGTGAATCCCCTGGGTTGGTCCATGTTCTCTTATATGTTTAAAATATACATGTTTTTAGATCACAAAGGCATAACATGAATTTGAAATACAGTATTAAATCAGTTCAACAGTCATCATCCTCATGTATCTAGGTATGTGAATCCTTAGATTCAGGAACTGGTGGTACGTGTTTGAGCAGCAATGCTTTCAATTAGATATTTCCTGTAACTGTTTACAAGTCTCTCTCATTGTTGTTTAGACACTTTGACCCATTTTTCTTTCCTTAATTAATTCCAGAATCAATTCATGTCAGTGCTTTTTAAGGGTTTCCTTACATGAGCAGCTCACATCCGTTCCTGCCATAACATTCCAAAAGATATTATGTCCAGACATTGCCTTGGCCAATCCAAAATAAAGAATTTCTTCAGACATTTTTTTGTAGATCTGGTTGTATGTTTAGGATTATTGTCTTGCTGCATGACCTACTTTCGGCTCAGCTAAAGTTGACAAATAAATGGCCTGACATTCTCCTTCAGAATTTGCTGATACAACACTGAATTCATAGTTCTGTCATTGATGACAAGCCATTTGGGTCCTGAGGCAGCAAAGCAGCTCCAAACCATACAATACCTATCACTGTGCTTGATGTTCAGGATGATTTTCTTCTGTTGGAAGACAGTGATTAGGTTTTGCCATACAGTGTTTCTCATTATGGCCAAAATGTTCAACTTTTGATGCACCTGTCCAGAAAAAACATTCTCCCAGTGTTCTTGTGGATCATCCAGGTGCTTATTGATGAGGTTGAGACAGGCGGGAATGTCCTTTTTAGAGAGTAATGATTTCTTTCTGGCTATCCTCCAATGAAAACCATTCCTTTCAGACATTTCCTGATGACTGAGGCACGGGCACTGACATTGGCTGCTGAGAGAGAAGCTTGCAGATCATGAGAAGTTATTCTATATTTCTTAATGACTTCCTGATTTGTTTTCTGTGTTGCTCTTCAAGACATTGACAGGACAACTAGCCCTGCATAGAGCCACTGTGGTCTTGACTATTTTCCCTTTCTGTTTGTAGAGTTTTTGACAATGAATGGATGAAGACCAAAATGTTTATAAATGGTTTTGCAAGTCTCTCCAGAATGTTGAGTATCAATTACTCTTTTTTCAGAGGTCCTCTGATATCTCTTTGGATTGTGGCATGATGTATTTCCACTAATCTGCACGGTTGAGAATTAAACTCACAAAATGTTTGACGATTATATTGGACAGAGCTGACCAAACCCAGTCTTTTTTTAGGTGTTCAATACCTGAAGAAGGCTCCACGGCCGAAACGTTGTGTTTTCTTTCTTCTCTTATCGGCATGGAATGAACCTATTACTTGTTCCTTTGCAGCCTACGCAACTACTCACCTGAACTTATTATTTCATATATACTGATTCTTAATTATTATTTTTTCTAATTCATTAACAATTGAATTTCAAGAAACATTGAATTGGTAAACAGAATAAACCTTTCTGGTTATCAAAGAAAAGGATATCTTTTCTCTTGTGCTAAAATTTTGTAATTCCCATAATTACACTGGTGGTTGACAATCATTTTCTCAGCATCTTATATAACATGAAATCTCCTGGTGTGTAATAATTGGAGTAATTATGAGTAATTATTTGAAGTAATAATTAAATAGGAAATTATGAACAATTTTGACTATATATTAAAAGACGTCTGTCTGTACATAGCTACAGTATAAAGATACATTTATTTTATGGCCTTATACTTATATTCTTCGTAATTCTTCAAAAAATTGTAAAAATGCGACTTTCTCTCAATACTTGTATTAAACGCAGATTGTCTTCCACGAGAGGATTTGTTCATTCAGCATGAATGGGTTTGGAAAGAATGTCCAATGCAGCAGACAAAACTGCTGTTTCAGTCCTCAGTATGCCCATTCTCTTTTCACCTTAGTTAGGAGGATTTAGCTGTGATACATGTAGTGTGGAGATTTCCATAGCTTCGTTCTTAATTTGGCATGTGGGTTGTCAGAGCCAGGTGGTCTGTAAATATGGGAAGAATGGACACATCAGAGACAGAAGCCAGGGGGTTACATAGTATTTTAACCTGTTGTCAGTGAGATACACATTTTTGCTACCTTCCTTATTTCATCTTGTAGCTTCACCTATTTAAAATGCTCTTTAAGTAAACCTTTCTTTCTTTCTCTTTTCATCCAGCATTCAAGAGATGCTGACAGGTCAAAGGCTATGTCTATCCAAGTCTCACCAGGATGCAGTTCTCGCTGCCCTGAACCAGCAGAGAAATGATGGAATACTGTGTGATGTCACTTTGGTTGCCGGGGAACAGAAATTTCATGCCCACAAGGCAGTTCTCGCTGCCTGCAGTGACTATTTCAGAGTAAGTCTGCGGGCTTCCTTCACTCTCAAGATGAGATGCGTAGGGGTACAGTAAATATATTTATTTTAATGTCAGTGAAGTGTCAGACCTTTTGTTTGGACCTCAGTGGTGATCAGTTCTTACCAGTCTCCAATCACATAACTGTATACTGTACTATTATGTCACTATTAACCTGGAACTAGCTTAGTAAACCCGAGAACATGGTTGGTTCTCTTTTTATCATTGTTTAACCTGTTCAGTGATTTTTGGCTTTCCTCCTTGAACCTGTTTCTTGACGGCACTAGGGGCCAAAGATTATTTTTACTCAGGTTTTTAATCCCCTCATGTTTTTTATATGCCTTCTTTAGGATCAAACATTTTCTCGTGAAGTAGGTATGCTGTCAGAAGTAGACATTTTTAATTCCTGTGGCAGGAATCCTGAAGCTGTTGAAAGCTTAAGGGTGTTTTGCTTTTATTTTACTTGTAACGGCTGATTATTGTACAAGCACGTGCTCTTTTTGTCGTCTGCCTGTGCCCACCTTGAGCAGGTGCGCAGGTGGCTTCAGACCAGAGTGGAATGAGAACGGGGTGACCGAGGGCTGCTGTTATAGGAAGTGTCACCATTGCACAGGTGTGGCATCCCCAGAGTTTGCCTGTGCCCCAGAATCTTGACACTTCAACTGGGTAGCTGTGTCAGCATGTGCAGGAACAAGTAAAGGTTTATTCCATGCTGAAAAGAAATGAAAAGAGACACAGCGTTTCGGCTGTGGAGCCTTCTTTGGGTGTGAGGGAGAGAGGAAAACTGGCAGTTGATAAAGCATGGGAGAACAAAAGATGGGAGTGGAGAGGAAGCAGGAGCAGGACAGAAGTAGTATCGACACTCAGGTGATGTGAAGTCAAGGCAGGTGAAGAGAGGCGGGAAGTCAAAACCTGCAAATGAATACAGAGGATTACATGGAAATGTTGTTGAGAGAAGGGGAAAGGTGTGATCCTAGTTTAAGGATAATTTAGATTTCAGATGTTTTTCTGCACTAGGAGTTCCGAAACCCCTCAGTGAGAATGCAAACTTAGAGATCAGCATGATCATGGCCATTAGAGGTGAAATTGGAAACTGTGGGTTTGGAAGATAGGTTTGGAAATCATGATACTGCCAGACTTTACTGGTGGCAGAAATTCTGATTGAATCCTGGCAGCAGGAGAGTAGACCCACACACTAGTCTCTGGTGTTTTCTTATGGTGGAAGACCCATTTGCCCTGATGGAGTTATCCGCTGTCCAGGGAGTGGCACTATGTGTGCTTAGCACCTGTTTGTGATGGAATTGAATCCCGAGATGGGCAGAGGGAGCTGCACTGGTCACTACAGACAGTATTGTAAGCACAGATGATAGGGAGTCTAGTATGGCGTGTTGTCTTTTTGGTGCTAAGGATGTATACGTCTTTGAGCATGTGTACAGACTCCGGGCTAGAGCCAGAGTGATGCAGTTGTCATGGTCTATGTTAATACAAATACCATTAAAAAGAGTAGGTTGGTAATTCTGTACAACAGTTCAAAGGACTTAGCTTTGGGAACTATGGTGTTTTCAGGAGTTCTACTAATGCAGAAGTAAATATAGATATTTAACACATAGTTAAAACATTGGTGCAGAGAAGTCTGGTTTAGATTTATGGGGCATTGAACGTACTTATGGAAAACATATGGCATACGGGACATATACAAGCAGGATAGGCTGTGCTCAAACCAGAAAGGAACCATATTTTGGGAAGAGTAGACAAGAGGTATTTAAACTGGGAAAATGGGGACAAGAAGCTCACAACAATCATTGTCAGCCCTATGCAACACTAAGAAGAAACAAAATAAATAACTCATCCATTTTGAATGATTGTACTTTAATGCTAAAAGAATAAAGAATAAAGAATAACATGCAAAATTTGAGGCTACTGCATTAACAGGAAACCGTGACATTTCAGAAATAAATTAAGCACAGTAAAGAGAAGATGACTGGAACAAATGTAAAACTGACAAGACAGAATAGAAGGAGTGGTGGTGTGGGATTATATATCAAAAATAACCTGTTGCGACAGCTAAAACCGAATAAATCACTCGTACTCAGGTTTAATAGGCATGTTATTCATACACCAATAGCTAGGATATTTCAACTCTCACTTAATATGGAAGCAGGTCCCATAGAGTGGAAAATAACATATTTAACACCGGTTCATAAAAGTTATGAAAACAATATCTAAAGATAAAATAGAATAATACTTAGAACAACTGCATTCTCCATCACACGGGTGATTCTGGGCAGCAGGAAAGTATGAATGAATACATGAATGGGATCTGGTTGTTTTTGCAGATTCCTTTATGTACTAAACAAGGTAATGTGAAGAAACAAGAAGAAAGCAAATTGCTGTAAATGCCTGGGCTTATAGCAAAACATGTGGAGTTTAAATCCAGGAAAACTTAACAATGCCTTAGTAAGAACTCGATTAAAATATTTTGTTTAGTTTTGGTCACCATACCACAAAAATGATATTATAACCTTAGAAAGAGCTCAAAGAGGAGCAACAAGAACAATTCCTGGTCTCAGGTCTCAGGTAAGGGAACTAAACCTCCTCAGTCTTAAATGAAGGAGACTGAGAGGAGATTTTGCCCAGATATATGAAATCCTAAGGCACATACAGTAAATAGGGTCCACCTTGGGGACTATTTCACGCTCATAATTGAGAACTAAAAAGGAATTGTTTAGGACAATCAGAAATAGTTGTTTAAGCAAAGAGTTAGGGCTGTCTTGACCAGACATTCCAGCTAGTTGGTATTAAGGATGCAAAGTGTGGATGTCAGGAAACAACTGATCAGAATTTTAGACACACTTAAATACTAAACTCTGCAAATACTTATACTGTGTAATTAATAATAATAATAATAATAATTGCTTACACTTATATAGCGCTTTTTCTGGACACTCCACTCAAAGCGCTTTACAGGTAATGGGGACTCCCCACCACCACCACCAATGTGCAGCATCCACCTGGATGATGCGACGGCAGCCATAGTGCGCCAGAACGCTCACCACACATCAGCTATCAGTGGGGAGGAGAGCAGAGTAATGAAGCCAATTCACAGAGGGGGATTGTTAGGAGGCCATGATTGATAACAGCCGATGGGGAAATTTGGCCAGGATGCCGGGGTTACACCCCTACTCTTTTCGAGAAACACCCTGGGATTTTTAATGACCACAGAGAGTCAGGACCTCGGTTTTACGTCTCATCCGAAGGACGGCGCCTGTTTACAGTATAGTGTCCCCATCACTACACTGGGGCATTAGGACCCACATGAGCCGCAGGGTGAGCGCCCCCTGCTGGCCCCACTAACGCCTCTTCCAGCAGCAACCTTAGTTTTTCCCAGGAGGTCTCCCATCCAGGTACTGACCAGGCTCACACCTGCTTAGCTTCTGTGGGTTGCCAGTTGTGAGTTGCAGGGTGATATGGCTGCTGGTGTAATGATCGTTAGGACTGCTGCAAACTTTCATTCAAAAAGGTTCATATTCAAGACTATTAAACAGGTAAAAATGATGGTTAAGTCTCTAAAGATAGAGGCATTAATGTATTTAAAGCTACAGTGTCTTCAGAGAAATAATGTGAATCAATGAGAATGCTTGCTTCTACTTAAGTGTAACTGACAAGAATCACATCTGTCTGCCTTCTTACATAAAAGCGTTCTTTCCGGACCCTATGCAGACGACACAATCCGGTGATGAGTGAGGAAAACACGGGGAAAAAGGCATGCAGGAGTCAGAATGAAAACGGGGGGCGTGTCCATGGTGCACAGGTGTTCAGGGGGGTGAGTCCAAGGCAAACAATCCAAAACAGAGTTCAATAGGAAATCCAAGAGGAGGCAAAAAGTCCAAAGCCGGGCGGTCCATCCGAGACGAAGACAAACAGGGTTAAAAACCAGAGCGGGATCCGGTGGAGGGTCGGGGGGAAAAGGGGGGGAACAGGACCAGACGCTCCAGATCCCGGACTCGCTTAGTACGGGAACCAATGCAGAGCCCGGAACAGAGTGGGCGTCTGGCTCTTATAGGGAGGCAGGAACAGGGAGCAGGTGCACGAAATCAACACGGAAGTGAAAAAGCCGGAGGGCCCTTAAGGGGGAGGGACTACAATCATGACAACAATGACAATATCCGCACGTTTACTGTACACTGCACAGATTACCATTACACTGCCTGCTCTCGTAGTGCATATTCGCCGCCAGATTCTTTCCATACAAGACAATAGGACTTAATAAACTGCTTTAAAATTCTAGTTTGCTGTAGTAAACTGTTATTTGTAAATGGTATAAGACATTTCTGCTATGTCTTTATTTGTCATTTATCAGCTAAATGTTTTTGTAAAATCATCCATACTGATTGTTTGGGTGCTGTGGGCTGGTCTTGCCACTGCTGTGCAGGATATTTCCATTTAAGCCAAAAACGGCATGTTTTTAATTTTTTTCAGAAGTACTGATTAACACAAAAAAGTGAACATGAGATTTTCGCATGTCTAGCAGAACTGTGTCCGCTGGAATGTACTAATTGATCCATGTTATTAAGCGCAGGCTAAACTGTAGGAATAATGAATAAATTATTTCTGTAACAAATCTTTTGCTAAAATATAAGCTGTGCCATTAGTAGACATCACTCTTCTAATTCATCATGTGCTGTTTGGCCCTTAGTAGAAATGAAGATGAAATACAGTAGCAGTTCCTGGCAATTTGAACTGTTGAACAATCTGAAAAGTCCATATGACACCATACAGGATAGAGTATTTCATTAAAAGGTTAAAATAAAATAAAAGTACCATCTTTTCATTTTATCACTTCTTTTTCAAAATCATATTTATTGAAGCATTAGGCATGTGTCACAATGCAGTGCCTGAAATAATTTAAGTGCTGTGATAATTTAATACCGGAGGCAGATTCCCATGAACAATCATACCATCTCTGACCTTCATCACAATATGGAAACATGACTTGGAGTGCCAGAGCTTTGCTTTTTGCATACAGCATGCACAGTATACTGTATAAGTACAGTTCAAAACAAGTATACTACCACCCTACAGTATATGCAAATTATTTGTATTCAGTAAATTATTGTATTTCTTTCTTTCTTTTATTTCTCTTATAGTATAACAGTATAAAATCCTTTAAAGCATCTTTGTAAGTGGTGTTTAAGACTATTGAATTACTTGGTTTAAAGTACTATACAAGGTGCACTTCTCTAATATTTGCTATGGGTCATATTAGCTCATTGTTTCCTTATTTGAAGCCTTGATTTCTGCAAATCGTTTTCTCAGAACTTAATGACAGACAGGGTTCTGATTGACATTAAATCCTCATTCTTTCTCCTCATACTGGTCTTCGTCTGATGCAGTATTGTATTTCATTTCTAAACTATCCCACGTTTCCTGCTAAATCTAGCTCGCCACAGAAGAATGTTGGAAGAGCTTAGTAAATCTGCAGCTCTAGAGTTTTCTGCTGTTATGTCCCTGAGGTCCACAACATCCTTCCTGGTAGGGGCGTGTCATTTAAACCCTAGATTTTAGTTAACTGTTCAAAAACTCTTGTATAAATTTGTTTGTTGATCGTGCTATATTATCATTATAAAAACACTCAGGGATGCTACTGTATGTGTGAGGAGCATTGTGTTACATTTTAATTTAAAGCTCTTCTGAAAGCCAGAATGTTTTTATAAAACACACTAAATGCTCGGTGTGTGGGGGTCCTGAACTGTCACGATCATAATCCCTCCTCTTAAGGGCTCTCCGGCTCTTTCACTTTGTTGTTGATTTTGTGCACCTGCCTCCTATCCTTCCCCTCCTTATTTAAGCCAGACGCTCTTACTATTCTGAGCTCAGCAGTGGGAGATGGATGCTCGGAAGCCCGCCTACCAGCGGGGCCTGGAGTGACCCAACGGCATAGGCTTCACCACGGCGTCCTGACCATCTGGGTCCAGGGCTCGGAGTGCCTGGCCCTGTTAACCCACTTTTATTCCCTGTCCCTGCACCGGATCCCGTTCCGGTTTTTAAACCTTGTCTTGTCTTGTCTCGTTTGGATTACCTGGCTCTGGACTACACCCTGGATTTCCCTTTGGACTCCCTTGGACTTGTACAGCTGGGCCACGTCCCCCCCGGGCACCAGTGCTCAGTCGTCACGCCCCCCTGTTTGTCAACCTTCCCAGTTCCTAGTCATCTCCTCCCCGTGTCCGTTTCACTACTTCCGGATTATACATCTGCATAGGGTCCTGCCCAGCGCATCGTGATGCTGAACTAGTTAAAAAGCAACAGTTTGTAAAACGACTGTCACGAAACAAAATTGTTGCAGACTTCATGGCTTCTTTGCCAGTGACAGATTGTTTATAATTAGATTTTGCAATCCAAACTGGAAACAGATCAGCCTATTAAGTTACTGAAGCAATTTGAATAACAAGCAGCTGGATGTTTAAAAAAGTAATGGGACACTGTGCTGCTTTGTGAAAACAGATTTGATTGATTGTGTTTTAGGCATGAGTAAATTCCATTTCTAAAAACATTGGTCTTCGCATAAGCAGAATAAAAGGATTTGTTTGTTCCCCGCATGCAAAACCAGAACAACAGCAATAAAAAATGTGTAATTTAATAATCGTGTGGTTAGTCTGGAAAGATTTGATTTATTTCCATTTATTCCATATGTTAGATCTACTGTATATTACAGTGTAAGCTGTAAACTGACTGTATATAGCTGTAATATTTTACATTACAATATGTTCAATAACTAGATGGGCAGTGCTGTCCTGTCTACTATGACAGAATTATGGCACCTTCTTATGAATATCTTTTTATTTTATTTTACCATATATAAAGATACTTACAGTATGCCAAACTACAGCTTATTCAGTTAGAAAACAATTTTTACAAACAGTATTCCCTTAAACCAGGGGTGGCCAACAATTTCTTTTTTGACAGCCACTTCTATGTAATGAAAAACATTCCAGGCTACATCTAGCCTGTAGTTTTATAAAGGTATACAAGGGTACTTTTGTACTTATAGATATTTTCTAATCCTTAAAAAAAAACATATGCATACAGTACCTTTATTTCAACGAGCTTGAAATAGTTTGATATCTACCACCCATTTTCTAAAGTACTTTATCCAGTATAGTGCCGCGGGGGAAGTTGGAGCACGAATTGGGCACAACGCAAAATATACCCTTGACCCTCGTAGTCCAGCTAACAGATGGCATTCAGCATTTCTGAATTCCTATGACACAGCTGTTTCTCAAAGGTCTAACTTTATTCTCAGAGGTCTAACCTCATTAATTGGAATTGGCAGGTTTTTAGTTCTGTTATTTCAAGCAGTTACGGATAACCAGAGTTTGTTCACGGTAATGCTTTTAATATGAGTGAGAACAGTTTATGATGGTGCCCAGTGGAAATAATTTACACAACTTGGATAACATAATATCAGGGGTTTTGTCAGATTCACGTTGTGATCTCCTTATTAACACGTGGATAGCGACCGGTTGGTGGCAGGTCCTTGCCCTCCAGTGACACCCTGAAACGACATGGTGGCCCTGCTGGAAATAACCATCAAAACGTAAATTATGAAGATTTAAAACTCAGCTTGGAAAACAATGCACAATTAACAAACATTTTAACAAAATAAAACAAATAGTGGGTTTATGTTTCCTAATTTTTATTTTATTTTAATTTTTATAAACACCAAGATTATCATTTTGCTTAGATTGGGGTCATATGATATGTTTCAAGGGTCAAGTACTTGAATGTTTGTTCATTATGAAAAAAAGTGCCTTTCCCGCTTTTACAGTGCAGTTATACATCCGACCGACGAGTCTTTCACATTTTAGTCCTAAAGGTTTTAAACGTTGCTTATGAAGGGGCTTAAAGGGCAACTTTAATCTCCCCTGTGTCATTGGCAAGAATGCTTCAGTCCACGGGGTTTTTCTCAGACTTTATCCTAATTCAGAGAAAAGCACCATTTCTAAACCTGCCACTTAAGGTCATAAAATCCTTCTTCCAAAGGAGGCTGACACTTTACGTTTGTAATGTACAGTGTTTTACATCTGAGATTGAGTTTATTAGACAGACTGGAGCATTGGAATTTACTTTAGCTGTCACACCAACTGAGTGCAGAGCTGTATTTCACAATCATTGAGAGAGCACGGATCATTCTGACGGACAATTCCAAGTCCTTAGCAGGCAGCACTGTTATAGAGATTCAAGAGGGGAGCTGTCTCAGACTGCAACGCAACAAAGAATGTTTGATTTCATACCGAAAAATAGACCGAAAGAATACGTTTCAGATGTTGAGCCTTCTTTCTGTGTGAAGGAGATAGAAAAGGTCCTGGGATATGAAGCAAAGGAGAACAAAGGAGAAGTTCAGTGAATTTGATTCAGCCATGTAACTTAAAGCAGGAAGTCTGTGCAGGAATTTTTACTTACATCCGTCCATCCATCCATTTTCTAACTGCTTAATCCAGTGCCAATACGGGATCATGGGGGAGCTGGAGCCCATCCTGGCACGCGATGAGCAAAGGCAGGATACACCCTTGACGGGACTCCTGTCCATCGCTGGCCTCACGCAGACACAGACGTGCAAACACACACCAGGGCGAATTTGTGCATAAGCTACCAGTGTCTTTGGGCTGTGGGAGAAAACCAGAGCACTTAGAGGAAACCCATACAAATAGGGGGAGAACACACAAACTGCATGAAGATACTTCCCCAGGAACTGAACCCACAGCCCCAGTGCTGTGAGGCAGCAGTGCTAACCACTGCACTACCATGATGCCTTGCTATCTACTGTACATGTACATTGTAAAATTAAGTTAATGTGAGAGAAGGCAGATTCACACATTACGCCAAACAGTTTCGCTTGCTTTACTTTTAAAATAAAAATGAACATCATTCCTTGCCAATGATGTACAGTACACTTCCTTTTTATTATGGTTGTTGTAGCAGTGTCATACCTAAACTTCTAGATTCACACTTTAAGTGGTGGGGGCCCTAATTTTACTCTGTCTTTTTGTGACATCTACCATAGCAGAGAGAAAGTCATTGACCAGAAATCTGTCTGAGTGTGCAGTGCTACTGTAGTGCCATGTAGGGAACTTTGGAGCTGTAAAGCTTCTTTGTGTTGTTAAAACACAGAGTTTTCTGTGACACATTGATAAGGCTATAGAGTAACATACTTATATGCATTTATGTTCAAGTTAGACAAACAACTATTTCTTAATCAAATTGGATCATTTAGTGCTCCGTGAAATCTAGTATTTCTGTTGTTTTGGTTATTGCAGGTGATGGGGTCTGCTTTGGTGTTATATTAATTAACTGCCTGATAGTTTTTTAGTTTATAATCCTGTCTGTGCTATAAATAGAAAAAGCAATCAACCATGTGTAATTAAACTGAGTCACAAGAGTTTCAGACAGTGATTTCATTGTTTTTTCAGAAGTTACAGTAGAACTGGATAGTCTGGATCACGGTTTCTAAAGAAAGGTATTGTTCAGAAGCTGGCTTTCTTTCCTCTCAAGAAGTTACTACTTTGCTGTTTCTTTCAAGCCCCTGCATTGCTTTTAATTGGGAAAGAAATTTCACTTTCATGTTTGAAGGAAGCCTTTTCCTATACATACAGTATTTTATAACATATCTGTGTTATTACATTTATTTGTGTTCTGCCTAGCAATAATTGCTTGTAGTTGGCTCTTTGCTGGAATATTGCTTAATTTCCCATAACATAAAGCCTAGTACTCATACAGTATATTCACATAATTTTGTTTGTCTCTTCCATACTTACAAAAATGTAGCATGACAATGACAATGATATATACCCAGTGCAAACAAAGGGTTTATCTTGAGGCAAAAAATGAAAACCTTAGACAGACAAAGTCAATTTCTGGATGTAGTCTGAGTTCGCATTTTACGTGCCAAAGAAATAATTTAAGTCAGAACACCTCAAAAACTGGCAAGAATTCAATGTGGCTGCAGCAAAGGTTTGAGTGTCTCAGATGATTGTCACTCCAATCAACTATAGATAGAAACTCTACACAAAGCGTTTGCTGAGCTTTTACTGACTTCATGCAGATATTACCTCAAATAATAGACAGTCATCACTGACTATATTCAATGAAGTATATTTTTGTTCCAATATGATTATAATCTTGTTACATTATATGTGGATGAAATTACCCAAATTATGACTGTTAATAAAATAGAATATTGCACTTATCATTCATTTTAATATCATAAACGCAAATATGAATTTCTTGAATGTAACAGTTTATGTGACAGTCATAGACAACACAGGGCGAGCCTTGAAATGGAAGAATTATGTTTTTTAGACTATACTACACATGAGGGTTAAATGTCAAGTCAGGATCGAATATGACCCCCACGTTCTTCAGTTTTGATTGAAATTCAAGCACACTGCCATCCACAGATAGGGTTACTGCATTGGCTTTACATAGTCGATGGGAGGTGCCAAATAGCATGACCTCAGTCTTGTCGCAGTTTCATTAAAGGACATTTTGTGTCCCCCAGGTTATGTCATAGATGCAATTAGAGAGTACAGAGACAACTACTTCTGTTTAAGTTTTAGCATGGACATACAGCATCTGAAGTAGGAACACGTAGAATGGAAGCACCAGACTTAACAAACCCAACTTTAGAAGTAAAAACCCTCAAGAGAAACAAAGTGTCAGCAATGAGTTCGATAAGGGCTGAACCATTTAAGAGCATGTCAGAAACCCCAAATACAGTTTTGAGATGGGAGAGTAAAATGTAATCATTAACAGTGTCAAAAGCAGCACTAGGTCTTAGACAATTAGGATAGATAGAGAACTGGAATTAGCTGACATAAGAAGATAGTTAGTAACTTAACTAGGGCAGTTCTGTGCTATGTAATTGTCTGAGGTAATTGTTAAATTATATTACAACCGCATGTTCTAAAATTTACACAAAAAAGGCAAGTTAGCTATAGGACAGACATGTTTTAGGTTGTCCAGAGCCATGTTTGTTTTTTTAGGCACAGGTGTAACTGAAGCCATTTTAAAGGATGTTGCTCCAGTAATCAAGGACTCATTTATTATGCGGAGGACAGTAGGGCAGAGGGCTGGAAAACAGGATTGAAATAAAACAGAAAGAATGGGATCTTGTACACAGGTGATGAGAATAATACGCGATCCCAATTTATTAAGGCACACAGTTTCAAGTTAAGAGAAACAAGAAAGAGGAGAACTGCTAAAAACAGGCATGCAGGGAGAAGGTGTGGTAGTAGTAAGCATGGTGGAAAAAATGTGATGCCTAATCTGATCTAATCTGAAAAAAGTGTTAAGCAAAGTTGGAATGAGGCAGGTAATGTAGTGGCGCAGTTAAGCTTTAGCATTTGAGCGATGGTGGAGAACAGGTATCTAGGATTGTTTAGGTTATTCTCAATGATATGGGAGAAGGATCAAGCTGGATCTAGCAGACATGTCGGTGTACCATGTGGTACGGAGAGTTTTTTTTTGACTGAAAGTTATGAGACCCTGCTGCAGCTGCTGCACTCTGCTACACTAGTACAGTATGCATGAACTAAGTGCATAAACTAGTGTGGAATCAGTTAATTAAGCATATTTTCACGTTCAATTTCTACAATTTAAAAGCACAAGTACACATGTTAAAATTTTCCCTACTACACTATATCAATAAAGTTAATGACAAGCACAATAATCTATATTCTGGGTGAAATGGGTGAGCATGGAACACGTTTGTAATGTTTTATAAAAGAGTTCTGATGGGCATATTTTAGCACACTTTGTCAAACAAACCTCACAACTTTTTCATATATAAATAAAACTCTGATGATACACAATTGTTCTTATTATATCTTTCCTCCTAGAGGGAGACTCATAGAACAGAAATTGACATTTTTTTCTGTAAAAATATTGAAAATTTGGCTCATTTGACATTTTTAGTTTCCTGTTGATAGCTGGCTATATACATAAATAATCCAATAATATTCCTTTTCGTAAACATAACTTAGCCGGTCACAGTCTGTGAGACTGACTAAATCAAATAAATCAAGCTCAATAAGTATGACCTCAGAGGATTCCTTTCTGTGTGTTTATCCAGTTCTCTGGTTGCCATGAAGACAGGGGTTTGCAACTATTAATAAACACTCCCGGTGAGCCGATTAAGTACACGGCAAGAAGGAGGGTTGATAGCATGATTACTGTCCTTCAGGTATTCACAATTCTCAAAACCACTCACAAGGTTAAGGTAGGGGATGTACTCAGAATCATCAGTGCAAACAGACCAGAGCACCCATGTAGAAACAAAGGTGTTTAAAACTTAGAACAGGAAACTTCTGTATTTACACAAGCATTCTGGGAGTCTGGATTACGCTACCTAACCACTTTATTGAAGCAAATATTGTACCATCATTTCTTTCATGTGTAGTTTCGTGAATTTACTGGGACAATTTACTAATTGTAACAGTAATTCATGTGGTGGTTCTTTGGCTATTAGGATTCAATCGTCAGAATAATCAGCAATACCCACATGGGTTCAAATACACAAAATACACTTATTAATACATAAGATTGTGCATATAAAACATATGACAATCTGCCTGGATACAGACAGAAGATCTTATTGTGAGAGTTACCAAGATACAGAATATATCACAATCACGAAGAGATACAGTACAAGGCAAGGAATACAGGTATGCATTTCGTATACCATTCGGCTATACTATCTCATTAATCAGTCTCATTAATACAGATTCTACATTAGATACTTATAGGTAAATACATAACTTATATGAATTAAATTGATATCAACCTGTGTTGAAATAGCAAATGAATTCTCAAGGTCGGTAATGTAGAATTGGGGGTGGTGCGGTGGCTCTGTGGATGAGTTTGTATCCCCCGGCTGGCAGAGGAATCCTACTCCGTTGGGTCCCTGAGCAACGCCCTTAACACCAACTACTCCAGGGTGTTCTGACCCCAAGCTTCTCTCCCTATCTGTGTGTCTCATGGAGAGCAAGTTGGGGTATGCAAAAAGACCAGTTTCTAATTCAAGAAATTGTATATGGCCAAAAAAAGTGATCTTATCTTATCTTATATTGAATTTATACTAATACAGTATTGGATTCGTATCTCCCGGCAAGGACAGTGAAGAAACAGCTGACAGGCTCTGTCGAAGCGGTATCCACTCAGTGGTCTTCTGGCTCGATGCCCCACCAGCCCTGGTGCAGTTCGGAATCGTGGGGAGAAGGAGAGAGAGTGTTCCTCTGTCAGCTTCATGCTGGACCATTGTTACTCTCCGGGGACCTGCTAGTTAGTGTCGAGCTGGACGAGTGGAAGTCTGTGCACAGAGGTGACTGCGTAGTCAGAGCAAGTCACTCTTTGGGGGGAGAAACTTGGTTTGCTCCCAGCGTAGCGGCTACCTCTGAATAAGAGTATTCATATGTCGACAAAAGTCCAACCGTATTGCTCTGGTGATCAGATGGATACAACGGTGGTTGCTAGCAGTTCACGCAGTCTTGCTGCAGGCTTGACCCCGGGCAGAATTCTGTCTATATGTATAGTCTCTCTCTGGCTCGGAACTTGGAAAAAAGTTACCAACACTCAGACAACAGCACTGGCAGTCACGTGATTGTCAGACAGCCAAGTTGCTCAAGCAAGTCTGATGGAGCGCGAGAGTGAACTGAGGAGCAATCTCAAAGCTCTGTGCAATGCCTTTTAACTGGACGACATACAGTATGGTTGGTGATTGGTCAAAAGGTTGCCAGACAGTTGGGGTTCCCATATCCTGCAGGTTCCTGATTGGTTGGTCAATTTGAGGAATGACTGACCATGACCTCTGACTCTAGGACCACAATCCAGATGTGCTTAGGGTCTCACTAGAAACCAGGACGAAGAGTGGGCATCTATCATGATACTGTAGCTGGTGGCATCCCGATCGTGGGAACTGTTCCTTATCAGGAAGACAAACATCCCTAAAACGGTGTACAAACATGAATAGCTCCTCTATGGCTTGGACCACAGAAATGAGAGAGATGGACCTTACTGGGAAAAGCACAGCAGCACTTAATTCGGTCTTAATAATAAGCATTGCTGCTACAACAGTGTAAGATCTTAGCTACTTAAAACCAAACAAGCTACTGTAGTAGAGCCCAATGGCCTCTTACTGGAAAACTTTATGTCTCCTTTTTCTCCCTTTATTTGATTAAATTGATAAGATTTCCTGGGTTTAATTTTGATTGCCAATACATCTATTTTTCACAACCATATAGGGAAGAGTTAAATGTGTTGTAGTCAGAAAATGCAGGATAATTCTAATGTAATTTGCTGACAAAGTAATTTTTGTACTTAACCACATAGGAAGAGGCTTAGTTAGATTAACACACTTGTTTAATCTCCTTTTTTGGAGATAGACTTAGATAGGCGAGATAGCTGCCACTGTATTTTTTCCACAAAGCAGACAAGATGAATATTTCCATGGGAGAAATTTACTTTACCTTGTTGAAAACCAAGTGGGGTGGCATTTATTTCCATTTTAAGCATGGTTACATACATTCAGCATTTCATATGAATCACAGTGGAAGTGAAATTCAAGGGGTTGCTAAGAATATAAGATGAGGAATATCAGCATTAGCATTAATTATTTCTTTGAAAATGTATTGATCTTCTCAAAATGAGCTGGTCATACTAAAAAAGCTCACTGAAAATTAGTGTTGCTATGTGTAATTATCATGTTGGAATATAAATTCTTCACCCTTTGGTTTACACTATTCATTGTATACAGTGATATTCTTCTATATACAAAGCACTGACTTTTCATACAATTGCACTCATGGAACACATGTTGTTGCAAAACATAATAATGCATGCTTACGTATCAGATTTTTTTTCTTTTAATATTCTGAATTGCTTGTTATACCATTGAGGTGTTAATGAGAAGGTTAATGAGAAGGTTTTGGCTGCTTTAACATGTATACAAGAAAAGCAAATGGTACAGTTTTAGAAATGTAAATTTATTATTAGTCATGTTCATGTAGAGCCTGATGTAAACTTGTAAATAAAAAGATTACATTTTAAACATTATAACAACAATAAACACTCAGTCAGATATAAACCTCGACTTCTCAAACTGGCAAGAAGCTCAAAACATAAAACAATTGTTACAAGAGTGTTGTTTGCAGTAAGATGACAGTAAAACATTTCTATTGTGTTTTCTTGTGAAGCCAATTCTGTATATACAGGATCTTATACAGTATATAAATGCTGTCATTTCATGGGTTGATCAGGAATTAATCATATGTGGCAAGCAAAGCAAATGTCACTGTGGGCTGTAAAAAAATTGGCACGATTGGTGATAATTGGTTTAGATTCTGTTCTGGTATAGAATGTAACTTGCATCTAGTTAGAGGCAGACAGATGACCCTGAGGTTAAAAATGACTTTTCTGGTTATTACATGTGAATTGATCATTCCTTTCTGTCTGAATAATCAGCCCTTTAGATCAGTTCTGCAATTCAAGATGACAGGGAGAAAGAAGCACACCCTTAAATCTCTTAATAAATAAGTTGTAGTTTTTAAATAAATTGCCATCTAATAATTATTTGGAGATCTCAAATTGTTACAGAAAATTTTACAAATAGCATAATGGTCTGCTTCTTGAGATAAAGATTTGTTTGAAGAGAATCTGCTTATTTAATTTTAAGTACAGTAAAAGGAGCAAAAAAGGAATCCTGAATAATTCAAAATTGTTGTAAGAAAGAAAAATCCCATGAAGCCACCTGTTGTTAACTTGGGCTGAAAAAAATTCTCAGACAGTAAAAAGGTTTTTTTAGCTTCTAAGAAAAGTTTGAACAGAAGTTTCACATTAAATATTGACTTAGGTGCAGTGTGTAAGAACAGAACTTGACTGGGATTTTATGAATATGCACAGAAAGAAATTTTTCCTTTTTCTGTGGTACCTCATGTCCAATTCAGTATGTCATTAAGCATTGTTTTACAAATATTAATGAGAAATGGTTAAATGCACCTCACAGAGAGCTGATGTTTTGCTTTAATGCAAAAGTTTTGAACATTTGAACATTAAACTGAATGTGACAGAAGCCTTTTATCCTTTTGGAATGCCCCCTGTCTGTATAATTCTTTTTGTGCAAAAAAGTAGCATGCTTGAATGGTTTTAGATCCCTTTGATGCCCACATATATTTTAATACAGCCCCTTTTAATTTTCTGGATGTTTTATATTGCAAGGCACAATGCTGTACATGGAACTCCTATATCATACATGTAATTTATTGTTTTACAGTGAGCATATTGCTTAAAAGTCGAAGTGAGTTGAAGTATAAGTCCTTAAGTATTACGAATTTTAATTTTACTCTGCATTACTCTGTCATGGATGTCCATCCGAAATGCTATTTAACTTATTATTTACTTTTTTGCTATTTTACTTTTTAACTATTTAGGTTCTATCCCCTTGCCTTCTAGCTTCTGTCTTCAATACAAAAACGATTTGACTGACAAAATAGGGAAGTCACATGGCTTACAGAAGAAAAAGTTTGTTATCCATGACAAGTAAATCTGATCTCCAAGGTTTTTTTTTGTTGTGTAACATACAGTATGTCTGTCAGAGTTCAGATCAGAGTGCTGTCTTGGGTTAAGGTTTCCCATAGTTCCAATTGAGATAAAACATGTTGTTGTCAAAAGATGTAATCCTTTTTACTGCATTTACTGTGACAGTTCATATGTGTATTTTTGAAACACGACACTTAGGTACTAACTGTAATATGAATAGGATGGGCATTTGAGTTTGTGTGAATAAATGAGGTTGCATATCAAATTCAGTGTGCCACAAAACGTCTTAGCCATCTAAAACTGAACAACCTTCTGTAAACAGCTCCTTTATTAACACTAATTCAATCTAACAGTTGTTACTTTGTCTGGAGGCTTGTTAAAAGCAGCTAGATGGTACTCTGCTTTCTGTCACTCATGCCATTGCAGAAGGCTGAACTCAGCCAATGAAGGTGCTGGGCGGAGTGCAGATTGAGCTCTGTCGTGTAGGAGCTATGGATTCGAACCTTGGTCACTGCGCACTAGTCAACCGTGACACGGGTTCTCCAAGCAGCTGGCTACAATTGTGCTGATCGGGGTGGGTGAACCCCTGGAGGTTCGCAGCTATGTCAGTGCAGGACACTCCTGGCCCTCCTGTGTGAAGCTGTGCAGACTGTGTAATGCTAAACTGCAAGTGACTCCTAGGCGGGTGCCTTGGAAGAGCCTGCCCGTGTCTCATTCTCCTCTTGTGTCGGCTGGATCTGAACCGAGACTTGAAAACACATGACTACAGCGATTCCAAAGTGCACAAAAAGGCACCCACTGTCATGTTATCATGATAAACCAAGTTCCAATTATGATTGCATGCTAGATTAGGCAGCCAGTACTTGCATTGCTTAATTAGCCGCAGGAATAAACAGTTGACATTAACGTTGTTGTTTTTTAAATTAAACATCCTATTAAACCACGGGAGATTTGCTGTCAGATTTAATCACTTTTAATCTATCCAAGTGTTGTCTCAAAAAGCATGTGACTGAACCTTCTTACCAAGAAATCCTTTTTTTACTGACTTCTTAACTCTGTCAGATACGGTAAGTACTGGTGCTTCAACGTGAAGATTTAGTCTCAGTTCATTCAGCCATAACTGTTTTAATTATGACCACTGCAAAGAAATTGCCTGCTGAATACCATAAGAGTTTGTTGGCTTTGAATCCCAACCTTACATATGCAGTTAAGTGAATAGCAAATGTACCGTACATGTACAATTACTTTCTATCAATATAATAGTTCATTTAGTAACATTCAGTTTGATATAACCTAAGCGTATTAATAAAGGTAGGAGGTGTACGTTTCTGACTAACTTGTATAAAATAATATTAATATCTTAAGCTTTCCCTTGTCACCAGTGCTATCAATGATATCTTATAAATATGTGAACTAAATGTCTATATTTTATGCTTTACTGCAATTATAATGTGATCATAACGCAATTCGGCTTTTTTAGAGGTATATTTTGAAATTGTTCAAATAGAATCCAAAACAAACATTGGTGCCTCACGGTGCTGGGGCAAAGGGTTGAATTCCTGGGGTGTTATCTTTGTTGTCATGTTCATGTTCCTCTCGGTGCTTCAGTTTCCTCCCACAGTCCAAAGACATGCTGGTAGGTTAATTGGCTTCTGGCAAAACTGGCCCTGGTGTTGCATGTGTCTGTGTCTCTGTTTGGCCTGTAATGGTCTAACAGGGCGTTAGACCAAGGTGTATCCTGCCTTGTACCCATTGTTTGCCAGAATAAGCTCCGGCTCTCCCGTGACCCCAGATTGGATAAAGCAGTAAGAAAATGGATGGATGGATATTATACTGCATATACTGTACAGTATAATAAAACATTTTACACTTTATAAAAATTCTAAAAAATCTTTGACGAAAAAGGATGGACTTTATAAGATGATTAAAAGGGACAAGAACCGGTTAAAAAGGACTTCAGTGAATTTTAAGATAAGATACCGCAAGGACCAAGACTAAGTAAAGAAAACTGTCATGGAAGTCAGAATAATTTTTAAAAATATATATTGTTTTCAACATTGCCACAATATCTGAACAGAAGAGAATTAAGTAAAGTGTCGGAGAGACAGAAATGTGCTGTGTGGGTTAATCAGAAAAACTATTTGTGCACATGGTTTTATTCAAAATGATCCCAGCGGGAGATCGGCCACTTTTATTTATGCTGAAGTGACTATAAATTTGTTACGCAACTACTGTAGTAATTACATTAAGTTCTGTTTGCACAATTTTGATAGAGAGATGAAATAAATAATATAACTCCAACAAATTTGAATCCAATCACTGCCTTCAATCAGAAAAACCCATCACGACCATCAAACCTGGTGGTGGGAGTACTGTAGTTTGGGGCTGCTCTGGTACCTCGGGATCTAGACGGCTTGCTAGCATTAATAGAGCCATGAAGTCAGGGTTACATCAGCAAAATTTTGGAGAAGAATGTCAGACCGTCTATTCATCAGCAGAAGCTGAGGCTAAAGTAGGTCATGCACCAAGACAATGACCCTAAAGACACAAGCAAATCTACAACAGAATGGCTGAAGAAGGAAGTTTCACATTTTTGATTGGCCAAGTCAAAGCCCAGACCTTAATCCCATTGAAATGTTTTGGCATGATCTGAAACGAGCTGTTCATGCAAGGAAATCCTCAAATGTCACAGCACTGTAAGGAATAATGGAACAAATGCCTAAAACATTTGCAGGAAAACAAATCTAGTTGAAGTCATTGCTGCTGAAGGAGGTGCCACAAGTTACTGAATCTAAGGGTTCAGAGACTTTTTCACATGTAAATATTTTACTGTTAGATCATTTTGTTCATTAGATAATCCACGTATGTCTTATATCTTTAAATTACACATTTAATTAGGTATCCTAAGATTTTATTAAGACTTCAATAAAAATCGAATTATATTCAGGACTAAAAAGTACAAAAATACAGATCAATCTAGGAGATTCACAAACTTTTTCTCTCCACTGTAGGCTAGCAATGTGTGTGGACACCATTTGAAATAATACAGATTGTATGTCTACAGTACATACTTTGGACTAGGTTGAAGGTGCTGTCTTATGGATTCTGCCCCGTTCCACTTATATAGAAGGAGCTTTTACAACAAGCATGTGCCTGTTCACTTGTGTTTGCATTCTGCTTCGTTGCACTTTAGTCCTCAATTCATCCTAGCTCATCCCACAAATGTTAAATGGAGCTCAAGTCTGCTGTGCATAAAAAGTCACATTCCCATCTTGTAAGAAAGCTGTTTTACATGAGAAGACTTGCATTGTCCAGCTGAAATGTTATCAGTTCAGAATGAACCTAAGGAAGGGCAACAAGTAAGGACTTAATCAATCATTACAATTGGACTTCTGGAGGGAATAGTAACTCTTGCTTGTCCAATCACAATGGGACCTTAACATCAAGTAGTCCGTTGTGCTTACCGGTTAACATATTGTTCTACACATCTGCACCACTGCTGACATTCATCAGGGTGGTCTGCATGAAACCTTGCTTCATCAATAAACAGGACTTGGCTGTACTGCTGGTGAATCCACCTCAGGTTCTGCTCTAACATACCGATGATGGCTTGAAGGTTTTGTTCTACTGATAGGAAGGTTCTTTTCTGTATTTCTTTTGCTTGAATTTCACCAGATGTGACCATCATTAAGGTAAATCACCTAGTCACCAATGCCCAATCAACTATCTCCCTAATGAGATGATTCATTGCTTGCAGTACAGCAAAACTGAGTTTTCCACAGTCAGTCATGTATAAATACAAAATAATCTCAAAAACACTTTAACCAAGATCCAAAATGCTATATAAAATAGAATGATTGTTTCTTTTGATGCTTAGTATATCCTGTGTACATGTTTTTTTTAGTATACACATAAGGCTGTGTTGTGTTGAGTATGCTAAACAAAGTTTGATTTAAGCACAGATTCCTGGAGCAATCTGTTCATTTCACTAAAAGGTTTTGGTGTTTTTATGTCATGTTTAATAAGTATTTGTTTTGAAAAACATAACAAACATGTACTTGAACCATAAATGCCCTTTTTAATTCTTTTAGGCGATGTTCAGTCTGTGTATGGTGGAGAGTGAAGCTGATGAAGTGAATCTGCACGGTGTTACTAGTGTAGGACTGAAGCAGGCCCTGGATTTTGCATATACAGGACAGGTAAGTAGGATTTCCTTACATGGGAAACTACTGTCTAAAACAATACTGTTGTAACATCATGCAACTGTTCTGGTAACATAAATGTGTGTGAAAGGTTTTCTATGCTACGTGGAATTTCATAGTTTTTCTGAGTCGATGTCACAAACTAAGCAGAAATGCAGAACATAGCAGAACTAAGTCACTTCTAAAAGCTCATTGGAAGGGAGGTCTTTCTTTTATATTTTTATTTGTTTATCTCCTTTCTTAGTAGAAGAAAGACTGCTGACTTTGAGTGTTTTACAACTATATCACCCTGCAACTGATATAGATTGGTAACCCACTGAAGTTAAGCAGGTGTGAGCCTGGCCAGTACCTGGATGCGAGACCTCCTGGGAAAAACAGGTTGCTTCTGGAAGAGGTGTTAGTGTGACCAGTAGGGGATGCTCACCCTGTGGTCTGTATGGGTCCTAATGCCCCAGTATAGTGACGGAGACGCTATACTGTAAAAAGGCGCTGTCCTTTGGATGAAATGTAAAACCGAGGTCCTGACTCTTTGCGGTCAATAAAAATCCCAGGGTGTTCCTCGAAAACAGTGTGTTGCCCCAGCGTCCTGGCCAAATTTTCCATTGGCCTTTACCAATCATGGCCTCCTAATAATCCCCATCTATAAAGTGGCTTCATCACACTGTTCTCCCCCACCAAAAGCTGATGTGTAATGAGCATACTGGCACACAGTGGTGGTGGTGGTGGGGAGTCCCCATTACCTGTAAAGTGCTTTGTGTGGAGTGTCCAGAGAATAAGTATAAAGTGTAAGAATTAAGATTAGACACAAAGGGAGCAGTTGAAATGATTGCAAGCAAGAGCGGTACATTCATGCTGTACACTCTTGATCATGTTAAGTGCTACATTGTAAGTTTATTTAAAAACACTGATGTTTTTCAACCCTCTTCGCCCTTGTAGCTAATGGCTTTAAATAAGAAGACCTTTCCCTCGTCCCTGCTTGCAGTTTCAGCGGGTTATGGGAAGATGTGCCAGTGTTGCAAATAAATGACCATTTTTTGTCCATAAAGTTATTCCCTAACAGAATATAGACAAAGGCAGAGTCTTATCTAGGTCAGCATTGAGCTGCGAGTGCATTTGTGTTTTCCACAAAATGAGCAATTTGTCTGTCTGTGTATACTGTGTTACAATCTGTCTGGCAAAACAAACCCTGAACTGCTAGTCCTTACTTGTTAGAAGTAATTGATGCCTTCCTTCTGCCTGACTGTTCTGACCTTTACACCTCCCTTCTTGACTGAGAAAGACATTCTATGCCTGCACTTGACAATCAGACATCTTGGGTTTGAGGATCTGTATCTGTTAGCTGACAAATCTGATTCCTTTGCAACACATGCTTTTGTCCCAGCACATTCACAGACCTGTCAATTACATTACAGTGGACCACTCCTCTTGCATTATACTGTACGTCATAGCCTGGAGGCAAGGGGTTTCACTTTTCTATGTTTGCTTTTCCTTTATCCTTTCATTGATGTGATCTCAAACAGTAGAGTAGTGAGATTACTTTCTGCCATGGTAACAAAATACTTCTCTGCTCTTCAATATCAAACCTTTACATATCCCGATACTGTGACATTGTCAAGGTTTTATCTGCTGAGAATTCGGTAACATCAAGTTAATATGAGAGACATTTTATGTGTTTACTGGTATTTTATTATTGGATAAACACTTATATATGTGTTACAATGTAAACATTATAATGTGTCACGGAGATGATAATAATAATAATACCAATTTCGATTATTATATAGTGGCTAAGCATTCTCGTGACCACTTAGTTCAATAGAGAAACCTGTGAAGTAGTGATAAGTAAAAAGTATCAATAATCCTAGAGATTTACATTCTAGAGAAATTCCCTAATAATGGAAAGAAATCTCATACAAAATAGTGACCAAACTACAGCAGGAGACTAACTCAGCAAACCAGACATTTAGCCATTTTAACTCTCTCTTTTAACAAATAAAAAGCTGCTTCACTGTGTGAATGGGCACTGCCTTTTAAGAACCAGACTTCCAGCAATCTGATGCGTATCCCAGGAGGACAAAAACTAACCAGGTAATAGAATTCTAATGCGACGTAAATGGACAGTATTTTTAGAATTGTGTAAATGTTTATTTCCTCTTTGTGGTAACCACCAGGCAAGAGAAACCCCTCTTTGCCGTATTTTGATACATTTATTGAGTATAGGTTTCCTTCCAGTCTGGCTTTAGTTTAGGGAGCAAGTTTGTCCAGAGTGGTTCCTTTTGTATTATAATGGCTTGAACTCCCTAATACTGAATTTGTCTCTTACGGACTCTTTTGGAATCTGTTATGATTGAGAGACCCAGGTGACCAAGTTTTGGTTCTGATGAGGGCAGAGGGCCCTGGTACTTGGAAATTTTTGTAAACAATAGTTAATGTGTTTGTCTTTATCACTCTTTGTAAAGAAAAAGATATTTGTGCTTTCTAAGTTATTGGCTGTTCTTTTTCTGTCCGAGGATCAAAGAAGACCCATGCCCATAACCAGCTGTCCCTAACTAGTGAGGTATTTTATTATTTAACTTTTAGAAAATTACTTGCTAGGCAGCTGGTGTCGGGATATGATTTTTTACTTTTCACCTTATTTTAAATGTATTTACACCCCTTAATTATGACAATTAGTGCATGACTTTGACTAATCACACATTACCCCTCATCAGTTTGTAACAATTTAATACAAAAAACATTTTTTATCTCACCTGGAAACATTTTACTTTAGGTAGGCTAAAAACCAACATGGTAACTCATTGTTACCATGTTGTTATCTTGTGTTGTAGAGTGGTTCATAAACACTGTACAACACTATATAACAACATGCATTATCTACAATTATGATTATTTGAATAAATGACATCACTGGCAATATAATAAGATTTACATTTAGTCTAAAGAGCAGATAAGAGCAGATCTCCAGGCTGAGAGAATAATGGTGAAAATTGGAAGGACTAGAATTGACAAGGACTTTCTGCTACTCTTCTGCTGCTGCTCAGTAACAGTGGACCTGGTCTGTAAAATTTTATTTTGGTATATGGTTTTCATGCATGTAGTTTTATCACATTGTGTAGTGTTTATGAATAAATTATGTTTTTCTTTACAACAACCGTTACCAGAAAATTTCAGTTAGGTTTCAGTAACAGAAATATTTATATACTTTGACATAGGGATTGATCATAAAGATTGAGCCAACAATCTATATATATGTAGTAGGAAAATCTGTGCAAGCGTCATATACAGTAATTGTCCCTATACTCATTGGAAATACATCTTCAAATGAGAGTCAGTAACTGTCAAAACAAATGTTTTTTTTTTTTACCAAATATCTTAAACATGGTTATACATTCAAGATAAATTAGGATTTTTATAACAACAGTTATTGCATCAAATAATATGCACATCCCATCCATCCTCTGACTGAGATGTTAAAAAGAGGCCCTCATTGCTTGGCCACTAAACATGGCACTGTACTCAAGAGTAGGGGTGATAACTTCAGTTTCTGGCTAAATTATGCTCTGGGTTTACACAATAGCTTCTCCCTAATTTTCCTCTTTAATTCAGTTGATGAAGTCATTTCTCACTTCTCCATATGACCTGTTGCTGGCTCAGAAGAGCCGTCACACGTCAATGCGCAACATGGGCATTGTACTTCAGTGGCTCCCTTCCAGAGTGCAAAGATTTGATTGAAATGATGAAAGTTAAGATTAATTGGTTTAATGATCATCTTTATTAGGAGTCGAACTTGGCCATTTTTAAAACCTTTATTTTAAATTAGTTTTGTCTGAAAAAAGTAATGGAGATAAATTGATTAATATTCTGTCCCTCATTTTAAACGTTTCAATATCTACCAGTCCTGTTAATTGTCAGTGAAGATTTCCTTGCCAATGACATACTGTACATGACATTACATTATAATGCAGGAAAAAATGATTCTTCAGTGGACTGTAAGGTATAGAATTGTATTTACTTAATAAACACTGTGGGAAAATTTATAAAGAAAGGGTTTCATTTGGTTTGAAACGTGCGTGACACCTAGTGGCGTGTTTGTAACTTACAAATACTGTGGTGGTGTTTTATACATCAGATCCTTTAGTTTTTCCACTGCCAGCTCATATTCATTCCATTGCCATTTAACATTGTGATTCAATAATGCACAATTGTAAAGTTTTAACAGAAGCATTTTTACTTTTATCACTTGGTCTTGCATATTAAATAATGTAAAATGAAATATTTCTTTTCAATAAATATGTATTTTCAATACAGATATTTAAACAAAGGGGCATTAACGTCCTTGCGCACAAGGCTGGGTACCATTACGATACTGTATTGCCAGACTGTGCATCTATGGAGTGAACAGCTGTGTAGTAACTTTTGCTATAGTTACAAGAAGTGGCTGTGTGGGGTTTGCTTCTGACACTATACTGTGAAAGGTATTTTAGCTGTGTTCTCATGAAAGTTGCATGCATTTCAAATAAATCAAATATCAAGGATAGAACAGGTACAGAATTTCGGCTTTTGTTTCTGGGTATTATTTTGCATACGTGTTAGGCCATGTTAAAACATTGTCATTTGTTGCCGGCCGACCCCCTATTTCAGGGGAGGATAAGTATTGGAACAAATTAAATTAACATTAAGTTCACATTTGGTTACATGCAATCTGCTTCAAGTCTGCAACCCATCAACATCACCATACTATTGAAATATTCCTTGGAGATGCTTTGCCAAGTTATAACTGTAATCACAAGTGGTAGTTTGGGGGTGTTCCTATGACTTATTTTCTTTTTCAACAAATAAAATGTTCAATATACAGAAATTTTACTTCAGTGACTCGATACGTATGATTTTCACTGTTATGTAGAGCTGGGGAAGGAAAACCTTTAGGCCAGTGGGCCAAATGTGGACATGGAAATTGTACAGCAGCCTCATGTACAAGCAATCTCATGGTTAATTTCACTCTCGCTGCAACCCTCAATAGGATGAGCAGATTTAGAATGGAAACATTAATCAATTTAGAAAATAAGAGATTAAAATATGCTAATATATATTTTTTATTATAAATATTGTATTATAACAGTGTACTAAAATACTGTATTAAAGCCATTCTTACCGTTAAACATCTGAATGATTGAAGATTTCTAAGGCTAAAAGTACTGTATATTAACAGCTGGTGCAATCTGTGCCCATGTACTGTATCTAGGCAGATTCGCTCAGGCTCTCTCAGGTTTATTTAAGAACATTATCTTTCTTATTCTTAAGCCACTCCAGTATTGCTTTGACACTGTGCTTTGACTATTTACTTTTTTAAAATGTGTGGAGTATGTTGTACAGTATACAGTATAGAAAAATATTTATTTTTACTTCATTGTCTCATGACTGCAAGCTTTAAAGCAAGAAAATGTGAAACCTGTACAAGGATCTGAATACTTTTCCAAAGGTCTGTATCTGCATCTTGGAAAATGAGCAAACACTTTATCCTTCATTTTATTTGAGAACTGCACTAATTTGACTTCACAGACTCAAAAAAATAACATTATAGATGTTCATTCAATTAACATTGTTAGTTCATTCAGACATGCTAAGATTTCCACAGTTAAATCACACGCACAGTTTGCTTTGCAGTTCCAGAAAAAATTGTTCTCAGTTTCAATTCTTGTAGTAACGACTTTCTTAAACTGAACTGACAGATGCTATTTTCTGTTTTTAGCAATGATGTATTTGAAAAACTGTTAAAACTCAAAATAGCTGGCATGGGATGGCTGAAAATATCTCACAAGCAGCTAGACTGTGCCCCTAGACTCTTGGTTTGCCTGTTCTTGTTTTAAAGCTTCATATTATAATATACTGTATTTTGATTGGTGGAACTAGAAAAGTATTTTTCTGTATCCGGTCAAAGAGTTGGTTATTGGTGCCTTGAACATGATTTTTTGAAAGTGAAAAAAATCAGCCTACTAGAGCTTGGATGTTGTTTATTGAATCTATTTGAAAGATTTGTTCAGATCAGCAATTCACCTGAAGGAAACAGCACCACAGAATTACTGAAATGAGTTTGATTTGTTGAGTGAAGTGTTATTGACTTGAATAAGAGTAAGTGAATGACTCAGAGACATTGAGTACAATACAAAACAATGGGAATAAACTTTCCAAGAAAAAACAATACTTAAAATATCAGAAACCAAAGAACCCCCAATTGCTGGTGTCTATAGCAGAAACTGGCACACACAAAAGATTTGTGAGACACTATTTGTAGGGGAGCCAACTTCACAGACAGGGCCATTGCTCCTCCAAAAAAAGAATGCTGTAGTCCTTAACTCTGCGCCAGCAGAAGCTATACTTCAGTTCTCTCACCACTATATCTATCTGGTTTTCTAGTTGGTTTCACACATCTATTTTTTGCTTTACAGAAAAGTCTGAAAATCCATCTCAGACTTTCAAGTCCACTTTCAGTCCTATCTGTTAGACAGTACCCTCACATCTATGAAAGCTACAGTACCGGACTCTCCTCTATTCTTTCCGTCATACTACTTACTCTGAGTACTCTCCATGTTGTTACGCAGTCTTGGCAGGCTACTTTTCAGGCTACATGCTCTGTTCCTCATTTCAATAAAAGGGTAAGAGTATTTATATCACCATGTGTTACAGGCTTATCTGCTGCTTGTGATGCTGTTACAGGAGTTTGTTCTAATTCTGGACTGGAGATTTTACTGCAGCGAGAATCGCTATTAGTGTAATCAATTGTAACATAAATCTCTGGGATCTCCTCACCAACACAAAGTTCCTGAATGTCAGATATAATTATTTAAAGGAAACTACCCTGGACATCAACTTTGATTGCAATTAATTACAGTACATTGCCACTAACTGACTTGAATCTATGCCTTATTATATTAAGATGGTCTTCCTGGACCAGTCACCTATTAGTCTTTCCGAAGCCCAGTTCTGCCTAAGAAACAGACCTCCCACTGGTGGATAGTTGGAAGCACTCTAAATCATGCAACTGGACTTGCACTTTCTGAAACTCTGCAACTCGGGACTTTACAACTGCAAAGATCTCCAAACGTAGTGTGGCCACTTCAGAGAGGTCTTGTGTGGCCCTAATGGTTATTTTGTCTTTTCTGGATAAATGTTACTTAAGGTCACCTTTAAAGGTTACTTAATGTACAGTAATATGCAATGTCCTCTGCCAACTGTGTGCCTACTCTTCAATTTAATCTCTTTTGAATCCCCTTTGTCACTTCTACAGTTTGCTGATCCTCTTGTCTTGGTATCATCTGCACATTAGTCTAAAATAGAACTACTGTATATCAGAATATTTATCATTGTGTAAATATAGATCCCTGTGATATTCTATGGGAAAGAAGGCTGAAAGTGACCTCACAAGAGATAGGATTGTTGGTGCATGTGCATCAAATGTGGTTAATGTGCCAATTGAGACAAGGGTTTAGAGGTAATGGTTGGTGGATAAAACACTTTTTTGTGCATGTAGCACAGATGAGGCTGAAAAACCCACTGAATGTCTGCCTATTTATGTCTCATGGAAATCAGTGAATTGGTGAATTGGTGTTCACTAAATGTTCCGATATCTCCAAGCATATCAGTGAAAATGTAATGAAATCAATGCTGTGATGTGTTGCAAAATTGTGGCCATTTGGTCACTTGTTTAATAAACTATTGTCTGTCACAACAATAAAAAATATGAGGCAGGAATAGATCTCATTATTGTGTTAGCATTACTTCCAAATTTAGGAATTAGAAGTCTGATATAAAAATTATATTATATTAAAAGTCTGATATATTTTTTTTAAAAACTTGATGGATATTTATAAAATACAACCAATTTTGCACCTTATTTCAAAATCAATATGTTGTGATGCCACGAAAGAGTCTGTGCAAGATTACTCTTGCAAGATGATTCTTTACTTTTCTCGAAGTGCCAGCCAAACAATGTTTGATACTGGCATTCACTAGAGCACATAACACCTGTGCCCCCTGCTCCAGCCTATACAAGTCGATCGCTGAACTAGGAAGAGAGCACAAGAACAAGTGACACATATCGTGAAGACGGGATCCTGCAGATGCTGTGCTGAGATAGAAGACTCTGTGCTGTGATAAATGCTCCTGAATATGGAGCTCTTTGTATAGAAGCTGGTAAACATCTTACCTAACCAAATTATTATTAGTTAGGGTCCAAGTATAAAGTACAAACCAAGTACTATGAATATCAATATAAGTACTACAGCATGCCACTATAAATATCAATTTCTTTTTTCTTCTTTTTTAGATATTGTTGGAGCCAGGTATCATTCAAGATGTACTGGCAGCAGGAAGTCATCTTCAGCTGCTGGAGCTCCTCAGCCTGTGCTCTCAGTATCTCATTCAGGTAGGCAAAAGGCATGTTCTTATAGCTACTCCAGGGCTTGAATGAGGGACAGGAGTGTCCAGGTGATCATGGGAGATAGGTAAACCTAAATTGGGTCTTAGTTAAAGAAGTGACTGCATGCAGTTGTCCATGTGTCACAGAGCATTATCCCTTCTTCCTTTGTACCCTGTGCTTCTTCTCTTTCCCCTTTGTCATGCCCAGTACACCTAGAGAGCGCTCTACTTTCCTCCTATTCCTAGTTCCCTGTGATTATTCTTGTCTTTCTGGTGCGTCTTGTTGTGTAGCCTATTTATTTCCTGCTTCTGCTCTGCTACTGGCTCAGCATTGACGTTCGGATGTCCTGAGACCCGCCTAGCACCAGGTCGCCCCACGTCCGCTACCTGAGGGGATAGGTTTCTATACGGCATTTCCTGAACAGCTGAGCCCGGGCTAACCCCCGTCTCGCCGCTACGCGTAGGGTCTTTTCGCTCTCCTGTCATTCCACAGTTCGTCCTTTCCGACATCCTTGACACCCATGTTTCAGGTCCAGATCAGCCTGTTCAGTACCCCCACACAGTCTAATGTGTCACCACTAACTATGTGGTAATTGATTAACTATGTCATTCATTGATTGTCACCTGCCATACTGCTTGCACATGGAAAGCTTGGAGACCTTGATTAAAGGAAGAACATAGACACAAAGTGGAGAAAAAAGCACACCAAACCCTGACAAAAGCACTTGCCATTATATGTGGAATATAATACAAATCTTAAAATCACAGTGAGATAACCAGGGAAAGACCTATGAAGAGAACTTGCTTTCACTGAAACAAAAATGGCTTAATACGGTGATAAACAGATTAAAAAAAATACACGTTTTATTATAGCAAAAATTATTGAATTGAGCATTCATGTAGCAAGGGGTCGGTGTATATCTTTGCGCATTTTTTTTACGCTTGTTGAACGAGATGCTCCAACAATATTCTTTTTAACAGAACTGGGACCTAAATAGTGTACAGTAACCGGAATATGATGTTATATACTGTATTAGTAGAGTTAATGCCAACAACATCCCAATGTTAGAGGATAATGAGAAATATTAACTGCATTTAAATTTAGTGAAGACAAAATGCTAATTGCATTTGAAAGGAGGTTGCAAAACAACAAAAATGAACAATACACAATCAAGAAAATAGTTTTCGGGAGAACACTGAGAACAGTGAAAATATGGAGAATTATAAACTCTGCTTTTCACTCTAATCATAACTGAGTGTTCTTGTCAGGGTTATGAAAGATTTATTTATTGTGTCAGACACTGGGGCTGTAAGTGTTCTTATGCTCCCTGATCCTAGTATGGTTTTTGATACAGTAAAGCATTCATTGTTACTCAAATGCTTGCAAACATTATTGTCCGTCAATGGTACGTTTTTTTTTAGCTATTTCCACTCATATCTGACTGGCAGGCAGCATGTTGTTTTTCCTTGGTCTTCAAAAATCCCCCATGGCCCCAGTCAATCAAGGTGTGCCTCATGGTTCAGTCTTGGGCCCATTGCTTTTTATTATTTATATGCTTTCTCTCGGTCATATTATATACAAACTTGGTCTTCAGTTTCATTGTTATGCAGATGATACTCAGATGTAGGCTAATACCTTTTCCCCCCCCTGATATTCCTCCTCTGTCACTTATGTCTTCTCTGTGTGACATGAAGCTCTGGTTGACATAAAACGTCCTAAAGCTAAATAGTGACAAGAAATTGGTAGCAAATGTCAGCTGGAAAAGCTGGAGAGCTTCACAGTAATACAGTAGTTGAATGCTTCCCATTCACACGTCAGCCATAGTCAGAAATATGGGAGTCACACTTGAACTTCTCCTGTCTTTTGAGCCCCATGTGAAAAATTTGACATCTTTTTACACCTGGGAAATATTGCCCACATTAGGCAATTTCTATTTATGTCCGATGCCGAGGTCTTGATTCGCACATTTATAACATCAAGGCTTCATTTCTCCAACTCTTTACTCTATGGGCTCCCAAACACTCTTCTCAGTAAGTTGCAAATGTTCAAAACTCTGCAGCTAGCCTTCTAACTCCCACAAGACACTGGAAGCACATCACTCCTACACTTTAATCACTACATTGGTTGCCTATAAAGTCATGTATTCAGTATAAGATCTTGTAACTGACTTTTAAGGCGTTAAATAATCTGGCTCCATCATACATATCTAAACTGTTTATAACTATAGATAACTCATGTTTACATTCCCTCCCATAGGCTCCATTCAGTTGAGGCTGGTCCTTTGCTTACTGAAAAACCGGACTAATCTTGGACTTTCTGAGACTGTTCTTTTCCTGCCACTGCTCCATTGTTATGGAATGCCCTTCCTTTGACTCTTCGAGATATTCTTTGACTCTTTTCAGATCTAAACTTCAAACTGACCTTTTTACTAGGTCCTATGTTTGACTGTCTTAAAGTTTATCCTGTATGTTCTCATTTCTTTGTTTCTTTTACTTTTTAATGCATTTTTATAACTGTATAATCCTTGGTTTTGGAAAGGCACTTTATGAATAAATGTTATGCGTAGATATCAAATATTTGATGTTAGAATGCAATTTTTGAAAATCGTGCATTAAATTGTGATCACCAAAAACAAAACAGTAGCTTCAATTTAAACAGACCTTAACAGTTTCATATTGTTATACAGACTTCCCTATCAGCTTTCTCTGAGCAATGAAAGCTTTTGTGGAGCCCTGAGAGCTTTTGTGGAGCAATGCACAAACAATCTAACACATTGGTTCTTTCAATTACACTGGTGATAACGTACACTTTAAAATGCCTCATATAAAACAACACACTGTGTACATATGTACAGTACTCACATTTATATTGCTAAACACATATTACCTTATATATTCCATGACACATACTTATCATAATTACAACAGGAAATCCTGAATTACCTTTTTTTAGGTCATTAATCCAGTTGAAGAATGAATGTTAAAGTACTTCACAAACAATCTGATCACAACCATTTGTGATTAATAGCTTTAACTAACATTTCAGTTACGTAGGAATTGTTATGGGAGCCGGTTCTGACTCCCGTGTAGTGCGTAGTTAAAGACCCTATGTGTGACAGTATAATCCGGAAGGGTCTGGAGAAGGACATCAGGGGAAGATACTGCAGGGTCAGGATGGGTTGACAGACAGGGGGGAGGCAACCAAGTCCAAAGGGGTCCAAAAAGGGGTTATCAGGGTGCAGTCCGTTGTCCAGAGGCCGGGAGATCATTCTGGGACGAAGACCATTAAAATCCCCGGGAAGGGGAACTGAGACCAGGATCACAAAACCTTAACGGGACCAGGCGCTCCGAGCCCCGGCCTCAGAAGGTCAGGACGCCTGGGGAAAAGGCCTTGCCCTCAGGCTTCTCCTGAGCACCGTGGATAGGCGGGCCTTCAGATGTCCGTCTTCCAGTGCTGAGCCCGGAACTGCGGAGACGCTATGCTTTTAACCAAAATACGAACAAGACACACCAGGAAATAATAGATCCTAATCATAACAGAAAAGGGTAGGAGCGCCCTCTAGAGGAAGGATGTGGAACAGGAATATACATTATGAAACAGGGAGGTGTAAAACTCTGCTGTGCAGTCAACCAGCCTTTAGGTGAGGTGGGGATATGGTATTGGCTGTCCAGGGAGTGGTGCTTTGTGTGCTTGGAGTCTGTAAGCATCCGTGATCAAACCCCTACAGGAGCAATAAATATACAGTACAAACAGTAAACATAAACAAATAACACAACATATTTTTATTCTCTTCTCATGAAAACTGGACATAGCTTCTTACATGTGCCTGATCATTATCAGTTAAGTACACTTTTCCTTAAAATTACACTTTTTCCACAGGTTCACAGAAATTATTAAATTGCATTATTAATTCAGTTAAATTTCACCTTTATAGACCCTGTGCCTGTGTTTCACTATTGAGACTAAAATATTCCTCTTGGATGATCCTATCTGTTTCCTTCAGCATATAATTTACTTCTTATATTATATACATCTCAGACTTTGATGACATCATTTAATTAATTTAGTAGATAAGAAGTCAGTTCATTTGTGTCATTTGTGTTTTCTAAATCTTAATCCTAATTCGAAGCAGCCTCTATAACATGCTTCTTTGGCACTGGAAGAAACAGAAATTGGTGGATTTTTTTTTTCATTTCCTTTCACCATTGCTAAAATGATTGAGTGAAGTAGTGTACTGTACATCTGCAGTTTAAAGTTTAATCCTGAAAGGAAAATAAAATACATTTGGGGAAAAATGTTGTTTTAATGTCACTGTCATCACAGTGCAAGTAATATATTATACAATTGCACTGTACTAACATAACACCAGGACCCCTGACCAATAGAGCGAGCGCCTCAATGTACCTTCTGTGTCGGTTTTTGCCAATACCTAGTGCTGTTTGATCTGAAGTCAGTTCTCTGCACAAATTGGATATGGTATGAGTTTTTAGCACTGATAACACATGCTGCTGTCTCTGCAGTCTAAAGAGAAGTAGATAACACTCATATAATTAATTAAAAACTTATATTGTTTTTAGAAAAAAACGTTGTGGAACAATTTTGAAAATAATGGATAACAAACCACGAAAAAAGTCTTAAAAATGAATCTTTTGTTGTGAGGCAGTCATCTCAGTCAATTTGAATCATAAAGTGCATCATTCTCATTAATCCAGCAGACAAAACTGTGATTTTTTGCTTCTGTGCATTCAGTAGTCTTGTAAAAAACGTACAAAAATTATTTTAGTTGTTCACAATTTTTACATGCTCCATACTGCATATTACAACATTTACCTTATTTGTATAGTAAACATAAATGCTATTAACTTTACCGTAAAATGATTTGGCATATCTTGCTTGTTTGGTACTTATTGTGATATTAAAACTCTGTCAACCTGTTTCGTGAATGAACCCCGAGTATAGTTTTCTATTCTCTGTCCTAAATGTCTAATATCCATTGTGCAGTTTATGTTAAAACATAAAACCTTCCGTGTGGCTCAACTGATCAACCGTGGTCTACGGCTCTCGCCTGAGCCATAACCACGGTTTCGATCCTAGATCATGTCACTAACCGACTATGACCTGGATTCCCAGAGCAGCAGTGCTCTATTGGCTGAGGAGAGCTTACTCGCCGTATCCTCCAAGGCACGTACGGACCTGCGGCGCTGTTTGTGAAGGACACGCCCCTCCTCCCGTGTGTGCGGAGGCACCCCTGCGGGACTGTGCTTCTTGGGATATGTGAAACGGGAGTGTCTTGAAGGTAGGCGTGTCTGCCTACACTTCCTCGTCCCTTCCCTGCTGCGCGCTATGGTGTGAAAGACAACTTATCCGTTTCAAATCAGGTGGATCCATTTTTGTAACAAAATTCTAAAAGTTTCGAAATTTAAAAAAAAATAGACCTGAATCTGAAGCATTGAAAATATGCACTTGGGCATATTTAAAAAGTTAAGCAAAGCGCATTAACGGTGTTAAAGACGTAAAAACGTAATTTCGCTTATTGACTAGAATGAACAAAAAGACAATTCTGGTGAAGTACATAAATCTCTGTATTTTACTATCCACAGGAGAGTAATGCAACAGCATTCGATATCTGATTTTTAATTGCTGTTAGAACTGAAAGTACATTTTACTTAACTGTAAAATTTGATCCAGCTGTCAATTACAAATAGCAAATCCAGTTCTTGACAGCAGGGAAAGCAATAAGATGCATTTGTTAAGCAGCTGGTTTCTATTTTAAGACAGGTCCAAAATGTAATATAAAGTATATAAAGCACAGATAACAGATAAGAAAACTGTAAACATAGTGGTAACTTAATGTAAGTCACAAGTTAAAAGAGCACGTACTGTACAGTAGCTGTTTTATTGCCCTGCGTAAAATAAAACAATGAGCTCACATCAACAGCAGATGGCAGCATTCCACTGTTTTCATTCAATACCTCAGGTCTCTCCTCTAGCTCAGATGATAAATTTGGTTTAATAATAGAGACCGCTGGTTTAATCAGCTGTAAATTACCTTTATTTGCCTAACACTATCTAATGTATGGTGTAATTTTAAAGCAGATTACAAAAAAAAGCATTCACTGGCAGCTGATTCTTAGGTTTGCTGGTAGTGGTGAAGGCCATTTATCACTCTGCATTGCAAAATTGGTCATTTGTTCTTATTGAATGCAGATTACACCCAGGTTTCACAAATAAGGTGACACACTCACACGAAAGTAATTGCAGGGTTCATCTCCATTTCTTTATGTATCACTCATTAGGTTATGAATTAAATACATCTTATTAAACAAGGAGCATGTCCAATAATGATACTGTAAAGGGAAATTATTATCTCACTGCTGGAGGTGTATTTTATCTGTGCACATTAATTTGTTCTTAAACAGCATTAATTCAGCACTTTCCTGTGCATGAGGAATGCATCCTAAAAGATGGCGGGTTAACATACAGTGAACAGCTCCAGTTTAACTGTGGCAATATTTTAATTCAAGGCTTATCAGTGTCACTTCCTAAACAAAATCCTCTGCCTGACTAACAGGATAGTTATCTTTTTTATTCCGTTCTGTGGCATTTTTCTTTGTTCTTATTAGCTTGTGCTTTATCCTGTTTATTTGGAAACCCAGTCATTTTAAGTTAAAAAATACAAACAGCTAAGCAGAAAATGCTATTCATTACACTATGTAGTTCTGTAGTGCACATCCATTGTATTTACTTTCTGTATTTTCTGTAGAAACTCAATACTGAAAGAAAAGAATGTAAACTAAATAACATGAAGCATACAGAAGTCTTCCTGCCCCTTAATTTACTGAAGTTTGGATACTATTGTCATTGTAAACTGATATTTGTATGGATGAAGTGATAGAGAACAGCAGTCAAATATCTCAGTATTTCTAGTCTGGGCAATTTTGATATCAAGAGTGTTTCATATTGAAACAAAGGGTGGAATAGGAGGTCATGTAATTGCTTCCTCTTCAGAGCTATGGGTCTGAGCTAAGAGAAGCTCCCAAACAGACTAGGGGCTTTTCTTTACTGATTATTTTTTATTTTTCATTGATTGCTGTTGCTGTTGTGCTCTGCCTCTCATGAATGGATTGGAGTAAACATTCACTTTTAAAAATATCTATAGTAAAATACATAGAATAACAAATCCTACTTAATAACAGAATTGCTGTTAATCTTTCAATATAATCCAATTTTGTGCTATTCAGATACCTGTCCTTTTTTTTTACTTAAGCAGGGTCAAAGAAATGGGCCATAGTTATTTGTTGAATGCAAAACTAAAAAAGAGTATTAAAGAGATGGCTTTGAACATTAAAATATACTACGAAGAAAAAAATACCTGAGAAAAAATCTTATTAAATTTTGAAGGTTAAAGTTCAGTGTAAAAAAAATAGATGGCTTGAATCTTGATTTATTTTTCTAATAATACATCACTGTAAGATACAACTTGGCACTGTTGTGCTTTAAAATCATTCTGCTGCCTAACATAATTTCTACCTTTTCATGCATGCAGTTACATGACATGGTAATCATTGGTTTGTAATCGTAAAATACGAGGTAAGATCAGTTTTTTGCTATTCAATTTAAATTGTACTTGCCTTCCTCTAAAAGAACTTTCTGTTCAATGCAGCCTGAAACATTTTCTTCATTACATTTACAATCAGTTCTGTTAAGTGAAGAGGGTTTTTAACAAAACATTTGTTTTTTGTTCCTTGTATATAGTATATAGTAATGTCTAATAAAACCACAGCCATTATTTTTGTTGTTGTTAACTTTACTTGTCTGGGTGTTTTGCATTCTCTTTTTAAATCTCCAGTATCTACAGAAACGACGCAAAAAAACGACCTTTGTTCTTCCAAATGTTCACTGAACCTTGCAATGCATTTTGTTTTAGATGTAGATGATGATGCGATTACTCATATTTTTAGGACTTGCATATACAGTATTTTAGTATACTGTACTTGGTATTTACTAAATATATTTTATACAAAGGAATGTATAATTACAGTATTTGTCCCTAGAGTTAAAAATTTACTAGCAAGCATCTATGTGTATTTATTGTCAGTTTGAATACAAAGTGGGTCTTGACTGTTTTTATTAATGCCTTCCTTTCCCCAGCGCCTGCCTTGTATAGCACCGTCTCTCTCTATACCTGCTGGTAACCCCGCTGGCCGATGTGCTTTGTGTTTGGCTCCAGGAGCTGAACAGTTTCAATTACCTGGACCTGTACAAGCTGGCCGACCTGTTCAACCTGACGCCACTGGAGGAGGCGGTGGTGGGCTTCCTGGTGAGGCACCTGTCCGAGCTGCTGAGGTCCCATGAGGAGGAGGTCCTGCTGCTTCCCTACAAGCTCCTGCGGGAGGTTCTGAAGAGCGACCGGCTCACCTCGCTCAGCGAGGAGCAGATCTGGCAGGTAACGAGCAGATGTCAGTGCTACCAGATGTCTGCTGCCGAGTTCTGCTGTATCGAAACCACGTCTTTTTGGCGGTTTGATGGATTTTTTCATATCAGCATGTATCTAGCGGTGTGTTTGTTTATTAATCCATCCATGGTTTCTCATGTGTTGATTATGCTGCTCTTGACACTACCTGACACTCCAGCATTCTGGTCTTTCTTTGTCCTCTGATTTCTTTCTCCTCGGATGAAGACTGTTCTCCTTGAAAGGAATATTTGTTTGGACATTCTCCCCTTTGGTCTACATTTGACCACTGACTGCACTGTGAGGTTTTCTCATGTGATATGTGCTCCTAGTATATCACTTATCCAGACCTCCTGTAGAAAACATATGGAACCTAGTTGATATGACCCTGTTGGTTGCTTGCATCAGTGTATGTACAAGTCTTCATATAATGTTTAAATGTATACATAATTTTATGCCCTTTCGTGTAAAACATTTGATGGCAGATTGAGTGTGACATGTCATTAGGTCACAGTGCAGCTGAGCAGACCCTCACTCAGTATCACCTACCCTAAAATGTCAAACAGGCCAGGAGCTGGGCTCATGAATGTGACCATCTCTGTGCATACCAGCACAGATGACATGACCGTTTCTTTCTTTTCACCCCAACCTTAGAGCTGTGCTGGGAAGATATGACAAATTACATGATTAAATTTGATCATATGTGACAAATTGTATTATATGTAGGTACATGTTAGTATGTAAAACAAAGCCAACACATTGCAAAAATATTAGCTTATAAATGTCCCATGTCAAATATTATAGTTAAAAGAAATCCTGGTTTAAATTTCTCTGTAAAGCAAATATTGGTCTAATATACAGTACAATGAGAATATTTTTCATGATACTAATGCAAATTATACCTAGGAAATTGAATTGAATGTTCAGGCTTTATAGTTTCTTGCTATTGTGTGAAATGTGTTTTATTTTCATAGATGAATCACAAATTGTGTGCTACCCTAAACCTGATATTTACTCTGGATCCCCAATCCCTTGACACCCAGTTTCTTCTCAAGTCGGGGTGCCTGGACAGTGCCTTTAAAGCTATAGACAGCCATGGAATGCAAAGTGGGGCTTTCCCCTCACTTTATCTTTCGGCAGCTATATTTGCAGAGCTGCTTTCCATGCTTCCCAGTTCTCTGCTGAGCAGGCCCTCATTAGCATATGAAACAAAATGCAGAACAAAGACGCCCGCTGTGGTTCAACACGCCAACTTCTGAAGGTTCTGACCCTGCGCTGCGGAGATCAGTGCCCGACAAAGCCAGGTTCAGGTCAGGGGCCGGAGCCGGCGGAGGGGTTCTCCGACAGCCCGGTCCCGCCAGGCGGCCCGAGCTGGCTCCTTTCCCACCGGCCGCTCAGGAAGGGGAGCCTCGGCACGCCCAGCCTCAGCCGTTGTGTGCCCCGGTGTGTGACTGATCCGCCGGAGAGATCCTTTCAAAGTGCAGGCAGAGGAAGACAAAAGGATGTAAATAAGTGTGGCAAAGCGCAGAAGCCCATCGAGCCCTGAACTGACACCATTGATGTGCTAATAGGGAGCCATCTAGCATGAACTGTTCTCTTTCTTTTTATTTCCTACACACAGCTTAAAGACAGTTTCTTTATTCCGACTGTTCAGATAGCATTGTTGTTTTGAATATGCGTATGCGCTGTAGTTAAAAGGTACTAGAAAGAGGCATAACCTTGGTTTCAGATTCATCAACAGCACGGCATATGTCCAATGATCAAAACATGTTTTTTTCACCTCCCTTCTAAACATCCTGCACGATGAAGCACATTAATATGAGATATGATGGGATGCAGTGCACGGATAGCCAAGTGATGTGAATAAAGATAGATCTCATGGTGCTGAAGGATCATTAATTGTTATTCATCATAATTTAAGAACAAACAGTTGTAGGGATTTTTTTATTTAAGCACATTTACTTGTTAACTCAGTTTGAAGCTAACACCGATTGCACTTACAGCCCCAAAGCATCTTGACTAAAAGCAAGATTTCATTTTTCTTTCATTTTATAAATTAGAACCCAGTATGTGAAATAATTTACAATAAAATATACTTTTACCTTGTCCTGTATATAGAACCTAAAGTATCCATCCTTGGGTATCTCATTCTTGTGTAAGCATATCCTTCTTACAGTAATGTTCCTAATTACAATAATTTTCTACACTTTTCAGGCAGCAGTTCTCATTGATTTTTCTGCTGGGTCATGAAGTTGTATTTGCTTTATCTTTAGGTATCAAGAATGTACAACAAATGCAATGTCTATGAGTCCCTGTAGACGTCTTAATCACGCAATAACACACCGTACGTGTAGTGGCAAAGGGGGCCCACAGAGAAAGCCTAATGTATGCATACTTTGAGCCATTTTTATCGCTGGCAGCATGTATCGTCCCTTCTGCAAGAGATCAGACACTGAACAGCTGACTGAGATCCTCGGGGCATTTTCTCTTTGTAATCGTTTTGAAATTTATCTGTGCGTCAGACAGAAGGGCAAACAGTCCCCGGAGGCCTTTTGTGTCAGTCGAAAGTCTAGACTGGGGCAGCCCCATCTGGGGATCAGAGGCATGACCTCTCAATCCACTAGCCGCTAAGCAATTTGGTCAGTTTAATGCCTGTTTTAGGCAAACTCATGACAGGTCCGCACTGCTCGGTGTGAGGTTTCTGTCCCTAATTGACTGGGCAGGGGTCTGAGGCTGGTGCTAAGAATGCTTTTTTTCAGAGTAGATAGAATGGATACCCCCCTTTACAGGATTACTATGTTCAGGAGAATGGCTCCAGCATAAAGTGAAGCTGTTAAGTTCCCGCAAGAGGTACAGATAGCATCTGAGCCTTGTTCATTACTAATTACTTATCGACTGGTCCCTTCAGGTCAATTCATTTTCTTCAAAGCTTTAACGCCTTCTACTGCTATGTAAGGGGTGGCATTTTGAAATTCTCTTTGTAGGGTCTGTGGTGAACAGTCACGTGACCCATACCAATATTTTTACTGGGGTCATTGTGGCTTTAAGCAGGATTACCTGACAAGGTGAAAAGCAGGCTTTCTTCCAAGGCTGAGTTATATTACAGTAGTCCTCTGCACTTGTTCAGGGTTTTCAGCTCATTCATGAAAGCATTTATTAGGTGTTTAGGAGTAAAGAGATGGTTATTCTTTCTTACTAAAATATGTTAGTTTAACTGCGTAAAATAAAGACAGATTATTCACACAAAGGATTATTGTCTCATATATAGTTGATTTTATATGCTTAATAGGAGTTTTATATGAGCTCTGTATGACTTGTTGGCAAACACATCCCCAGACTTTCTTAGATTTTTTTTTTAATTTTGTAAACTTGAGTTTGCATCCTGGTACTCTTGTAGCTCTCATCTTAATAGTTATAATGATTGGTAGTGTTAGAAAATATGCAGAACATGAATGCATTTTTTGTCCCTCTAAAGGTTTTAGCATTTTGTAGATGAAAGTTTAGGTTATTTTGATGGTGATAAAAAATCAATGACGAGATTATACGTATACTGTATATAGCCTAGTTCTAGGCTACTGCTCATTTTGTGTTGCAGTGTGCTACTTTGTATTATCAAACACCTGAGACACGTCAGCAGACCCAGACCCAGCTGAAGTCAAGACTTCGATCCACTTGCCAATCATAATTTCCTAAAACCAATACTTTGATGTTGCCAGAAGCCTCTGGCAAATAGAAAGACACCATCAATTGATGCGTTGGGAATTTCTTGTGGTTGGGGAGGATGTTTGAATCTGGGCTTCCATCTGTCGGGGCTTGCTTTGACACTAGAGCAGTGCTTTCTGACGGCAGGCAGGATGCTGTGCAAGTCACTCAGTATTGAAACTGGGATCAGTTAGGATATTAAGGGAATTTTCCTATCCAGTGCTATTTTCTTTGGCTTGGATAAAATAGAATCTATAAAAAACACAGTACTATTTCAGCCATTAAAAAAATAAATAAATAAAGGTAGCAATTGTTCCTTCAATTGGTGGGACCACTCATTACACTTACTTGACTGGTAGTTTTATTCCATCATCAGTCACAGCAACCTGCTGCATTTAAAATGCACAATGGAACAGGAGCATTAAGACTGTTTTGTGCTCTGGTTGGAAGGAGAATTCTCCCAGGGGTCGGTAAATTAATTGAGCCAGAGCTCAAAGGAAGGGAGAGTTACACTTGCTAGACCTCAGAAGGCAGATTATTATATTTACAGTGTTACATTTGTGTAATGTTCCATATGTATTTAGAAATTACTTTTAACACAATTTATCAGAGGAGAAAAAATGCTGATCGTTTCACAATTTTACATTTCAGAGCAGCAACCAGGATTTAATATACACTTACGCAACGCCATAATTTAGAATTCTAACTGCAAAATAAATTGCTGATGATTTAAATGCGTCTAATGACTTTCCTTTTTCCCTGAGACTGTTAATTTTCTAAAAGACTATAGATGACATAGCTTATAACAGCAGTGATAGTGGCAATACTTAATAATGTCTTATTTTTGGCTGTAGTAAGGTGTTTTCAAGATAGGTGTTGAATACAACCCTATTGTAGCCAAGCACGTTGAAACCATTCATTACCACTGTGCTGTATACACCTCCCCCACCCGAATGATTTATTCATTCGAAGAATAAGGGATGGGGGATTGCAGGGTAGAATAAAACACCCTTTTTTGTGGATTTATTAGGTGTATTTTATTAATTTATTTATATATAATAATATATAAATAAAACATAGATTATTATTATGATCAGTATTTTTTAATTGATTTAGTTCATTAAGTATTAGGTTATACATCTTTAACTACCCTCAGCAAATAAACACACGATATCTATATGCTTTTACTGTGTTGACATGAAAAGAATTAGATGAAGTATTTTATCTTCAAGAAGTTAATGGTTATAAGCCCTCGATTACAGTGGGAATACCTTGTTATTTGAAAGCTTCTAAAATTCTTTTTCTGAAATAGTTAACCCTAAGATTTAGAGAAATGAGACAAATATTTAATAAAGGCCCATGAGTAGATGTTTTAGAATTACAAGGATCTTCTTTCGCTAGTTGAGAAAATGCCTTTATGCTTGTACTACAGTGCTGAAGAAATCAAATCATCCTGCCTGTAATGCCTCGAGTGCAGTTAAGTTGCCTGGATTTCTGCTGAGGTTATACTGTTAATGCAATATACCATGAAAAAATCTAATATCCAGCTCTAGGTGAAGATTGGGCGGGTGGAGGATTAGTGTCGGGGCGCTTTACAGAACAGAAACTTGATGGACAGGCTAGAGACAGATCTACAAAATCTCATTAAACTCCTGAATTGCTCATTACCAAGCCTGCCTCTCTTTAATAAAGTGCTCATTGACTTTGCCCAGTCCTCATCCCTACAAAAAAAAACACACACACACACACACACACACACACACACACACACACACACACACACACACACACACACACACACACACAACAGGAGCTTAAAAAATAGAGAGATAAAAAGTGACCCTTCTCAAGAATATGTAAAGCTTACCGGTATGACAAAAGAACAAAATCAATTCCTGTGGCAAGATCCCCTTCGTATTTGGAGCAAGGCTCATGAGCAAAAGCCCCTGCTCTCAACAAAAAATGAGTATATCTGGATAAAGAACAGTTTGGCTTTAGTGCAGATTCAGACAGATTATTATTTTGTTTGTTTTGATGTCTTGATTTTATTTTCAATGCTACAGTTCACAATTAAACATTCATTGAAAGTGGGGAATGCAGCCCTTTAGTGTGCATGAAAGATGATTTTACTCCTTTAATTTAACTTTGCGTAGAGCGAACATACTGTATATTATAACTGTCTGATTACTACCACCCACACTAAAGCAGAACAAGTCTTTCCTGTCAGTTTATGACCGTGATGTTCTTTCACAGAAGCTAAGAACTGGGAAGGACTAAGTAACATAGACGCTTTAAGTGGTACTGTATATTGCTGGGAAGCGCATCATCGTCTGTGCTCTGACAGATGGGTGCTGCAGCTGCTGACACAAAGGAGCCCGGCTCTGCTGCACCTCGATTGGAGCTCTCTGCTGAAGAGGGTGGGCTTGTTGTTTCGTGCCCAGTATCTGTCCATTGCACGGGTCCTGTGTTCAAAATAGTCAAAAGAACTGGCTCGCATGTGAAAGCGTTTCAGTTTGGCAGCAGGAGGGTCCCTTAAGTGAATGTATGAAGATGCTCATGTCAGGTTAAATTGTAGATGGACTGTCAGGGCTGAATGACAGATTACACTGGAAACTAAGAGTTTCCTTTGTGTGTGTACGAATGAAAAAGTCTCAAGATGTCCGCATAATACATTTTAAAAAATAAATACAATGCTCAGTTAGGAATAACAGTGTCATGACTACAGAGTTTTAAACCATTAACATTTTAAGGTCCTTTTCAAGACATTTAACATTTTTTATGTTTGTAATCAAAGGTTTGAATCACAAACACATGCCAAACTAATTGTGCTGAGTTGGATTCACAGAAATGACTCCATCCATTAAATGAATGAGCGGAAGTACAAGATTAGAGTGAGACCTCCTCCTGAACTTCTATTAAACAAGACTATACGACTCACTCGGGCACAAGGCAGAGACTTCAGAAATAGTAGCGAGTCTCAATGTGTGTACTGGTGCAGGTGATTACCATGACAGAGGATGGTTCGGAAGTGTGGACCCGGCTCATCTTTAAAAGCAAAGTGTGTGTTTTTATTTGTTATTTTCCCAACATACTATTTAATTTAGTATATGGAACACAACATTGATATTTTGAGCTCTGCCAGACTTTGAAATAGTATGCTGTTTTACTGGGATCCTTTAGACTGCAGAAAGTATGCAGAGACATTCTGATTGACAAAAGTTGATTATTTTTTGTTATTTGTAATTGTTTTCCTGATTCGGCGGAGTATCTGACAGTACCCTTGTTGGAATTATATTTCCATATCTATTAAGATGTAAATGATTTAACTTAACAACAAAAAGAATAATGTGTAGTCTGGGGTGCCAGTGTAAAACATCAGTAGAATCCTGTGTGTTAGTGTCGTCTTAATTGTGAAGTGATTGTCTGGGTCATTGCTTCATAATAGAGAAAGCAGTGTAGCAGGAGGGTGAAACAGTGAACTGTATAGCCTTTTTATACATTTTGGTTTTCTAATGTTGTGATAAAACACGTTTTATAATTCTATTAAAACTAACAAAGATCACCCCGTTCCCTTAAACTATAAATTAGCATATTTTAAGAAAAATGTATCTTTAATCTAGTAACTATGCTATATTTACAGTATGTGGCCAGATAAATACCTTTAAAGTATTGGGCACTTGCAATATTGCCCCATTCTGGCTCAAGCTAATAATGTTGCATACATGTTTTTTTTACGTGACAGATTTTCTTAAACATGTATGGAAGGTTTTTTTGTCTCTGATTTCATGAGGCTGGTGAGTCTGGTCTTTCTTATAGTGTTCTCTCACCAATGCACAAAGGAGAATTCACATCATCAGGAGTCATGCCTTTTTCACTCTTGTGCTGCTTCCTTGAAATGCACAGTGAAAGAGTATAAATAGCTCTAGTGACCTGGCTTGTTGTTACAAGCTGATGTATCCACACATTAAGCAAGGCTCAGAATGGATTACCCTACTTCTATTAAAATAGCTTGCATTAATTAGAAAGTTAAATAAGATTTGCTTTAGGGGGTATAATATATGACACTGAATGGTTGAAAATGCGATTTTACACAGCAATTCATTAGTGCTTGAAGCTGTATTGAAAAAGTATATTTTAAGTCATATGAAACACTCCTTGTTATTTCAGAATGGGTTTAGTGGGAAGCTGAGTGACTCAGTGGGGAAGGGTTGTTTTGTTTAATTTCTACAGGCCAAGACCCGGTTTGTGTTTTGTACTTGTTTTTTATAATTAAAATTAATTAGTCTTTACAAATAAGCACTTCTCTTTTACACACTGCTGTACATTGAGGTTTGAACAAGCTGCAGAAAAAAAATGTATTTTTTCCACAGAAACCGATTATAAAAAAATGTCAAGAAAAAAGAAGAAAAATATGAATAGTACAGTATGTATGCATTACTTTGCAAAGTTGAAATTTAAAAAGAAAACTACTGAATCAATATTACACAAAAAAGATATGGATGTATAATTGATGTAAGAAATTATATATATTTGTACTGTAGACTGTTTCAATTGTCATTTTTATTGTTTACTATTTGTACACCACCCAAGATGTTCCCTGATGCCAATCTGTTTGCAGATATATTTTTGTAGCAAAAACTAAAAGGCTGCTACAAAATAATATATTCTAATGAACAACCAGCTGAAGAGTAGAACTACATACATTTTATACTAAAATTGTTAGTATGAAAAAAGAAAGAAAAATAATACCAAAGATATGAAAAAGAGCTCTTCAAAAGTTTTTTAATTTTAAGTATTTAAGTATCTAAAAGTAAAAAATAAAACAATTAAAATACACAGCTGAATCCTACTATGTTTTTTTGCTTTGGATTGATTTTTAGTACATGTTTTGTACATCTATTTTCTTTGTTTTTTTATCTATTCCAAATTGAGTGCTTCTGTAATTTCAGAAATGTAAAAGGATTTCAGAATTTATGGATTGAATTTGAAAGAAGTATAGAAAATATTTAAAATCATATACAGTACTGTATACAGTATATATATTTACTAGTTGATATGAGTCGTCTTGAACAACGATTTTAGATAGTATACCCTTGCATTCTCTTGGTGTTTAGAAGGTTACAAAAAGAACATTTTGTGATTTTTCTTCCTGCAATACATTTCTGTATACCCTCCCAGTTATTTTGTTCTCTCACATGCCCACACTGAAGTCATCCTACCTGTGTTTCCTAACACAGTGCTGTCATAACTCATAACAAATCAAACCTTCTCTCCAAATGCACTCGTAAGGGAAGAAAGCAAAATTTAAGGGTAATTTCAGATTGTGAAAGAAGAGGAGAGGCATGACTGTTCATTTGCACCAATCATGCCTCCCTTTCATCTCCCCTGATTAGGCCTAGTGTGGTTTCATCAAACTGTTCAATCACCAAGCTGTCACTCTGGCCGTCTGTTGATTGAAAACAATCAGGGCTCTGATGGCACAATTATTCTGACCCTTTAACTAGACGCTGCTGTGATAATGAAAGGTTGATTATGATAGTTTGTGCCTCCTTCAGTTTGCAGAGAAGGTTAATTTGGGCATCAGACGGATGTTTAATGGGCGCTAGCTGGCAATGCTGAGGTAAATGAGAACGTGCGGTCTCCGATATTGCACGGATATAGTTTAGCTGTCAATCATTGTCATTTAGAGTTTGAGACTCACACTCTGGAAATCACATTTTCTTTTTTTCTTTGGGATTTAATTTATTCTCTGCCCTGAGGAAGTTCTTTTATGCTATGTGACCTTCACAGCCAACTAACAAAGTAGCATTCTCAGCCTTTTTTCCTCTTAATCACACTGTATTCCAAAAGTGGATTTTTTTTTTCTTTTTTGGGGAGTGGGGGTTGGAGTGAATACAAAGCCATCTGAAATAATGTGGTACAGGGTCTTTATCTCTCAGCACAGGTTTTTGAAAATCACACGTGATGTAATTATTCTGAAAGCTCCTACCGATGCTGTGGTTCTTGGTAGCTTTTTTAAATCTTCCTTTTGTAGTTGCTTCTGATGTTAAAAAAAAATTGAATGAAGTTGAGTGTAAACTAAAGAAGAAAAAAATGGCCAGAAATAGAAAATAGAAAACAAAAGCTAGAGGACAGTTCTCAGGGTATTTTAAAATAAAAGTTGTATTTTGATAGTGAAGCTGCTTGTATATTGCAGCTACAATAAGATGTACTTGTACATAGCTGAGTCTCAAATGAGTAAAATAGCCCAGAAATAAACAGACAGATGGAAATATTGTATTTTAATGTTGTTTTGTCTTTTTGTATTTGAATTTTTTGAAAGTCAATCTGTGATACTCTCATAGTACCATTTGGTTCAAATAACCCCATATGAAATATACATTCAGTAATAATGTATAATAAAAAAGGTGACTAAATGGCTTAGACTCTCTGGCTTCTTCTCTTAAATATAGAATTCTGGGAATTGTAGTGTCAAAGCCAGCAAAAAAAAAAAAAGTAGCACATTAACTCTTTTTGTCAATCTGTTGTCATGCATTCCCCTGAAACCCAAAGCAGTACACTGTATGTTATCACCAGTTATTACATTATGTCATAATGTACAGCTACACAGTAGAAACAAATAATTTACAGATTTTTCTATGAGTGTTAATTAAATATTTAAACCTGACAGTATTAAGAGGACATAAATACAACTGTGAAAATCTTAGGTCTTTTTTTAGAATATTATCCCAATAATCTGGAATTTAAATGTTCCAGATTATTTTATATTTTATTTTAAATAAAACAGTGTTTAAGATATTCAAAAAAGGAAAATTACAATGGAAGTTTGGATTTATTTTTTTAAAAACAGGTTACCTCCTTCATAAATTAATTCTGAATTCAGAATTCAGAATTAATTAAAAGAATGAAAAACTAGAGATTTGGATAACCACCTGTGTGAACTGGAAGCATCAGCAAAGTCATTCAAATATATGCCTAACTGTTATCTGTTGTTCATATGTGATTTTCAATATAATTGGTTAAACACTCAAAATGGAAAAGCATTATGTTCAAAAAGCACATCTTACATTTTAATCCTGGCAGGCACATCCTCAATTTTTCTAGCTTGAAAGGTGTTGTATTGTTTTACAATAATATGAAATAATTGCAGGGTCCTGTAAAGGAAACTATTATGCTTGATTTGTGAAAGAGTGAAACAGATTTGTGATCTTCTCTCTCAGAACCGGGCTGTTTGAGGTGAATTATCATGTTAATATCAATCAATCTGTCTATCTCTAAAATACCTTTAAAGGAACCATAGCCTGCTTGATTTAACCTTTATTAAATTTAAATTTTCAGATACAGCTTTATGAAGTCAGGATATTGTATGTGCAAGAACACATTTTACTACTGTACATTTAAAGGCATAATTCTGAGGAAAAAGATTTATAACTTATGCTGGCACTGGCATTTTACAGAATTTCATGTCACAGCATCCCAATAACCTCATTAAAACCTGGTTATTTCACATGGTAACAGAAATGGTTAACCATGCTTGGAAAAAAAAATCCCTGCATTTTTTATTTAATAAAAGTGTATACCTTTAACCATTCAATTCTTAACATGGATTGTTGACTTCAAGAAACTGTAACCTCTTACATGTCTTCTTTAACTATGCAAGTTCTTTTAACTTGTACCTTAGTGTCTAAACCAGGGTTGGACTGCATGACCATCAAGTCATTTTAGAAGTTCACACCACATCAGCCTTGCTTTGGAGTTGGATGTTTTAAAACTCACTTTGTTTCCCTGATAATAGTATAATTTATTTTCAGCTATGTTAGCACAGATTGATCAGTCTTCCGTGCAAGTGTTTCCCCAAGCTAAACAACCTGAAATAGCTCTCAAGTTCAATTAATTTCGCTTTGTTCCTCTCTCCTTTGTCACTTTAACTCATTCCATTGAAAGTTCCGTTTGGATCTGGCTCAAGGAGAATCAATAGAAATTTCAAGCTAGCAGGTGTTAGGAGTTCATTTGCTGTCACCCAGGACCCTTCATAAACTATAAAAGAAGAAACTCTCCTAAATTGATACAACAACAGACGATACTGATAGGTGTTTTTGTCTAATATAAAACTAAAACACTTCTAATCAATTTTCTGGCAAGAATGGAATATTTGACACTGTTTTGAGATTTTGATAGTTTTCTTGAAGCTGAAGCACAATATTCTCAAGGTGTTTCTTATTTTCCATTAACAATGTAATGATTGACTGATCTTAATACATTTTGTAGATTTAGCCATACTTCTATTTTAAATATGCCTGTAAATGTTTGCCCAGTGATGCCCTGTGTTAGTGTGATTTTGTTCCATTGCAATGAATGGTAACTCCTACTGTTGATGTTCTGGTACAGCTCGCGGTGAGGTGGCTGGAGCACGACTCCCGTTACCAGTACATGGAGGAGCTCTTACAGTATGTACGTTACGGCCTTATGGACATGAACTCCCTCCACACTGTTGCCAAGTCCCACCCTCTGGTCCAAGCCAGCGAAACAGCCACATCTCTGATCAATGAGGCCTTGGAGTACCACCGAAGCACCTATGCACAGCCGATCTGGCAGACTTTACGAACCAAACCTCGCTTCCAGTCGGAAACACTCTACATCGTGGGGGGGAAGAAGAGGGAGATCTGCAAGGTCAAGGAGCTGCGGTTTTTCAATCCCGTAGACCAGGAGCACGTTCACCTCGCCGGCGTGTCGAACTGGAGCGAGCTGGCCCCCATGCCAGTGGGCAGGAGCCACCACTGTGTGGCGGTCATGGGAGACTTCCTCTTCGTCGCAGGGGGAGAGGTGGAGCATGCCACAGGCCGCACCTGTGCCGTCAGGACTGCCTGCCGCTACGACCCCAGGGGCAACAAGTGGGCAGAGATCGCTCCCATGAAGAACTGCCGCGAGCACTTTGTGCTGGGAGCTTTAGATCAATACCTCTATGCAGTAGGAGGCAGAAATGAACTCAGACAGGTGTTGCCCACTGTCGAGAGGTACTGCCCTAAAAGGAACAAATGGACTTTTGTACAGTCTTTTGACAGATCGCTGTCTTGTCACGCGGGATGTGTAGCAGATGGTTTGCTCTGGATATCAGGTAAAAAAACAACACTTTTTGTAGTTCTATTCAAGTTTCTGTTTGTTGCCAAGATCATTTTTTTCTATACTGTTATCCTTTTCCTGTCTGCAAATTCCATTATGGGCTTTCCAATAGGTTTTACATTTCACAAAGTCAAGTCAATGTGATTGCCATTTTATTCTCAGCGAGTTACTGGGCAGAATGTGTGAAGTTTTAAATTTGAAATGTTCACAAATAGCTGGCATGAAAATCAGGAAGAACAGAAAACACAAATCGCTCCAAAATTGTTTTCCCCTGGTGTTCAAATATGATTCATTAAAATTTGTTTTAAAGTTTCAGCTTATGTGATTATCCAACAGAATATAGTGGTTTTTGAAAGCCAAACTCTTCGCATGACAACAAGTGATGTCGAATAAATATTCAACAGCCATTTTGCTCCTTCTGAAGGTGTTTTTTTATTTCATCTTTCGTTGCACTACATTTCACACTGTAGTCATTTGTATTATCGTTCACCAGTTTAGCTGTAATGAAAATGTGAAATTCTTGTTCAGTTAAATGTATTTTCTATCAAAAATCGGAAGGTTTTGTTTGTGATAATCTAGTGCTGTAGTCTAAGATGATGATATTGCTGCGCAAGGACAAGAAAGTGATATTGTTCTGGGTCTTTACAGAAGAAGCCGGGTGCTGCCTGTTCTGATTCTTGTTAAATGCCGAACAGGTATTGTGCAATTAGTCTTGCTTTGGGACTGTAGCAACTATCCATATTTTTTAACCTTGGAACCACATTTTAATTTGTACTTATAATACAATCAAAAATGAGATATGCCACTGCTCAAATTTAAATAATAAAAAGGCAGAAAGAGGCATGTTATTTTCACTTAAAGTAGTCTTAAAGTCTGACAGTAGTTACTTGTTTTTCCCTCTTGGGTTATGTCATTGTGGGATAACATAATTTGAAATCCCAGTGCAAATCAATGGAGCAGTTGGCGCTCCCCATAGAATTAAATGAAGCAGTAAGATACACCTGTCATATAATTAAAATCAATTAGTATAGTATAACAAATGAAGCATGGTAGTACCACAGACACGCTGCATTTGTAGGCTTCCGTCAACATGTTGTTTTTGATCTCGTCATGCATACAGAATTAAATACGCCTTCTAAACAAAAGTGACTCGATCCTTCTATGGCCTTCATCTCCAGAGTCCTGGCGCTAAATTAAGCTTAGTTCACACATGGAAGAAATATGGAGTAGATTGGCAGCACAGCTTGAAAGAGTTGGAGAACTTGGGAGGATTTGAGGAGATCTCTCACATCTCTGGTAAACCCATAGCCAGCCAGTAGCTCAGACTGGAGCTTCCTGTGTTTGATAGTACCTAAACATTGCGTAAACAGACTTAGTGTAGTGTATCATCTAATAGAGTACCACAGTCAGGGGTAACGGTTTGACCACCATTATTTTTAAATAATGTGGTGTGTGATCTTTCCTCCTTAACAAGAAAACATCATTTTATCATGTGATTGTGTTTTATTGTGTCTCTTCATTTCTCAGAGAGAAAATGTGGTGATAACGATTATGTTAATGGTGATCATTTCTCCGTCATTATTTTCAGATAATGTGTATCTTTTTCCATACTTTAGATTTCTACTCTAGCTTCTAGGGAGATGCCTGATAGTTTTCTTACAGTGACATTAGTTCAGCAGTGGACTTTATTTTAAACTTACAGCATTTCAAAAGCGTGATTGATTGATTGAGTGATTTTTTCGGTTATGAGCCTTAAGTTAAATAAAACAAAGTTGAAACATCGTGTGTAAGTTCTAAATGAATCCCAGTGAAAGACATGAGCAATACACAATTGTCTGTATTGTTCAATGTTAGGGGTTGCTGTCCAAGGATTTATTCGGAATAGTTTTTAGCTAAGCAGGTCTTAGATTACATGCTGTTTGATTAGATAGATTGCCCAGATTGATTGCAACATTCTTATAGATCTGTTCTGATCTTGCACCCTGTGTTTTTCTACTGGCACTCAGTGTGAACACTCTAGAATTCTTGCAAAATTATATGTTTATTGTGGGTTTGGAGGAAAAATAGCATTTACAGAAAAAGACCAATGTTGATACTTGCAAATTTAAAAACTTTGCCACACTCTGAAAGGCATAGAGATTTGATATCACCGGATATTTAAATAAACCAGAATCAAAAGATAGCTAGTTTGCCATTAGAGACATACAGACCAGAGGAAGTCAGAGCTTGTAAACAACCTGCCAAAAAAACAGAATATAGAATAAATGAGAATACATACTGTCTATGCTCTGACAGTATTCAATTGTAGTTTTATAGACTGTAAAAGACAGCTGGAAATCCTGTCTCACTGTATTTAATTTATAATGAGCACAGTATCATTTTTAAATATGTTGTGGATTTAGTTATGTGAAGGCCACGTGACTGTGTATGTCCATATGCACTGTACTGTATGTAAATCACTAAAGAATAAGTCACGCATACTGTATACAGCACATATATTTAGTTGTGTTGGCATTTTGACCTTCAGTATTAGAGTGAATAACTGATTCTTAATAAGAAAACAAAAAATTGAAATACTGTAATTAAGTAAAACAACTATAAAAGAATAAATAAAACATTGTGTTAGCAGCCCAAAAGTAATGGATTAATTTCCTATAATTACTGGCTGTTTGCAATCCTTCTTTTTGCCAGCAGGGTGTATTGGAGTGTGGCTGTATCTTCCCTTGTACCTGTTTTGCAACATTACCAAATTTCGTCATTATTGAACTCACAATAGCCTGCCTCTTGCATGGGACCTTGAGACCTTCCTTCGGTTTGGTCCCACCCACCTGGTTCTTTAATTGAATTAATTAATGTAATTCTATGGACACATACTGGTAGAGGAATTGCCTTCTGGAACTATTGGTCCTGGTGTGAGTCTGTGTTTGTTTCTGTATGTACCCTACAATGGACTGGTACCCATCTTGTGCCAGTTGCTCTCTGGGATAGGCTGTGGTCCCGCCTTGACCCTCTATTAGATAAAGTGGTTAGAAAATGGATGGATGGATGATATATACTGTGTATTCACTTAGGATATATCCCTAAATAAGCCTTAAACCATTGTATGAATCATAGCTGAAGTTTTAAAGTGGAAAAAAACGAAGTAGAAAAATGAAAGTGTTTGGAAGGATAGGGTGCTTTAATGACAGTTGCTTGCACAGAAAGCTCTTAAAATGCAGATTAGCTCCCTGGGGTGGCGAATCAAAATTGTCAATCTATATAATATACTTGTTAGAGAAGCCACCAAATCTAAGCAGTTGCTTTGATTGCAAGGGACAGTGTGCCAGCATGTGGTATCATAACCTAAATGCAGACAAATCAGCTTGATGACTTTCAAAGCTGAAAGAAGCGCTACAGGCAAGGGTACTTTGGTCTTGCAGAAATTAAAGAATACAGTAATCAATATTAATATGTTATCAGTTTAAGACCAGTCAAATCTGTATGCAAATCCTCAGCTTCTTATTCTGTAAGACTTGAAACATTAAAGGACAGTGAGATACAGAGTACATACAACATGCAGTGCACTGCAAGATACAGGAGAATTCATCCATGTCTCAAGAATCCAGTCCCACCCTCTGTATTTATTATGAGATAAGCAAACAAAAACTGTAGGCCTATTTATGTAAAATAACAGAAGAAGATCTGCTTTTTCATAGTATGTCACAAAAATAAATCACCTTTCTACGAATATGATTCCTTTTATAATGACATTCAATATCGTAATACATGTTAAGTAGAAGACCTCATCAGAAGCATGTTATTTGCTAGGCATCTGTGAAATTGTAGTAACAAAAAGCAATGAAATGGACTAAATATGCCAATATTCTGTATGTTGCATGACTGAAAAAACATTTTATTGCATGTTTATGTATTCTAACTGATCTACACAGCAAAACATTAAATAATAAAATTGACACTTTTTCTAAATTCATATTAAATATTGTCCTTTCTTACAATAGTATAACAAAGGCAACTTGATGTCTTAAATTTCAACAGAATAAGATGTTACATGAAGTTCTGAATAACATTTAACATATGGTAATGTTTTAATTAATAAATAAAAACAGCACAAAATATTTCTTAAATGAAGCCGATGTAGTTGTAATTTAAGAATATGCTTTTCCATTTGGATGAAAATTTGGAGTTAGCTGCCACTAATGCAGTGCAGGTTTTGGAATATGATTTGTCTTAAGTGGTCTCACTCTTGTGTATGTTGCTCTGATTGCGGTTGTCCTTGGTTGCAGGTGGTGTAACAAACACAGCTCAATACCAGAACAGATTGATGGTGTACGACCCCATCCAGGTGCGTATTACTCTCCAGCAATTATAGTCTTTTCATGAAACTTATTGAGTTTAAAGCCTTTTTCTTTACAGAAGTTCTTTATTGAAATCTTGAAGCCACACAGGCCATGCAATTGCACACTGACTGTAGACACACAGGTATACAAACCAGTAAATATGTGAATTGTGCTATTTTTTCATCTCCTCTTAGGACTAAATATTACATACTAGAAAACACCTCTCATTCTCTTTGGAAATAACTGAAAGTATTTTCAGAGCTACGTCCAATGATTTATACTTACTACACCCTTACAGGTTTATGAATAAAAACAGATCCTCAGGCTCCAAAGTAGCTCAACCCATTCCAACAGATGTTTGGCACCAAGGCTGAGGTCTATAACGTTATGGCAGTGAGCATGTCATTAGCCCACTGTGAAATAAATATTCCACACATTGTAGCAATGCTGTTGAAGAGCCACTGGAGTTGGGTAGGCTTAAGGTTTGGCATGAGAAAATATATTTGGTTTGACACAAAACAGTGCCACCAGCAAAGGAAAGCTTCTGTGTCTGCATCCCTTAACCCTGGCACAAGGGTTGTACTGTAGCACTAAAACCGAATTATTGGTCGTTCCAAATGATAGGGCTACTCTTTATATTAGATAAAGATTTGGACAAGCTGGATGGTTGCTCGGGTTCTCTAAACATTTTTGCAAATATTATACATGCAACCACAAACTGGCAGTTCCAAATGAAGCTACTGTAGCGTCTGGCCATGTCATAGGTGCTCTCATGCTGTACCTGGTGCCTTTTCTACACCTCTCCTAGAGCGCACTAGGATACAGTATATACTGTATGACCCACATGCTTTCAAAAGGAGTGTTGACTGTCCTGCTGTCCCTCTGACTTCAAAGACAACCCCCAAGTTGCTATTAATCTTCAGGTACAGCATCTTTTGAGCTCTGGTCTACAGTCAAAACATCTCTTTGGCGGTTGCCTGGTGGCTGGAAGATTCTTAGGTTGCATTATTTTAACGGTTGCCATTTTTGTATAAGCTAGTTGACCGCATCCAAATGATTTAAAAAAAAATATTTTGTCTTAAATATTGTCATTTGGGAAGCATCTTTTTTGGCAATCGAGGATGCTTGTGAGCATCATTTATGGTTTGGATTGACTGAAGTGTTCCCCGCAGCACATGTAAAGCTGACTTGTCCTGTGTCCTTGTCCTGTGAATTTCTCTGATCTCAGTGTCTGTGATTTCAGTGGCAAGGCTGATAGGGATGGAGACGGGGGTTGTAGGGTCCCATCCTATTCACTGAATTCAGTACTGTACAAAAAATTATTATTTTTAATGCTGGTACAGCTCCTTGAAAATAGATGGCAGACCCTATCAGCCTCAAGTACCCTTCCTTAAAAACATTGTATATAGTACAGTATGTACATCACGTTTTCCTGCTGTTTAATTTCGCACGTGCTGCGTCTCGTGAACTGTAATCAATTGTGAAATGACAAAACATCCGTCAATTAGAGGCGGCTAAATTCAGAGATCTGAACCGATGAGCAGGGAGGGGACAGGCCGTGATCTGAAGGAGGTGTGGAGAGCCCGAAGGAGCGCTCTGCTCTCCACTCCCTCTTCTCTCTGTCTGAAAGCTGTGTGCTCTGCGCAGACCCTACACTGTTTAAACAAGCGAGCGGGCAAACATTCCATCTGCCGGGTCTGGTGCAGAATCCCAATCACTTGCCTGCCAATGCTGAGCCTGGATTGCGTTGTTTTGTTTTTCCTGCTCTGCGCGCGTGTGTGTGTGTGTGTGTGTGTGTGTGTGTGTGTGTGTGTGTGTGTGTGTGTGTGTGTGTGTGTGTGTGTGTGTGTGTGTGTGTGTGTGTGTGTGTGTGTGTGTGTGTGTGTTTGCAAGTGTGAGTTTGTTATGCGTGTGGAGCCCCGATAATGCCTGCCATCTGCTGCAGAGCACACAGCTACCTGCTAACAAGCAGGCAGCAGTGACCTCCGCTTCCCTGCGGCTGATTAGTATTCAAACAGTGGTTTATTAGGAGTGACCCCTCCAGGCCCCAGCGTTTCATTGCCGATGTGGCGCGTGATGGCTCACCTGGCAGTCCTTGCAGTGACAGGAAGTGGAGATAGAATCAGGGGACCCATCTCAGGCGCCGACAAGCAGATGGTGTCTACTAGCTTCTGTCAGGGGACTTAGCAGCTAACCCAGAAATTAATTCTTACTACACAAACATTACAAAGTTTAATATGGCGATATAAATAATTAAATCGTTTTGGAAGAGCGAGAGACAGACAGATTTCAAAGATTTTTTTTGTAATTTCAAAACGTTTAGAATTATTAGAATAAGGTTGTGATGTACAAACTGCTGTACTGAGGTATTGTTTTGTAACGTAATTTTATTGAAATACGTTGATCATGAACATCATTTGCCACATTAATACTTTTAAGGCTTTGCTGGCAGTCAAAGGAGCAATCCATAATCTCTTTACATTATATCCCTGAAAAATGATTATCTCAGTTTTAGCAGATGATCTTTCATTTGACTTTTCAAAGAGCATGTGAATTTTGTTGTCTGGAACTTGCAGAAAGTTTTCAAATATTTTCCTAGATTGATCTTATTTTTGAAGTGCAGTGTAAAAAACAAGACAAAATATTCAGAACAAAAAAATGTATCAAACCAGTGGCACAGAATGAATACATTGGCTTTTAAAGCTATTTGCTTCCAGTGCAAAATGCATTTTTATATTTTCTAGATGAATGTGAAAAAAATACGTGAAGAAGATAGGAAAGTAATAGCTTTGTGCAAATTTGTTGTCTTCACTTTGAATTGTTTTTTTTTTCATTAAAAATAGTAGAGCAAAACTTGTCTTGATGCAAAACATTTGGAAAGTTATCTTTCAGTCTCTAGAAAAGATAGAGACTATAATGCAACTATACTGTATATAATGTAAATGCCCAGAATTGTAAAGAACACCTGCTAATTCTGGAACCATGTGTAGTGCACGGAAGATAATTGGACAATACTTTCATCTTATTCATGGCAGTGCGCTACATGCTGGCTAGTACAGTAACAATGCTAGTAACAAGGCCGCAAGTTACTCTCTTGTGTTAGGGAGAAGTGAAGAATGGGAGAACTGCAAAGTATTAACACCAGCCATGCTTTGCCAGAGATGTACAGTATATGGATCAAGAAAATAAATAAAGTTTTTCCTACACAACCTTTTTGTTTTTGTTAAAGTTTTGTCCAGTTTTTTAATAAAAATTCTAAAACAACAAGTGTTTTTCATTAAAAAATCAACTTTAGTTTCTAAATCCTAAAATATTTAGAGTCTCCACTTAAAGTGTTACAAACCCAAGTCGCATTTTTAAAAATACCTAATATGGCATAACAATGATAATTATGATATTCTACCGAAGGTATAAACAACATGTGTCTAAAGAAACAATATTATAATAATTAAACCAACGTCCATTTATTGTAGAATACTGTACACTTCTTCAAACATTAAAAAGCTATAGATGTCCTTAAAATATCTCTAAATTCTTTAACCATTCTTTAAACAGTCGAAACATTATAATGATCCTGTTTTAACAGAAAATAAAGTGGATACTGTACACATTACCCTCTAGAAGATCACGGTATTTGTGATGTGGGTTACTGATCATTTGCATATGTGCTGCAGGTAGGTGCCTTGGAGTTTTAAATGCGACAGCTGTCTGGAACATTCCCTATTTTATTACCTACAGTATTCCACTGCCTCTCTAGGTGAGAACTGGATTGATGTCCTTTTTAATTCTTCCTTTTTTTTCTTAAACTGCAGAACAAATGGATTGGGCGCAGTCCCATGCTGCAGAGGAGAGTGTACCATGTCATGGCAGCTGTCCACAGGAAGCTGTATGTCCTTGGGGGAAACGATTTAGACTACAATAACGATCGGATTTTGGTCCGACACATAGACTGTTATGACATTGACATGGATCAGTGGACGCGCTGCACCTTTAGTTTGCTTACAGGTAGGTCTGAAACTGTCAGTA